>NC_052059.1:38505689-38805689 GCF_903992535.2 Arvicola amphibius
CCAGTGGGATGGAGATGACCCCAAACCAACAGACTGACCTCTGATTGCAGCCAATGACCCGCCAATGGTGTTTTTCAAAGTGAACCGCATGTTATGACTTTAGCCAGTCAACTCTCATTGCGTAATGTTTTTCTAAACTATTAGAAAAATATTTCATCCCTACCACATAGGAAGACAATTGTTTTAATAACTATGCAAAAGATTATTGTATAGTTTTTTCAAAGTCAAACTCAAGATTCTCTTTTAAGGGCTGGGCACGTAGCTTGGTCTGTTGGTCGGTAGGTAGAGTTCTTGCTTGACCTGCAAGAAGCCCTGAGTTTGACCCTCAACACTGCATAAACTGGGTGTGGAGGCCCATTCCCACAATCCCAGCAGAACATCAGAAGTTCAAGGTCATCTTTACTTAACAAGCTGGAGGCCAGCCTGGGTCTACGGCAGACCTGCTCTGCCCATCTGTCCATCTGTCTGTCTCACACGTGTGTGTGCGTGTGCACGCACACACACAGTCTTTTATGGAGAGGGAGGGGTAAATAGGTAAAGTGCCTATTGCACAACCATGAGGACCCGAGTTCAGAGCCCAAGCACTTCTGTAACCTTAGAGCTGAGAAAGAGGAAGACAGGCCAACCCTCTTGAGTTTGCTGGCCGGCTAGTCTAGCCAACTGGTAAGCTCCAAGTTCAATGAGAGATCCTTTGTTATAAAACAAGGTGGGGAGTAACAGCAAGAGATGAGCAGTATTGACCTCTGGCTTCCACAAGGATACACAAGCATGAGTACTCACGTGCACACATGTACACGTATACAAACACACACACAAATTATCTTTTAGATATATTCGTCTATTTTTGCTACCAGGCTCTGACATGCTCAATTTGCACTATATTACCCATTAATTCACATTATTTCTTTGTAATAATTTCACACATAGTGCAATAATTGCACAATTTACATACTGTGTAAATAATAATTTACACAAACATAGGTTTGTGTACTAGTTAATGAGCCTAAAAATGTAATGTACATCTAAATTAATGGTAGAAATGTGTTTCTTGCTCTTTTGGGACAGTGAGAAGTTTCAGTTAAGACTATGGGGCCAAAGATGCTCCATCAGATGCTCCATCAGTTGTCCAGTGCCCCAGGCTGGTGGGGCTAGCAGCCATCTTCCAACTGCTGGCTGCAGGGAAAGACCATCAAGGATGGTCCATGGGAAGGGCCTATGAATCCAGCCTGGAAATAACAAGTCAGCACTTCCCCGAGGTGGCTCTGGGTGGAAGGTCTGGAAAGACATTCTCACTGCGAGCAAGGAAACAAACCATTGGCTCCAGTCGTCAGCAACCATGAAGCCCTACGAGCAGGCTTTGGGAGGATGTGCTCTGTCTGATCCAGGTGATCCCAACCTGCTGATATTGTAACATGACACTGTCATCTACAAAGTCCATGCCAGAGAATGCTACAATTGAGTTTAAAAATAAAACAAATAAAACAAGCAAATAAAAACCGTACACCCATAGACTAGTTTTAAATAAGTTTACAGTTTTGGATGGGGTCACATTCATAGCAACCCTTTGGTTCCAGGTTAAATACATGTCTGGGAGATTCCAACTCTTCTCTAAGGAACGAAACTGCTGTCACTTTGTTCTCCAAAGGCCCAGATTCTTACTGCTAGGGTTTGCTTGCCTAGTGTCCCCCACAGCCATGTGTAAAAGCATTGAGGAGACTGCACATCTCGGGACCTAAACAGCTATCCAGACAGTCGCTGTACGCACTCCTGGCTCCCGGCTCCCAGGAGTACAGGGGCCTGAGGGTTGTTGGAAGGTTTTGCTGTGAAAATGTCGGAAGTCTGGACTGGCTTGGGAAAAAAAAAAAAAAACCCTTGGAAAAACAAGTAGGGCATCACTTTATCCTTTACAGTCAACTCTGTGCTGAAGGGACTTCTGCACACGCCCAGTTTTCATCCTATCCCTCCCCTCCCTCCCCTCATCAGGTGATGAAGAACACTGTCTAAAACCAAGGCTCATTCCAGGGGCCAAACCCTTCGTCTGAACCTGACCTTTGCTGCAGGTTAAAGAACTGCCTGGCTGGGCCTTCGTCCATACTGGGTGATACTTCAGTCTTACTGCCCTCAAGGTGGTATCTAGAAGCGATGGGCTAGTTCAACACTAGACAGCCCCATGTTCTTACAACACGTACCCCCTCTTCTATGCATAAAACAACCTCACCCCGAACCCCCTTCTCTGAAACAGGAGGGGTAACATAGTGGCTTGCTTTTCACCTTCGATAGGCCCCTCAGAGGTATACACTTTTAAAGCCCATGGTTGGCCTTCTGCATCACCACAGACAAGAGTTCTACAAAATGTTTTGCCACTTTGCAGGATGGATCTCGGTCTCTCAACCATTTTATCACTACCAATGACCCATCCATTAGAAGCACAACAGAAGTTTAGGGTGTTCATCAGCAACACCTGACTTGGTCCCTGGGCCAGCTAGGGGGTAGGGCCATCCTACCATGAGGCATGGTTACCCACCCACCAAACTTTTTGAGGGATGTCTTGTTACATAGCACAGGATGACCTTGAACTCAAGACCTTCGCGCTTCAGCTGGAACTACAGGCAGGTATCTCCACACGCACTAACAAGAGCTCTTAAAGCTCTCTCTCTCTCTCTCTCTCTCTCTCTCTCTCTCTCTCTCTCTCTCACACACACACACACACACACCACACACCCATTCACCCACTCACCCATCTGGCAGAGGTTGCTGACTATAGACTCTCTGGGAAGAAGAAGATACTCCTACTATCTAAAGAACCTACCACACCGTATAAGAACCTGTGTCCAGAGTCTCCATCAGAAATGCTTTTCTGATTTGAGTTGAAGTTTAGGCAAGCCGGTCTTGAAAGAGATCTTGCCCAATCCTTATTTTACGAATGGGAAAGCAGGTCCGAGGAGCTCCTATCCCCTCCAAAGATCAAAGAGCTGGTTCCCACAGCAGGAAGAGCAGCTACTGTCTTTCTCCCACACACCAGACTGGGAACCTTACCACACAAGCTGCTCCCCAGTTCTGTTGGTGGGCAGTCGGTGTTCAGCCTATGTTCTCTAAGAGGAAATTTAATTTTCTGCTTGTTTCTAATCTTGCTGCTGTGTTACTGGGCAAATGAATCTGAAATGGACATCTAGACGCGGTCATAACACGGGGTCCAGCAGCTTCTGCGGCTTACCTCACACAGCCTGAGGGACAGTAGGGCTTGCACTGAAATTCATTTTCATTTCTAATTATGGTTATAATTAACATTTCTTGAGCAAATTTAAACCCGATTCTGGCATGCTACTTTCATCGCAAGATGAAAAAATAAAATTTTGCTTTTAAGGCATGCAAAAACCAAAGCACGGCTCCTGAATTCTGAAGATTGTTAATTTGAAACCAAAAGCGGGCATTCGTTAAAATCATGTAAATCCCTCCCCCTTCTGCCTCTCCTTCACCGTGCTGCCGGCTGTCCTGCTGACGACGTCACGAACACCCAGTGCTCATCCCACATCTCATTCCGCTGTAGAAATTGCTCCTGCTCCATGGAGCATGGCGCATGATGCATGAATTACATGGTAACCCATAGGCCAAAACAGCCTAGGTCAGGTCTGGAAGCAAGTAGCAAAATGACACTTTAAATATGCTTAAATAGCAGTCAATAAAGTATGCCCTGTATTTACAAAGGCGAGGAAGGGCATGAAAACACATCTTGATTTAAATAATTATTAATTTGCATATAATTATCAAGATACCAAAGTTTCATGGGAGTTTTAATGGAGACTTCAAACTCTCTACAATTATAACTGAGGAATCCAGGACTTGGATGAGCCTCAGAGAATGCGCATGCCCCAAGTCCCATCAGGCCAAAGAGCTGTTGCTGAGTTCCTGGGGCAGACTAGAAGCCAAGCCTAGCCTGTTGTCTCCAGGACCCTGCTTTCTCCTGCTTTCAAGCTTCGTGTTTATTCTGAGCTATCTTACAAATCATCCAAGAGGGATCGAAGTACCAGGCCCTACCTGCCTAGAGCCCAGTACATTTATCCCACCCCCAGAATAGTTATCTATGAACAGAATTCCTTTCTGAGGGACAGGCACCTCATTCCCCTGTAGGAAAGATGGCCTGCTTCACAGTAACCGAGTTCCCACTCCTTCCTTTGGTCCTAACTGGGAATGCAGATAATCAGGCTCATTCCCTCTCAGTTTAGAAACTACAGGTGATTACGTTCTACACAAACGCTTAGAATTTTAATTGGGGGATCTGAAGATACTATCCTAGCCGTCCACAGGGATGAAGTGGCTTATCCAGGTCACACGAGAACAGAGCCCCTCCTTCACTGGCTCTGGCTTAGCCAAACAACACAGTGCCAATAAGCCTGCAATTCCTGTCACTTCTACAGCCAACCACTGGTGTTCCTAGCCTACTTTGGCCAACCCTTCCACTCCCTTTCAGACTTACTGAACTGCTGGAACAGCGGTGCAATCATAGACACTGTCACGTGAAACCCTTGTTTATCAACGTTTTATATGCTTTATTGAAAGGTGACAAGTACACCAGTTAAATACAGTGGTAACTGGAGAGAACATGCCCGGTAACCTACGCATCCAACTACTATACAGGTGATATGCGCAAACCCCTACTGGGAAATCCATTTCTCCTGGGAAATCCATTTCTCCAAGTAGTCCAACCGGCTCGCCCGAGACGTCGGTGAGCAGGGATTTACTTCGTGAGATTCAGCAGCTAGATTTCGGATTACACCAAGTGACTAACTGTGCCAAATTCTTAACGTTTCTTCAGGTGTGGTTTTTGTCATCAGTTTTTATGGAGGTCGGTCTCTCTCTACAAAGGACAATCCACACCTTCCAGACAGCCAATGTAACATCTAAATTCCAATCTGTACAACCTAAACAGCAGTTACGGCCCTCTATTGTACAAATTCGTTACACTACATACACAAATATACAATAAGCAAAAACAACCTTCATAATGAGATAGCCTAGGTCCCAGCTACCTGTCACCGTTTTTTTCTCACTAATAGTTCTATGTCTTCGATGTTTCAGAAAAGAGGGACAGTACTATTTATAAACTTTGGTGACAGTTGTCGGTTTTTACAATGACCGAACCCCTCCCCACCCATTGCAGTCTTGTTTCTGTCCTCTCTTTCGAGTTCCTCGAGGGGACGGAGAGGAGAGCACACAATCCAGGAGCAGCCCACCTCCCGAGCATCATGCAGGCAAGCCCGAGAGCTCTTGGAAGCAGGGTGGGCGGCTGGGAAGGGTTGAAAAGGCACACAGCTCCTCAGCATCAATTAAACCATTCCTCAGACATCTGCCAAGTTGCACAGGGTACATCCATGCTCATTCTCTGCTTAACCTTTAATTCGCTCAACTAGCACATTTCTTCAAGCCAAAAGCATATGAGTGCTTAATACTGGGGAGAAAGCGAGAATGGCATGTATGAGTGAGTCTCAGTCTCTTCCGTAGACAGCAATGAAATGGGTGGCTGGAGGTGGTTTCTCGCTAGTACATCTCTGTCTGTTCAGATCAGACAGCAGCAGCCAGTTCTGTGGGGGCATAGCAGGCTATGCGGTTGATCCTGAGCCCTGGGACGCTGGCTGTGCAGGGGGTTGTGTGGTCCCCTGAGGCTGCGTGGTGGCCGGAGGGGAGCCAGTCTGCAGCTGGGCCTGAAACTGGGCTAGCTGCTCCGGACTGGCCAGGGTCTTCAGCAGATTGTTCTCCTGCTCCAGCTGGGAGTTTTTCTCTATTAGTTCTTTGATCTGCTCCTTCAGAACCTCCACTTCCTCTCGAACTGCATACATCAAATGGCTTTTCACCAGATCCTGATCGGAAGAGGGGAAGAAGAAAAGGTTCAGCTCACTGTGTCCCGGCCTCTGGTTTTCTGAAGGCCTTTCTTAGCTCTCCCTAGCCAATGGCATGTTCTGCCTCCAGAGAGCGTTAAAGCACACTTGTGGAAATCTGCGCATAGTCACAACCGCACAAAACTTAAGTTTAATGTATAAGTGATCAAGCTTTCCAAAAGTCTCTAGACTTTTTCTGCAGACATTAGCCAAGGATGCCTACGTCCATTTTCCAATACAGGATGGCAAAAGGCACCAGGGCTCCTTTCGGGCCCTGTGTTTCCATCCAGGCCTGAGGCCTGGAGGCCGCTTCCCCGCCCCCAGGCCCTCCCAGCATAGGGAGGGCCTCCTCCCTCCCTCTCTCCCTCCCTCGGCACCGGCTGCAGCCAGTTCCTACAGAGCACGCTGCCGCATTTTCTTCCCTCCACCTCTGCGCCCGCCCCCTACCCCCCAGCGATTAAGCTGACATCACAGAAACCTGGGCAGACGTCGTAGCCAATGAGAGCCCGAGTTATTTATAGCTCTGAATTAAAGGTTCAGAGTTTGCCTAGCAACAGTGGGCAGAGAATCCCGTGAGAAGAGCCACAGGCGCTGCTCCAATAACAAAGAACGACCAAGGCGGAAATAAAAAATAGGAGAAATCCAGGAGCAGGCCGAGAAAACAAAACTTTTCTCCCATTCGCCTCACTGCGGGGGAGGTTCTGAAATGCTCTAGGGACCCCGTCCCCTGATCCCCTAGGCGGCGACTCCCCCCACCCAGCTCCCCTGTAAAATCTCAGGGTGCCCAGTAAAGCCACATCGCTGAAGGTGTTCCCAGAGCGAGCAAAGGGGAAGCCGAGCTGCTGCCTCCTTATCCCGACGTTAAAAGAGATGAGTCCAGCTCAGAAACCTCAGGGCCCTTCTCCCTCCGGGGGATACGTGGCTGGTCTCCACATTGGCTGGAAACAGAGAGCTAGCACTGGCATTCCTGACTGTATTCTGTTCAACAGCAACCAGCACCATCTGGATTTAGCTAAGGGATGCACTACTGGTCCTTCCAAGACATCTCGGGTTTTGTGCTGTGCCCACACTGAGTACAAGCAATTTTTAACCAATACATACCATAGCTTGCTCGATTTTGTTGTCGATAGCTACCACACTTGCACCAGAGCTGGAAGAGAGGATAAAAAAAAAAATCGGTAAATGGAATTGATCTTTAACAATCCAGGATAAGGATAGCTCTCCAAACTCAAACGTTACTAGTATCATATTTTGAGTATTCTTTAATGCTACAAAAATGCATCATACTCCAGAAAATACCAGCCACTATCGAATATCCAGGCATTTTCCCTCTTTAGGGAGCCACAAAGGGCTAAATTACATAATGAGAGAAAGCCTGTTCTCGAGCCAGATCTGTGAAAATAAGGATCTTCTGACCAGTTCAAAAAGAACCATCTATGTCACAGTAACCCTCGGCATGGACAAAGGAATTCGCACGACTATCCTGTACCTGCATTCCCGGCAAGGCAATCTACTCCGAGTCAATCTAAAACCAACTCTCCCGTATGACATTTACCTATTGTCAAGTCTCACAGAAGCGTTTTCAGTTCCCAGCAAAGACGACAAGAAAGAAATTGAAAAATGTCTCAGTTGGTAAACTCCTAGATCCATCGCCACTGGTCTACACCATTGGGATTTCATGCAATTGCAGCCAAAAACACCCTCGTGGAAAAAAAGAGAGATGGGAGGGAGGGAGCACCGGCAGCCTGGTTGAAACTAGAGAAAGCCTCCTAGCTGTCTGCAGCCCGGGGCGTGAGAATGGCAGGGCAGCGCTGGCAAGAGGGACGGCGCGGCGTGTGCGGTGGCTGGCGGCTCGCTGCGACCCAACAGCCGGCTCCACTCCTCTAGAGGAGGCCGCCCGGCCCCAGCGCCACATATAGGCGGCGAGGCTCCGCGCCGATTGGTCGCGCCATAGGCCCGCCCAGCGCGTTCCCGGGCTGCGGTCCCTCCCGGTGCCTGTGGCGGGCGGCGCGGAGGGGGCGGGGAGGGGGGGGGGGTTGGGTGAGGTGGGCTCAGCTTCTTCCGAGGGCCGCGTCAGGGTCCCCGAAAGCACCCCGAGCCCGCATGCTGCATGCTTACGTCTAAAGGAGTCAGACCCCGTCTCCAGAGCCGCCGGTCCCTGCGGCGCTGAACCCTGCAAGCTTGCTATTTGCGAGCAGACCCGGCCGAGCAACTGGGCATGCCCAGTCCCACCACTAAGACTCGGGAACGCCAGCGTCTCGGTTTCAATTATTGGGTTCTTACAAGAAGCAGTAACGGGAGGTTTTAGAGGCTGTGTTATGTACAAAGATAATAACCCCGCTGTAGGAATTCTTTCTTAATGCTAATGAATTCAAGAGAATATTACATTTGCCTTTTCTTTGCGAGGCAAAGAAAAAAGTAAAAGGAATCCACAAGATGAAATGTGGATTTCCCCAAATGCCTCCAGAGTTGCCAGCCTTAAAATCGCACCACCCTAACTGCACCAGTAACGCTTTCTTCCATTTATAGCTAGAAAAGTCAATCTACAGGTCTAACCCCGAACAGGTCTATTTTCAGCTAGTCCCTAAGGCAAAGGGTTTTCAAGTGAGATGGCAATTCCTCCAAGACTTAATTCTTAGTTTTCTTACAACAGAGGGATTGAAATATTGTCAAGGACATTTTCCAAAAGGCATACAATTCCTTATATGTAGCCTTTGCTCATTTCCAGTGTGTCTAGAACCAGTAGAAATTTAGAGAAAATCTGATGGTGGTTAAAAATAGTTCAGCAGTCAAAAGAGATGCTGCAGGCTCACCACGACTTTCCACAGAGTCAAAGGGAGCTGGGTTAACGCCACCAAATCATGGTCATTAGATAAGGGTGTAAAATAGCTTAACCAGGGGGCAAAAACATCTCCATAATTTAAATATCTGTAAAGACACGTCAACGAAGACTATAACATACTATAAGAAATAAGTTTGATTATTACATGTTATTTATATACCGTTTGCAGTATGCTTGAGAAAATTTTAACCTCTACAATACTGCCCTCTAATGGCCGAAAACTATAAAAACAAGAACTACTACCGACTGCTTGGAACCTCTCTAATCATAGGCAGGTGTTGTATTCATCACAAATAATTCCAAAATAAAATTTGACAGTGAAACGTAAATACACTACACTCACATGCAGCACGAACCCCTTCTCTCTTAAGACAAGGCTTCTCCCTCAAGGAGCATCCTTTCCTAAAACTGCCATCAGAGACGTTTAGATAATTTCTGAAGTTGATCAAAGGCTGGACACCCAAGGCTGGCAGGGGGTTATTTGGTTTCAGAAACCATAAGGCACTTAAATACCAAATATATTGAATACAGCACAAGAAAAGGGTCTCTTCTGTGTTAAAAACTGGTGTGCTACAAAACGACATTCCTTTTATTATGTTTCATATTATGCTAACTTTTCAATTCAGAAGCAAAGCCTATCTGTAGTTTATAATGCAAATTCTTGGAAGGCACCGGTTTTCAGTAAAAGGAAATATCTAAGCTGATCAATCATGGTAACCCATGAAATAATGTCCACGAATGCCAAGCAGGATTGTTATTAGTTCTTGGTAGTTTCTGTACTTGAAAAATTTAGAAACTTAAAATTATAACTCAATCTGTATCCTTTTAAATATTTTAACAGAACATCAACTCCAGAGGAAAGGGTATTACAGAAAAACACACCTTAAATGTAAAGGAGCTAAAAACAAATGAAATCCTCTAAGGCCATATAAAGAAATGAAGTACAAATCCCCAGCTGGAATTGAAAAGGATCACACGATTTTATTTATTCATGTTATTCATGAACAGAAATAAAGGAGCTAAGTTGGTTCTGTTTTCTATCGTTTTAACTGAATAACTACCTGCTGTATTAGCCAAAAAAGCAAGATATGAACAGTCAGCCTCTCTAATTCACATCCCCGAGGGGTGTTTGTTTCTCCAGAACTCCATTTTAAATAACTGACAAGAAACCTGTGTGTGTGTGTGTGTGTGTGTGTGCGCGCGCGCACACACACGTACTTCTGGAGAAACGACTGAATCAAAGAATATGAATAAATCAGATCTTTATCTTTCTCATAAAGAAGTGCTACATTCCCTTGACACTGGATCTCTATGAGAGGAATATCTAACTTGAAAACGAAGGCAAAGGAAATAAGAGGAATTCTTCATGAGCTAAAACATTGGAGTGGAATGTCTGAGAATTTCCCCCTGAAAGTTCTTCCATCTTAACATGTGGAAGAATGAAAATAGATCCATATCTATCACCATGCACAAGACTCAAGTCCAAACGGGTCAAAGACCTCAACATAAAGCCAATCATACTGAACCTCACAGAAGAGAAAGTGGGAAGTACACTTGAGCACATTGGCACTGGAGACTACTTCCTAAATATAACCCCAGTAGCACAGACACTGAGAGAAACAATTAATGGGACCTCCTGAAACTGAGAAGCTTCTGTAAAGCAAAGGACACGGTCAGTAAGACAAAACGACAGCCTACAGAATGGGAAACGATCTTCACCAACCCCACATCAGACAGAGGTCTGATCTATAAAATATACAAAGAACTTAAGAAATTGGTTATCAAAAGAACAAATAATCCAGTAAAAAAAAAAATGGAGTACAGACTAAACAGAGAACTCTCAACCGAGGAATCTAAAATGGCTGAAAGACACTTAAGGAAGGCTCAACATCCTTAGCCATCCGAGAACTGCAAAATCAAAACAACTCAGATTCCATCTTACACCTGCAAGAATGTCCAGATCAAAAACACTGACGACAACTTTTGCTGGAGAGGATGTGGGGTAAAGGGAACATTCCTGTATTGCTGGTGGGAGTGCAAGCTGGTACAGCCACTTTGGATATCACTATGGTGATTTCTCAGAAAATTAGGAAACTACCTTCCTCAAGACCCAGCAATACCACTTTTGGGTATATATCCAAAGGATGCTATATCACAAGTACATGTGCTCAACTATGTTCATAGCAACATTGTTCATCATAGCCAGAACCTGGAAACAACCTAAATGCTCTTCAACCGAAGAATGGATAAGGAAAATGTGGTACATTTATACAATGTAGTACTACACAGCAGAAAAAAATAATGACATCTTGAAATTTGCAGGCAAATGGATGGAGCTAGAAAACATCATATTGAGTGAAGTAACCCAGACCCAAAAAGACAAATAGCACATGCACTCACTCATAAGTGGATTTTAGACATAAATCAAAGAAAAACCAGCCTACAAGTCACAATCTCAGAGAACCTAGACAATAATGAGGACCCTAAGAGAGACATACATCGATCTAAACTACATGGGAAGTAGAAAAAGACAAGATCTCCTGAGTAAATTGGGAGCATGGGGACCATGGGAGAGGGTTGAAGAGGGGAGAGAAGCAGAGAAAAATGTATAGCTCAATAAAATAAAATAAAGTTCTTCCATCTACCAGACAAGTATCTGAGTCTAGCCCATCTCTTGACCACCAGAGGCCTGCTGAGATTGTGCAGGGGAAATGCAACAACTCTGCAGGAGAGACTCCCAAAGGCGTGGGCCACACAAGGCAGCCTCAGAGAGCACCTCTAAGTACAGAAAAAGGCACGAACATTAAACTTGCTACTGCAGTCTGCATATGAGCCTTTGCACAGACTCCAGCCCAGCGACCTCTGGCTGTTGGTATCAAACAATGATGATGAAGAAGAGCACAGAGGCTCTGTGAGGGTCTAAGGTGATCACACTTAGCCAACACTGACTGAAGCAGAGATTTACCATCTAGGCTCCTTAGGACGCTATGGGGACTGCCAAGAAAGCAGGCAAGGTATGCACCCTGTAACCTGACCAAACTGCTTTTGTCTAGGGACCCCTGGTCACCTCACTTTCCTAGGTTTCTAGAAACGAAGTAGAATGACAAGCCTAACAAAACCACAGATTTCATAGCCAAAGATGTGATAACCACGTACACAGAGACAGGGCGGAGAGGGGAACGGGACAAGAATATTACTTGTCCACTAAAATAAAATCCTATCATGGCTATAACATGGATGGAACACAGAATTTAACTTAAAGAGTTCAGGCAGTCACCGCCTGGCCTCATGTCTAAAGATGTTGATCTCAATGAAGCAGAGGGCAGAACAGTGGTTACCAAGGCAACAGTGGTGGATGAAGAGGTGAATGAAGGGATGCTGGTCAAAAGACACATACTCTAAGAATAAGCCAAGAAACCTGTTGACTAGCATAGTAGCTTCAGTCACTGCGGATATACTGTACGCTTTACAGAAGCAAAGAGTGGTGGATGCCGAGTGTTCTCGTCACAAAACCAAGAGCATGTGAAGCAATGCATTTGTAAGCAAACCACATTAAACTAGCTTACATTATTTATGGGAATGTATGAAAACAATGTTAAATACCACTGCACACAATTTGTTTGCCTGTCAATTTAAAGCAGTATTATTTAAAATAAATAGAAATACATTAAAAAGGGGCAGAAACAGTGATGCTTTATGACAGTTCCTCCACTCACTGTCACCAAGACAGAAAAGCTGCCAATTCTACCTTCTCTGCTCACTGTCAGAACAAGACATAACGTCATCAGAAGATGATAAAGCTGCGAAATTCAACCTGCTCTTTTGGGTTAGAAGATAGGGTTGAACCAGATGGAGAACCAAAGAAGGAAAGAATGAGAACCAGAGATGTAGAGAACAGCTCTGCAGGGCCAACATGTAAACAGGATGCGCCCTGAAGATGCTGAGCAGGGAGAAGGGGAAGGCCGGAGAACCTGAACAGCACAGGTCTCCAGAGGAGCGACCAAATTCCCCAAATGGTAAAGAACCAAAACCAAACAAATCATCAAAGTCCATCATAAAACACAAGACAGCCAGGGATGGAGTAGCAAGTCCCAAAGCTCACAGAAAGGGCAGGTTACAAACAGAAAGTGGTTATCAGGAAAAGTGGTGCTTACAGCTGCCAGAAGACCATGGGCCCAAGGTCTTTACAGTGCTGAGAGAAACGGCTTCATTGTTTGGAGTTTTCACTGGGCCATATTATCTCTCTAGTGCAATGCTAGAAAAACATTTTCTAGATACTTTATACAATAAGACGGAGACCGAAGTCGAGAAAAACGGTGGGCAGGGGCTGCCACAGCCAGAGCCATAGAGGTCAGAGCCTGGGAAAGGGGATTGACAAGTCAGAAGACTGTGACCTCAGGAAAGGCTGCCTGGCAGTTCCACACAGCAGCTGCTTGGTGCCTGGGTGAGCTGGCGGTAGAGGGACGCTCCAACAGAAAGAGGGTGAGAAGAGTCAGGGTCACAGGGTGAGCAGCTGTTGCTAGGTAGGTGTGTGCAGCTCTCAGGGAATCAGTCTACAAATGCAAAGGTAGTTCTGTATGACCATCATTTTAGAGATTAAAACAAACTTACTGTTTTACCATTAGATTTACTGAGGTGGTAGAAATAATATATGTAGTGTGTGGATAGCTTTAAATAGCTAAACTGCATCTATATTTATCAATTTGATCATATAATGCTCAAAAATAAAGAAACAAAGAAATATGGAGGCAGAGTAGAGGGAAAAAAACCCCAAACATTTAAAAATAGCTGCACCCGAGAAACAGATATGGAGTGGAGAGGGGATGCTAAGTGTTTTGACACTCAGTTTATCATTCTTCGGAAATATGTATGAACTGCTTGGATTAAGAGATTCTTTTAAAGTAAAAGGGAAGAATGCAAACACAGGTATCTGACTACCTGAAAGCATCTATGAGATCTACCCAAGACTGGAGACAGCCATGGTGAATGCCCAGAGGACACTGGAATTCTGGGGGAAGGTGTGCGTGTGCGTGTGCGTGTGCGTAAGGTGGCCGTTAGTCCTAGATCAAGCTGGGCTTTGTTCCTTTGGAGAAACTACTCTCCAACATCAGCACCTGATTAAAAAAAAGTAGCGGATACACAAACAGGAAGACTGGACTCGCAATGCAAGAAAAATCACCTAAGTGACCACAGCTGACAAAGGCGATGGACCCCATAGACAAGGATATTAGAGACCGTTAGCTATGTTATGTGTTCAAAGGGTAGGCGGAGGAATTAAGGACAGGAGCAAAAACACTATGAAAACTCAGATTAAATTAAAATGAAGACGACGGCGCTTGAGGAGATGCGCTAGGCGGGATGACAGCGCGGTCTGATGGCAGACGCCACGTGAACAGCAGACTACTCAGAGCGGCTCACAGAGGGAGAACTTTAAGGACAAAGAAAGGCGGGAGGGGGAGCACTGGCCATGACAGCAGTGTGTGGGGACTACTACAGTAATGGCTCCCTAGAGAACAGGTCAACAAGGACAACTACTTTAGGAAGTAACGGCAGCTTCCCCCAAACTTCATAACACTGACCCTACGAATCCACACAAACCCCAAGGCAAGGAACCCTGTGACAGACAGAGCGAGTGCCCAAGTCCAGCTGCAAAGAGAAAATTTAAACTGCCACGGAGAGCAATCCCGCCACACACAGAGAGGGACCAGTTTCCAGCTGGCCTTCTGCTCAGAAACAATACCAGACAGGAGACAGTTCCAGCAATACATTGTGGTTATGAAGGGTAAAAGTCAGAAAGTAACAGCAAGTTGATTTTCCGCATGAACATAAGAATTCAATGAAGAAAGAGTAGCTTTAAAAAAAAATGTTCCTATGGTCCTGGGCTAATTGGATTAAGTCAAAATTTAAGAGGAGAAAAAGGAAAACAAAAGAAAACAAAGCAAACCACCTCAAACTATTCCTCACACACACGAAACATCAACCACAAATAGATCACAGATAGTGTAAATGTAAAATCCTCATCTAGAAATCCTAGGAGAAACTGTTCACTCCTGGGTTAGCAAATGCTTCTTAGATATGACCCTAAAATCATCATCACAAAGGAGAAAAAGCTGGCAGCTGGGCCGCTACTGAAATGCAGTTTCTTCTCCGAAGTCAGTGCAGCAAGAATAAGGCAAGCAACTTAAAGGAAACAGGAGTCAGGAACTCAGAACTCAACAGCCAATGCTAGAAATGGGCAAACACCAAAGAGATTTTTTAAAAAAGTAAACACGTTCTAAGATCTGACATCTTCACATAAACATACATGCAGCCAAAATACCAATACAAAATAAATAAAAATATTCAAGAGAAATGTTTAAAAAAATAAACAAATAGAAAAACACTAAGCACCAGCAGTCATTACAAAAATGCAAACCAAAGCCATGAGATGCCATTATACAATATACATTATCAGCATGGTTAAAATAAAACTTTGCCGGCTTTGGCCTGAGAATGCCGGCACCAACAGTTAGGTGGCGCTATAGGCCACTCATCTGTTGGCAGTGGGACTGTAGAATGATACAGTCGCTTCAACAGACACTTTCCATCAAGACCAGTAATCCTAGGTCAAATTAAGACTTCAAATCTGTATGTGGCTTTACAATAAGCACCATAAAAAAGTCACTGGAGAACAGATAACCATGTCCCAGCTAACGGGGTTCTCTGCAGTAAAGAGAAACGAGCTACTACTAACAGCATAAGTGAATCTCCAATATAACACAGCAAGTGGAAGACGCCGAATGCAAAAGGCTGCGAAACACACGGTCCCATTTATGTGACACCCTGGGGAAGGTGAAACAGTAGGGACAGAAAGGCAGCTGGCCGAAGAAGGGAAGGTGGTAAGGCTCCATCCAAAGGACCCACGCAGGGGGAGCTCCCTCAAGGCCTCTAGGCAGTATGATTCAAATGGTTAACTGTCCTTTTCATCTTCGTGAGAATAATCATTCCAAAGCCAAATTTCTTCATAAATACCACTTCTGCTAAATGGTGGTAGATTATGAAGATCAGGATCCAGGAACGAAAACGGCACCCGAGATTCAGCAGCTAAATGACATCCCGTAAGAAACATCTGAAGCAAAAAGTCGTCCTGATTATGCTTCTATTTCAAGAATTTCATGCACATTGCCTATCAAAAATGAACAGTATTTATTTTTACTTTTTTTTTTTTTTTTTGGTTTTTCGAGACAGGGTTTCTCTGTAGCTTTGGAGCCTGTCCTGGAACTAGCTCTTGTAGATCAGGCTGGTCTCGAACTCAGAGATCCGCCTGCCTCTGCCTCCCGAGTGCTGGGATTAAAGGTGTGCGCCACCGCCGCCCGGCTTTATTTTTACTTTTATGCAGTCGTGGAAATGGTGGTCAGAGCTCCTCTTACACCTTAAAAAAATCTAATACTTCATGATAAATCCCTGAGGGCAACAGTGGGAAGCAGCAGAGGTGAAGCAGGTGGGGACCAGATCAGCCCTTTTTCCCTCGTATACAGAATCAGTAAGTCCCTTGGTGACCTTAACAGACAAAGCTCAACTGAACAGTTTTATTTACAAAGATAAACTAGATGGTGGTACACAGTCTGCTGCAGCGAGGACTCGGGCCAGTCGGGGCACCAGGGAAGGCAACACCGTGCCACCTTCCTGTGTTCCGTGAACGCTTTTGCTTTGATGAAGGACACACACACGTCTGTACAATGGCCTCTCTGGACACTAGCTGTGCATTTTCACCTGGAAGTTTCCTCTAGAACGCCATGAACTAGTCAGAATTTTAGAGAGGAACAGTCTTTATGGATCATTTTGTTTTGATAGCCTTATTCTGTAGGTTTAGAAATCAAGGCTAAAAAACATGATGTGTCTAGGATTTACGCAACTGGAGGATGAGCACAGAAACGGCTTCTCAGTGGATTAAGTATTAGAAGTACAGACCAGAAATCCCTGGATCAAGAACAGAGATCTAAAGCAGTGGGTAAGAAGGTAAGAATGCTGGGACAGGAAAGAGGTCAGAGGTGAAGAGCCACTGTCCAATTCAGTAGCTTAGTCGACATTTAAACCCACCCTTTTTACGGGCGAGGAAAGCACCTACCTACGAGACCAGAAACCCACACCACCGCCCCGATGTGGCACCAGAGCCTACAGGCAGGTGCAGGGTGTCTAGTCTGGGATGGAGACCGACCCTCCCAGCCTTCTGCAGCAGGCAGGACAGGCTGATCAGACACAGTCCCAGAGGCAGCAAGCTCTGCAGTCTCTCCAAACCTTGGGATCAAGTCCCGGCAGAGTAAGGCTCACCACAGCTACAAGCTGGCACATGGCAGTACAGACATGTCTAAGAAAGATGTTCAAATGGTGACATCACGACCCCACAAGCTCTTCCCAGAGCCTTCAGGAGCTGTGAGAAAGGCCTGAGGGAGTCAAGTGGACTGAGGGAATGATACTTTGTAAGTACTGAAGGGAGGCTACCTCTCTAAGGCATGTGGCCAGGGGTAAAGGAGAATGGCTAGCAGTGTGTCCCTGCGATAAGCCTGTGGTGTCCCAGTACTCCCATGGGTCCCAATCTCCTTACACATTGTGTGATTCGAACCTCGTTACAGTCTCTACTAGTGACCACTCAGTGAGGGAGAGGGGGCAACAGGACAAAGGGAATAAGGAACTGAGTGGACCTCGGCTGATGAAGGGAGATGGAGATCGTTTAACACTTCAACTCGCTGCCAGGGCTGCCAGGGCTGTGACTCAGCAGGAAAGGCATTTGCTACCAGACAATGTCAGCCTGACAGTCAACTCAACATCCCCGGGCCTGCGTGGGGGTGAAAGGAGAGAGCAACTCCATAAAGTCGTCCTCACTTCCATACATGCGCTGTGCCTCGCCCACATACCACACACACACACACACACACACACACACACACACACACACACACACAAATTTTAAATATTTGCTATGTTTTTAAAGGACCAATATGTTTTGGCTAGAAAGATACAAATTAGAATTTTCAGAAGTTCTCTTTGGGCATTCTTTCACACGTTCATTCTTAGTTAACAAGACGGACAGGCTAGGAACTAAGTTATAAAGATGAATGCGTCAGAGGCTCTGCTCTCGGTGACTCGGGGGCAGGGGTGGGAGGCTATACTATGTCATTTAACAGGAAACACATCCAGCATGATGGTTCAGAGGAGCTGAAAACCAGGCATTTACACGATACCAGGGGGAGAACGTGTGTGGATTGGATCATGAAGCAGCCATGCCAAGCGTCACTGCCATTCAGGAACTAAGTGGCTGCATAGGAGGAGGATGGAGGTTGCGGCAGGAGGTGCAGAGATAGGCCATCAAAGTGGGGGGGGGGGATGGGGGGGACTGGCAGGCGATGGGGGGACGGGATTCCTGGCAGCCGGGAATACAATGGGATGTGCACCTTGGTAAGGTCACCAATGATGCAGACTCCAGGAGAGGAAGCAGAAATCAAAGAGGGATACCACGAGGGAGGGGACAGCTGGTGCCAACTTTCCAGGTTGTGGGAATGGGTGAGGTGACGTCGTTAGCTGGAGAGAGACACTGGTTCTGGGAAAAGATGGCGATTGGTTGGACATGGCAGCCAGTATTGGGAACTTTGGAGAGGGTGGGCCTAAGAAAAATGTTTGAAGTTGTGAGGTGGCAAAAATGTCCATGAGAGTGGAGCTGAAGGGTCACATGTCATGAGGGCAGTCATTTGGCAGACACCCGAGCTTTCTGCCGGTCTAGTGGACAAGACAAAAGGTGGCTGGGCTTAAGCCATTTTTTCAAGATCCTTGTCTAGGCGAGTAGTCTCTTGAGTGAGGAAATCAAAATGACAGATGACCAGGCAGTGGAGGGCACAGAAGAGACAAGTCAAATTCACGGCAACAGTGGCCCAAGTGCTCTCCACCAAACGGGTCCTGTGGGCACACTCACCAAGGACTGATCAGTCCATGGACAGATGTAGACAGGAGCAGAGGCAATCAACGCTGCAGAGAACATTCCGCCTCTGTTCTTCTGACGCCTGCAAGCTAGCGGCACTACCTGCTAAGAGGGAGGGAAAGCAGGAGGCAAACAAGGCCCAACTGCAGGGTCAGGATCCAGATCAAGCTTTCCCTCTGTGGAGAAGAGTAGGCGAGAGGAATGCTTCACAATGCAAAGAACCCAGCTGCTGCTTTTTATCAACACTGACAATTAAAATGCCGGAAAGGTATTGGAAGTGATGGAAATGGTTTGACAGGCTGATAAAAAAGCCTGCCACCATTGTGAAAGGGTCATTCAACAGACACAATTAGCAGCAGTAATCAGAAGAAATCAAGCCAGGAGATGTTTTTCTCTTCAGGGAGTGAACACACACACACACACACACACACACCCCTCTCGAGGTCATACAGAAGAGTGAAGTAGAAAACCACCAGCTGAGGGGCACCCCGACTGGGAAGGGACAGGAAGGACCTCACAGGGCTCAGCCTAGCCTTGCCAGATCACTAAGGGCTTCCAAGAAGGATGTCACTGCTAGAGAAGGTCATGTCAAGAGGTAGGAGGCAGACAGGTCCTCCCTTCTCTGTCCCACACATCCTGACACAGGCACAGCCCGCGCTGGCCTCCAAGAGAGCTGCGCACCGACAGACACTAAGAAGCTATGCATTGCTGCAAGAGTCTGAAGGATCAACACAGCCCACAGTATCAGGAAAGTTAGAGAATTAGACTGTGGAGCAGCCTGGCTCTAGGGCCAAGGGGAGGAGATCCCTAGAGACAGAGCCTGTGGTAATTATCAAATTATCTGCCACATAGTGGTACTCCCTCAGAAGTGGAGACTTCTCAACAGACTGGGTCTATACACATTACCTCCCTTAAAGACTGCTGATTATCATCCAGCAGGAACCAGATGGGCGGAGCTCTGTGCTGATGGAACTCACTTTGCACTGGGGTTGAAAAGCAAGTCCCATCAACAGGAACCAAAGTAGTGTGTGACACAGACAAGGGACGGAGCTGGGGAGCGCAAGGTCAGAGAGCACAGGGAGCTTAGGGCACGGCTGGAGAGGAATGAGTCTACCATAGAAGAGCTAAAGACACGCACCTCTGATACTCAGGAACCCCAGGACAAAGCAACGCCAGCACAAAGCATCATGGGAATGCACAGTAACCAGTGTGTGGTACAAATAGTCTGTCTTGCTCTTTGACCTGGCTTTTCTGAGTAGACGGATGTACGGCTGGCATGCACAGTTACTAGCAACGGGTATTATAGACCTCCTCATTGTCTAAGCTAGCTTTTTCAAGAATCATTTCGGGAGAATTCTTACCTTCCAAGAAACACTTTCCTGCCACAGTAAGTAATGCTCCCCGATCACAGAACTATTTGCCTCTATCTACACGCACGGGGCAGCTCTTTTTAAAGCCTGATTTAGATGATTTCATGAACCCATGTGATTCTCATCAGGAATTCACATGGCTAGAGAGCTGTTAACTACTTCTGACCAAGTTTGGTAGACTGCCCTGCACACTGCCAGAGAAAAAAAGGAATGCAGCTTTAACTACAGAAAGACAGAAATATGGTAAAGATTTCAACTTTATCCATTTTCAAAGAAGGAGGGAAAAGGCCATTTATTGCATCAAGGCCTATGCAAGCAGTAAGGAAACGTGAGAAAGCAGTCAACAGGCACCAGTGAGCCCCGTGTTTATGACCCAGAGTCTAGGTAGTGCAAGGTGCCAAGTGAGATGTGTCTACGCAGAACACGGTTGCCCACTCTTAACACGAGCAACGCCTGCAGCAGCCCACACCCCTCCGGCATTTGCCGTGTTCAGTGACGGGGACCCTGGAGCAAACAAATGCAGCGGGGGAAACGGAAGAGGCTTCGGAAAGCTCAGAAGACGGCACAGGTTAAACAAGGATGAGACCGGAATGGGAAGAGCTGAACCTTGTAAAGCTGATGTCGCAAACAACCACAAAATGGATGAAGTGTTAGAGAAACATCTCACAAACTAGAACAGAACACAGGGAGGGAAAAGAAAATAACTACCTAGAAGAGCTAACATCTTCACGGGACGTGTCAGAAGAACAACACTGGGCTAAGTATCAAAATAACCTGCGGAATTCTCTAGAAATATAAATGAGGCTTTTAAAAATGAATCTAGAGAGCATGGGCATAATGTCTGTTTCATACTTGGTGTGGATTTCTGTCGCAAAAACTCAAGACTGCAAGCAGCTGCACCAAGGCAGTGGCGCTGCCTCAGGCCACACCTGTTACCTCACAAGGACATTTTCACTCTTCGGCAAATAATAACGTATATATATGTGTGTGCGCGCGCGCGTGTGTGTGTGTGTGTGTGTGTGTATGTATATGTAAAAGCATGATTCAACACCCTAGAGCTGGCCAGTCACTCTGTCTTAGCATCACTGTATGGCTGCAGAGGACAACTTAAGAATCGAGGAGAAGCCAGTGACGAGAGCATGAGACATCGCCTTTGGAAGGGGCAGAAAGGAAACCATGCCTTGTGCATCACCGGTGCTGGTGTGCATCACACACACACACACACAGAGAGAGAGACAGAGAGAGACAGAGACAGACACACAGAGACAGAGAGAACTCCCGTCATGAGCAGTGTTGAGTTGCATTGTCATTAAGGACGATGACTGAGAAACAGAAGAGCTAGAAAGAACATGTAGACTATGACCACATAGAGTAGACCGCACTGAATACAGAAATCAGAAATGGCCTTTTCCACAATCAGAATTATCTACATAAAGAGCAGAAATTGCCGGTGTGTGACTCTTTTCATGCTAGTGCTGGCTGATTAGCAGTTTCAAACATCTTTAGTTTCCAGAGCTGTCAGGCACAGAGACAAACAGACAGAAGAGAACAGCCCGAGATGTCCCACCAGTGACCGAGACGTTAACTGAAGAAGGCAGCTACATGCTAGACCAAAATTTCAATTCTCCCTCCCGCTCCCCGAGACAGGATTTTTCTGTTAACAGCTCTGGCTGTCCTGGAACTTGCTTTGTAGACCAGGCCGGCCTCAACTCAGATTCACCTGCCTCTGCCTCCCAAGTGCTGGCTACCAGGTGTGCGCCACTACCCCCTAGCCAAAATTGCAATTTAATCAAATGTAATCAATTTTTAATCAGAGATAACCTATTACACTTGCACGTATCTTATGTTCTCCCAATAGCACAATTCTACATGGCCTTGGGTAGTAAGCTGAAGCTAAACCAATTTCTCCACTTTAGTCCCAAAGTATCGCCTTCAGACAGACGGATTTTAAAAGCACTGTGACTGGTTGTTTTAGACATTTAAGTTCAGATGCAATTGTAAAACTCCCTGGTTGATACAATTTTTATTTATTTGTGTACACACATACCAGTGCATTCATGTGCATGTGTATCTCAGATGTTATAGTAAGTGCATGGAGGTCAAAGGGCAGTGTGTAACCAGGGGCTCTCTCTTCCACCCTACGTCCCCTCTTCCTGCAGTACCGCCTGGCAGACAATACTGACGGCTTTGAAAACACACCTTTGTGTACAGTCAGATTTGGGGTTCTGAAGTCAGACCCTAATTTAAATTTCCCCAAATCATTTTTTTCTTGTGTAAAATGGGGCTATCATATTTTATAATTTTACTCTAACAATTAAAAGAGATGACACAGGAATCTGGCATTTTCCATGGGAATTCCAGCTATGACCTTGTGTTCTGAGCTACCTGGTACAGTGGTAATTGGGGTTTTTGAAGAGACTTACACATTTCCCCACATACTTTTAGAAGTAGAAAGCTTCTTCAGAGTTCTCAATACATAAAACTTACAGATCCCCCATCTCTTGTCAACTATACCATTCACCTTTACACGTGTTACAGCCTTCTGAACACCAGCCCATTACCAAACTATCCAGCTGACTTGAGTCTTCAGCGAAAGCGAAGCAGCTGTTCGTAACAACATCTCAATCATTTGAGTTTTTCCACAATGGACTCATTTAGTCTCTCGTGACGAGCAAACAGACTGCCCAACAAAGCACTAAGGACATGTCTCTCTAAAAGCCTTTCACGCCCTCCACAGAGATCGCTTTACAGCAGGCATCCGAGATACATACCGGCCCATGTGACTTTTGGTTAGATGGACCATCATACACCATTCACATGGTTGCACACGGCCATAAACAAGAGCACCGCACAGTCTGAGCAGAGCGAACCTATGCTACACCACGATACACAGACCGACCGAAGAACCCACTCTGCCGTCTATGAGGTAGACCTGGGGCGTTCGCCCAGGTGCTTGTAAGTACTTGAGACGGGTTCTAGTTCCACAACAAAATGAGCACATGACATTTAGAGGCCCAGCATAGAGCATGCTCTTGTACACATGGGCGCACACACACAGCACCCCACCCTAAACCTAAAGAGAAGATACGAGAAAGAACACATGTCAGATCCATTAAGTTGGTGAATGGTGTGAGAAATTAAAACAAAACACCTGTTTAGCTGAGAAAAGCAAAATGCTGCAAGCGCATGCATAACTCAACAAAACTTTACATGCGCTTACTAAGAATGTGAGAATCAGAGATCACTTAACCAGACATGGTGGCACACACCTTTAACCTCAGTACAGAGGAGGCTGAAACAGGATTACCACCAAAAGTTGAAGACAGCCTGGGCAACACAGTGTACTCAAGGCCAGCCTGGGCTACATAGTAAGATATGTGTGTGTGTGTGTGTGTGTGTGTGTGTGTGTGTGTGTATGAGAGAGAGAGAGAGATCACTTAGCAATGTTTTAGCCCTCCCTCATCTAAATTAATCTGAATCCTAACTACAAAATAAAACTTAAGTAGATATAAAAAAAATCTGGTATTTGCTCTGCCATCTAAGCAGAAAAGCAGCCCCGGTTAAGCTGCGCCAGGCTCTGAATTAGGGGTGAAGCGGCTGAACAGCCCACAAGCAGCCCATACACACCTGGCCTCAGAGCTAGGTCAGTGCAAAAACAATCAGCTAACTGCTGAATCCCACTACAGAGCAAGTTTCCTCTCCGGATGGCATTTTACAGCACCCATTTTGACGTGTGGCCTTTGGTTAGAAGACTTCAGGAATTCTATATGAATATATATCTGGGGTCCTACAAAAATCTCTTCTGGGTGGGGTGGAAGCGGAAAGAGTTTTAGAAGCCCTGCAGGGGCCTCTCCCTTCACAATACCAGCCAGAGCAGCATGCGGCAGCAACCCTTCCAATGCATTCAACCAAACTTCAAAGCAAGCATTGCCACCCAGGGTCCCTACCAGCTTTCACTGCCGCCTACCCAACTATCTCGGCCACCTGCCACCTCTGCCCCATTACCACGCTGCTGGCATTCCACTCTATCCTTTGTGTTTTTATAGCTACCCTCATAGCCTGCAGCTATCCCGAGCTGGTACCAACGTTCACCGAGTGGTTGGTCTCCACCCAGTTTTAAGCTGCCACTCTCTTATTTTTATAGTGTGAACAGGAAGATAAGAAGGCCATCATGAGGGAGGAGCACAAAGTAGGTTTAAGGGGGGCTTTCTCCTTACCCTGAGAACTTTGTCATGAGCTCTCTTCTCGCCCACGCAGAAGACCTCGGCAGACTAGGAAGTCTATGGACTTAACACGGAGACAAAATCTGTGTAGAAGACAGAGAAGGGAGCGCTACGGCAGGGATGAGCCCAAGTCAGTGGCTCTCACCCTTGGATGAACTTCGGAATGAGGTAGGAAGCTTTTGTAGACGACAGATGCTCAAGCCTGCCTCTCAGGGATTCCAATGTCAGTGATTGGCAGGCGATCGGCTCCCCAGGTGATTTCAGTGTGAAGCCAGGCTGAACAGGCTCCAGCTGCTGCTCAATGGCTGGAGAGAGGTGGAGAAGCCCTATCCAAAAGGTAAGCTGGCCCCGGGACACAGAGCCCTGGACACAGCAGTACTCCTCAGAGGACGGGTCTACAGCCCTGAAAAAACAGAAGGGCCATATGGCCAGCAGCTCTCCAAAACTTTAAGTCCACTTCAGGCATCGGTGAGACTGTCTCCTCTGGAGCCGAAGAAGTCCGCAGAGGACAGGAATCACTTCTCCATGACCACAGAGCTCTGGCTAGACCCATCCAGAGAGGCCACATATAATGGAAGCTCCCTGGAGTCCAAGAGCATGAACTATCATCACAAGTCAGGTCCCAGAACTCAAGCCCCACAGCCACAGCAGGGAAGACAGCCAGGGAGGACTGCTGTAAGTGGGAGGGCCTGACATTGCCATACCACAGGCAGAGGCTTGGCACAGGCAAAGAAACGTCCAGAAAAGGTATTCTCACCCTCCCTGGGTGAGAGCAGAACCTATCACTGAGAACAGCTCTGGGGTGGATAGCCCTGCACCTGAGGTTGGTGGGTGAGAAATCTGAGGCTGGAGGGGTTACGTGGGGGGAGGGGTGGGCACTGACACACAGGGCAGCATCTCTCCAGCAGGATTACTAGGGCTAAGTATGCTTTGACTTTCAAGTCTCACACAGGCGGGTCTGTGGGCAGAGTTCCATGCCACGTCTACATTCTCTCTGCATTTGGGGGGCACCTCCCAGCCACAGCAGTACCTGCTAGCCCTTCCCCCATTGCAGTACGTTTACTGTACTGATCTCACAAAAGCTTCCCTGCTTTACTTTCTGCTCTTCTTCACGTATTTATCTAATTTTGTTTCTGCACGTTTTCACTGTTAGGCCACCTTATTTGTCTTCCTCACGTGGCAGCGTTCTTCTCTCCGCTCCCTTCTCTCGTATAACCTGACTCTTCTCACCTGCCCCCTCACCCACCCCTTACTTTATTTCACTTTTTTTCTTTTTCAGAGCCATCATCTCTACGTTTGCCCTGGTCAGTTTTTACCTTCTCAGCCCCATCTGCGGGGCTTTCTGGTCTACACCCACAGGTAATGATTAGCGGGTTGTAATCAATCCTCAGTCCATTCTGCGTCTTGCTCAGTTTGCTGGTGGTCCAGCGGTCTGTTCCTCTCTGGGTGGTGCTAGGGATTTACCTTCCATTAGAAGAGAACCAAGTAACACAGAGAGCTATGTGCACCAAGACATGTACAAACCATAGGACAGGAACCCAGAGAGCACAAACAAGCACAGAAACGTGACTCCTCTCAGAGATCCCCAGCTACGGAATCCGAAGAGACAGAAATGAGTAAAATGTAGGAAGATGAAGGTTTTGAGACTTTGTAAAAACAAGGAATGACTCCTCCCCCAACAAACAGGTGAGACGAATAAAGTAACCCAATCGTTTCAGAACCCAGGGAGAAAGTCAGCGATACAGAGAGAGGGGCAAATGGATGAGAAAAACAGCAATTTATGAACTTAAAAAGTCAGCAACAAGAAACTTGAACAAATTCAGTCAAGAAACTGAGGTTTTTGAAAGAAAAAAAAGAACAGTGGAATGAAAGAACTCAATGAATCTAACAGAAGCCAACAGAAAAAGGCTGTCAGGTCTGGAGGACCGTGATGAGTAAACACTTTACTCACACATCAGTACTGAAGAGGATACGATCACAAATCCCAGGAATCCTGTCCTAAGAGCAAGACAACAAACCTAAGAATCCGTGGCACAGAACAAGAATTTGGGGAAAAACTGAAGTCACAGAAATCTATCCAATAAAATTACAGGCATTTCTGAACTTTGCAAAAAGGAATGGGCATCTAAGCCCCAAAGGAATCTAGAATTCCAAATAGACACGACCAAAGATGAGCCTCTCCATCACACTGCAGTCAAGATGCCAAAACCACAAAACTAAGAACCAGCAGTAAAAAGACTAAGAAAAAAAAAAACACCAAAATCACCCCAACTCACTTGGAAAAGCAAACACATCAAAAATAACACCAGACATTGCAACAGAAACCCTAAAACTCAGAAAAGCACTGAGCTCTACTTCAGGTTCTGAAAGTAAATAACTTCCAGGTGAAATGGTTATATATAGAAAAATCTCACCTTCTAAAACTGATAGAGAAATAAGATCATTCCAAGGTAAGCACAAACTAAGGCAATTCAAGTCCAAGCCAGGACCACGGAAGAGAGTTAAGGAAGAAAGAAAAAGATGTGTGTGTGTGTGTGTGTGTGTATGTATGCATGTGTGTTCTGCACAGTATGTGTATGTGGTACACGCACTTGAGTCTGCAGATAAACAAGCACATGTGCACACATAGAGATAAGTGGTTTCATTCTGGGGAGGCAAAGACCAACAAGTGCCAATCCGTGAAGGACTCCACTGGACCACATTCTCTGTGGGAAGGACAGTGCTTTGCCCTCATTGGAGTCGATACTTACTCTGTTATGGATTTGCCTCTCCTGCACGTAATGCTTCTGCCAAAACCACCACCTGAGGACTTACAGAACGCCTGATCCGCTGTCACGGTATCCTACAAGGCATTGCTTCTTGCCCGGGAACTCACTTCACAGGGAGGGAAGTGTGACAGTGGGCCCACGATCGTGGAGTCCACTGGTTTGACCAGGCTCCCCACCATCCGGAAGCAGCTGGCTTGATAGAAAGATGGAACTGCCTTTCGGAGAAACAGTTATAGAGTCAATTAGGCGGTGGCAGCCACAACTAACTAGTATTTGGCAAAGCTGTCAAAAACATACGTTGGAGAAAAGACATATTTTTAACATAAGATTTAAGAGGAATAGGATATCCACATGGGAAGGAATTAAATCCACATCTATCTCTAACTCGGTACAAAGAAGTCAACTCAAAAGTTGTTAACTGACTTCAGTGTGTGACCTGAACTCTGGTTCTGCTAGAGAAAACCCCGGGGAACACACTGCAGGACGCTCGAACAGGCGAGCACTTTCTGAAGAGTTCAGTCGGGACAGACAACGAGCCAAAGCTTGCTCAGTGGGGTTTTATGAAGTTAATCAATATCATCTCCGCCACACGAACTGTTGACAGTCTAGACGCTCAAGAATGACAGGGAAGAAACCTTAACATTGCTTTAGACTATCAGACCTGACATCTACAGGATGCTTCCTGCAAACCACAGGACGCCACACCCAGGGGACGGGGCTTGGGACGGAACTTCTACCCAGACAAAGCTGGTGTCCCGCAGTGTTAAGACCAAAGGGCCACTCCCTGACCAGGGCCTCTCCGTCCCTTCCATCCACATCTATCTGCTGCTCCATCTTGGTCCTTGGTCCACCAGTCACTGCTATCCAGAGGGGTGACTGGGAACAGCGGAGCCACATCTTACTGCCGAACACACCACGAAAGCATGGACTCCATCATAAAGGTTAGAATGTAAGATTCTGTTTAACCACATAGAAAAACTGCAAGAGCTCGCTGTGCATGCACGCCAGGGGAACCTACAGACGTACAACCCTGCCACCTTGTGGAACATATTCAAAATTACAACCTCTAAGCTAAATCTTTTTAATATACTAAAAGACATTAATCAAGATAACATTATTTTAAAACATTAAGTATTGGTGTTGAGGTTCACCAACCCCCATTAAATTTGTTGTTATTACTGTTTTGTTTAATGAAATAATCTGAGGTCAAACTAAAAGTTCTGTAAACAAAGAGGAAACTTAGTATCTCATCCTGACAGTTAAAACAGCCACCACCTGCGCTTAATAAACAGAACCACAATGTCACAGCCACCGGACAACACCACTTCAACTATGAAGGAGAATTCCTATAGGATCCTTACTATTTTATAATTAGACTGTAATTAATCCAGACTCTCCAAAAAATTTTTCATTATTTCTTGATATCAAATTGCTAAGAAAGAGTTGGATCTTAAATAATGAATAACAATACAGAACCATGGCCATTTTCAGAGTACTAGTTGCAGTAATGAATTCTTTAGAAAAGGGTCAAGGATGGAGCCTCCCTTGACAGGCTGAGGGTTAACAGTGGATCCTGGGAGAACGTGAGCTACCAATTACAGAAATGACAGGACACTGAGCTGCAAGAACTGTATGTAGGTCAAGTGGCTATGCACGGCTCCATATGCTTCTGAGAGCTCCCTGTGCCCCCGTCTCAGGTCCTTTCCCAGGCCCCTGTAACAGTCAGCCTTGGAGAGCAGGGAGCCTTAGATCCCCATAGCACTGACAAACCTTTAGACCAGAGCCAATGCACTTCCTCTTTCCAAGGATTTAGTAACCAAACCAGACAGTTTGGTCAGCTATGAGATAAAAACGGAGCATCCATTGAAAATGCTTTTGAAAAGACGAGGAATTCAATTTTCTGGTGAATATTTTCCCCTTTCAGTCTTTGACCATTCCCAAGTGTTTTCCTGTGCTGCTTCCTTCTTTACCACAACATTTGTAGAAGTGAAGAGACTGTTACATTGTCCTGTTCTACAGTGTCATTGAAAGAAACTCTTCAACAAACACCTCCTCATCTCCCGCCTGAAGAAGAGCTCCTCTCTCCCTGCCCTGTGAATCAGCATTCCCTCCCCATGAGTCAGCATTTCTCATCCGGTCCAGACCCTCAGACACGCAACACCAAATCATATCTGATATCTCTTGTCCTCTCACCCACGCATACACTCTACAAATACCTAAACACCAGGTCTTGAGACCCAGAACATGAGGAGCCATAGTTACCCTGCAAACTTGAGCGCAGCAGGGAGCCAGAGACTTTGTAATTGGTAAAGCACTTCAGAACAGGCAGGCAGTTTGACTCATCCTGAAGGAGGGGCTGGACATTCTGCCTTGAACCTTTTTGTCTACTTGTACTATTCCAACTCATTCTCCAAATAAGCTATACATTTAATCGTAAGACTTTGCAAAGTCTGTGTTTACAGCCCAAAGCCTGCAACTACAGGGGGCTGGACCTGTAGGACCCAGCCACGACAAGCCCAATAGAGGCCCGAGTCCCAGTATTTTACCCTGGTTCCAAGAAAGACCACAAACCGAGGCACCATTCAAACAGACTATTCAAAGGAAATTCCTAACATTCCAACTTTGGAGATAGGATCACCTGCCAGCACACACCCATTGCTTTTCATTAGGACACCCCTAGACAAATGTCAGCCAATCAGGGGCCATGAACCTTAGAAATCCCTCACCCCTACCTATGCTGCTACAAAAACCCAACCCCAACTGAGCTCCGGGCTCTCCAATCACCCCAATACGTTGGACACATGGAGAAACTGAGTTTGTAAACTTGTGTAAGAATAAAGTCTCTTTGCTTTTACATACAGGACCCAGTTTCCTAGTTGGTTTTGGGAGGGGGGAACCCTGTGATCTGGGCATAACAGCTGCCTTCAAAAGAGAAAAAAGCACAGGGCAAAATTGTATCAGGGAGTGTGATTATGCAAATGACTTCTTCTGACATTCTTTTTCTTTAAATTAAGATGTCCTACTAAATAACTACAGGAGAACTCCAGGGAGCAGCACTAACTGTGGATTCCACAAGCAAACACAGTAGCATCTAAGCTGAAGGACTTTCCAGAAACAGCCATGCGAAGGTTGATCTGCTCTGAGCCCCCCTGTGCCAATCGAGCATCACGCTTACCCTCGAAAGCTTCCAATTCAGCCTTCCAAATTTCTTGATTAAAAAACTGATAAAAAAAATGGTTTAAGTTTCTCCATCCCTGCAACATGATATACATTCTGCCGGAAAAGTACTTTACTCAGTTGTACCCAGAGAAGCAAAGGTTTCAGTCTAAAACAGATGTGTGTACATAATCCACTATACCACATACCTTGAATGTACAAGTACAAAATGACATGGATATACACATTATAATCACACACATCTGATATAAACACAAGATAATTTTTTATACTTCACCCAGTGTCTTGGGGAGACATTTGCTCAAAAGTGTTATACATTCTAAATGTCCAATTAAGTAAATCCTCATTAAGTCTTTAATAAACATGTTACTTTAAAATTTTTTATTCACTGGAGAGATGGCTCAGAGGTTAAGAGCACTAGCTGGCTCTTCCAGAGGTCCGGAGTTCAATTCCGGGCAACCACATGGTGGCTCACAACCATCTACAGTGAGATCTGGTGCCCTCTTCTGGCATGCAGGCATATATGCAGGCAGAACACTGTATGCATAATTAAAAAAATTTTAAAAAAAACAAACAAAATAAAAAACCTTTAGCCAGGTAGTAGTGGCTTACCCCAGGACTTGGGAGATTGCAAAGGAAGGTGGATCTCTGTGAGTTCGAGCCCAGCCTGGTCTACAGAGCGAGTTCCAGGACAGCTAGGGCTGTTACACAAAGAAACCCAGTCTTGAAAAACAAACAAAAAACCCTTCTAATTAATTCACTAAATATTTATTGAACACACTTTTTATAAACTACAAAGCACAAAATGTGGAGTTAAGGGACTAGGAACGGGTCTAGAAAGCCTCCAACAGTTTCCTGACTTGTATTTCTTCACTCCCAAAATAAGGATAAAAATATCTGCCTTCTCTCCCTCGCAATTTATGCATGGTCCAGATGAGAAAACCCATGTAAAAGTACTTGTAAAAGATTGCCGGGCAAAAATTGGGAACTTGGGGGTGGGGTGGGATGGGGGCAAGGGGAGATGGGGAATGAAAAGTGTGAAGGGGAAGATGGGGACAGCTTGGGGGAAAGGGATGGTTGGGATACAGGAAGGGTGGGTATGAGAGCAGGGAAGTATATATCTTAACTAAGGGAGCCAATTTAATGTTGGCAAGAGACTTGACTCTAGAGGGGTTCCCAGGTATCCAGGGAGATGCCCCAGCTAGTTCCTTGGGCAGCTGAGGAGAGGGAGCCGGAAAAAGCCAGATCCTATAGTCATACTGATGAATATCTTGCTTATCACCATAGAACCTTCATCTGGCAATGGATGAAAATAGAGACAGAGCCACACACTGGTGCACCGGACTGAGCACCCAAGGTCCAAATGAGGAGCAGAAGGAGGGAGAACATGAGCAAGGAAGTCAAGACTGCAAGGGGTGCTCCTACCCACCGAGATGGTGGGGCTGATCTAATCGGAGCTCACCAAGGCCAGATCGACTGGGACTGAAAAAGCACAGGATAAAACCGGTCTCCCTGAACACAGCGGACAATGAGGGCTGCTGAGAAACCAAGGACAATGGCACTGGATTTGGCTCCTACTACATATTCTGGCTTTGGGCGGGGGGCTAGCCTGATTGGATGCTCACCTTCCTAGACCTGGATGGAGGGGGGGGCGGGGAGGAACTTGGACTTCCCACAGGGCAGGGAACCCTTACTGCTCTTCTGACAAGAGAGGGAGGGGGAGTGGAGGGGGGAGGGGGAGGTAAATGGGAGGCGGGGAGGAGGTGGAAATTTTTAATAAAGAAAATTTAAAAAAAAAAAAGTACTTGTAAAACATTAAGTTACTTCCAGTGTCCATGATCAGAGAAGTCATATTAAACAGGGAGGAACACACGCTAGTCAGAATGAGTTTCAAGCCATTCGCAGTCCTGTGCTTAAAATTATTTCAGTCAGTCATTCACTTAACGGAGATATTTGTGACTCACGAGCTCTACTAGGTATAACAAGAGTGTCCTTTAAAATGACCACAGGCCCAATGAGAGGCCTCAGTGGGTAAAGGCACCTGCCACCAAGCCTCGCAACGTGCGCCCTTGTCCCCAAACCAACATCCATGGTGAGAAGAGAGAACTGACTCATTTGAGTTATCCTCTGACCTCCACCCACCCTGCACAGTAAATAATAACTACCACAGCAGTTTTTAATGCCTTAAATCCTAGTTGTATACTAAAAAAAATAAACTCTAAATTACTTTAATGATACTTAAAAAAAAACATCTTTTCATCTGTCTCTACAATGCTACTAAGCAGAAATTTTCCCATTGGCAACTTCAGAAATGATGTAATATGTATCTTTTACTCAAACTGATGTTTTTTTGTTGCTGTTGTTAAGACAGAGGTCTCAAACAGTTCAGGTTGGCCTCGAACTCAGTATATAGCTGAAGATGATCTTAAACTCCTGATCCTCCTGCCTCAACTTTCTGACTGCTGGGATGACAGCTACCATGCCAATCCTGATGAATTCTTAATCTGAAGAATTAAGATAAAACTACTGTGAAGTGTTTTAAATTCATCCAGAAGTATAGAATTAGATATGTATATCTGTCAACATTCAAATCAGTTAAAGTGACAGAGACAGTATACTGCTTATTACCGGCCCTTGCTATCTTCGGGAGACTGTGTAGGATACCCCACTCTCTAGCAGATACTGAAATCACAGGATGCTCCAGCCCCTTACAGACAATAGTAATGTATATGCATATACTGTGTATAACCTTCCAAATACATTAAGCCAACTCTAGATTATGCAGAACACCTGCCACATTGAAAATGATACACAAATAGCTGTGAGCCTCTACTATTTAGGGCACAGTGACAAGAAAAAAAGTCTGTGCCTGCAGTGCAGACACTAACTGCTTCCTTCTGAGACATTTTTGATGGGAGACTGGTAGAATTCAAAGAACCCGCACAAACAGAAGACCAACTGCTACATACATAATTCTTAAGTTATTAACAAGGTCAGCCACCTCTGAAAGTTGTCACAAAAGTTCTGAACATTTCCAAATAACAAGCCTGTTGAAGCACCTGTAGTACAAATAGTTAACATCAGGCCGGAGAGATGGCTCAGTGGTTAAAAGCACTGACTGCTCTTCCAGAGGACCAGGGTTCAATTCCCAGCACCCGTGTGGCAGCTCACAACTGTCTGTGACTCCAGTTCTAGGGATTTGATACCCTCACACAGACCCAAATGCAAGCAAAACACCAATGCATATAAAAATTTAAAAGTAAATTATTTATATATATATATATGTGTATATATATATATATATATATATAAAAAGAATAGCTAACACCATTATCCAAATATGGATAAGTTAAGCCAGTATGTTCTGACGAAAAGGCTCAGCATAAAGCTCTTATGTAAATACACTACTCCTGTAAGAAATTCCCCAAAAATGCTAATAAAAGAAAAAAAGAACTCTAAATTATTTCGTGGTAATTCAGAATGGTTTCAAGTGGGGCATCACATTTAAGAGCTAACCATATTCAATTTCCTTTCCTTTTTCTTTAAAGATAGGGTGTCCCACTGAAAGTGGTGGCACGAGGGGAGGCAGAGGCAAGTGGATCTCTCTAAGTTTGAGGCCAGTCTGGTCTACATAGCAAGGAGAGCTACAGTAGTAAGAAACCCTGTCTTTAAGAGAGAGAAAGGGAGGGAGGGAGGGGGGCAAGACAGGGTCTGACTACAGCGCTGGCTGGCCGGGCTACGTAGAACAAGCTATCCTCAAGCCCCTAGCCCTCTGCCTCTGCTTCAAGGTGTTGGGACCACTCACTGACAGGTACCATCAAGCTAGGGTTTAAGAAAGCATCTCACACAATTCATCTGTTAACTGAAGCAAAAGATTCCTCCTGTCACGATCGCCATACGGTCCTCCAGGTCACTTAAAAGTAGCTCTCAAGATTTCTTAACTAGGAAAAATGACACAAAATGGCTGAACCAGACTCAATGCCGGCCTCCAAGAAGGGCAGGAGCCAACTGCCTTTCCAGGTAAAACTCAGTGCTGGGGAGGGTGAGAGCCAATTCCTCCCTTATTAGAGCCGTGGTTGGTACTCACAGCCTCACGGCGGCTTTATCATCAGGTCACGGTAAAGGTTTCATGTGTAGACACAATGGTGGCCGTCCTCCAAGGCTTCCTCTCTCCCCACTCCCCCCACCCAAGCCCAACTGACACTCCTGGGGGACCAACAAGTGCTTCAGAGAAAGGTTCTCAAGTTCCATCTGTTCCTCAAGGCAGTTTCTACTTAAAGGGGAAGCGACCTAATTTATTTACAATGACACATTACTATAGAAAGACACCCTAATGCGTGCGTGATACAGTGATGTGGTGTATTTAAAGGGTTTAAACGGGCACAGGAGACACACACAGGGTGAGTGTACCTACACATACCGTGCACACACATACCCCCCCACATACAAAATTAAAATATAAAAGTAAAACGGAGCACATGATCTAATCTTTAGATATCAAAACAATATAAAATGTTGATTTTTGTTAGTTTTAATTATAAATATTAAATTATTACATTTTTCATTGGCTATATTTTCAAAATTAAAGACTGTCTTTGAGTATAAAAATTCTATTATTTGTTTTTACATGTGTGTGTGTATGTATGTGTCTTCTTTAGTTATAACTTTGTCCTGAAGTTAACAACTGTTATGACCTCTGTTGACCTAACCGAAGACCAGGGACATTTTGGTGGAAGCTTCCCCAGGTTCTGAAACACATCTCTATGGCGAGAAGGAAACTAGCAATCAACAACAGCAAAAGGGTTTGGGGATGGAAGGAAGACTTGAAGAGAAAGGGTAACAGAGAAGGAGGGAGGAATCTGGAGAGGGAGAAGGAGAAGGGGGGAGGAAGGGGGAGGAGAGGAAGGAAAAAGGGAGGAGCTGAGGGGAGGAAGGAAAAGGACCCAGTACCCCAAGTTAACAGATAATTTGCAACTGCCACCGAAACATAGATCATACACTCCCTGAAAATTAATATTCTACCAAAACAGATTCAGAGTCTCCAAAACTAACGGCAGTGCACCGCAACAGGAGACCAGGTGTCAGTGTCTGCCCAGCTTCCTACCTCAGCAACTGCAGAAGCTGTGTGCAAACTGCAGAGCCGTATGTACAACTATTTCCAAGGACCCAAGGGCAAAGATGCCATCAGAATTATGAGAAAACAGAGACATCAGTTCTACACTAGCTGACAAACAGTAAATATGTAGCATAATATGTAGTTGGCTGCTAAAATGGACTCTTGTTGATTTTTACCTAAAATTTGTCAGTATGCAAAAATAACAATCATGTGGGGTTTTTTTGGTTTTTCAAGATAGGGTTTCTCAGTAGTTATAGGGCTGGGAACTCTATAGCACAGGCTGGCCTGGCCTGCCTCTGCTTCCCGGGTGCTGGGATTATACGGCGTGTGTCACCATTTGGACCTGGCTGTCTCCACTCTCAGCACCGTCTCCCTCATCTTTCACACAGCTGCAGGAAAGCTAAACGCAGGTCCTGGTGCCTACGTCGCATGCTCCGTGCTATCCCCTTGTCACACACTCAATTGATTACAAAAGGAAAGGGGACCAAGAGCATCCATAAACTATACAACCTGACACATCAATCATGAATAAATGCCTTACTTGTGTACTGCACACCTATCGGCCCAACACTTGGACGGCTGAGGTGGAAGGAGCATAAATTCTAGGCCAGTCTGGACTATAACACACATACGGAGAAAGCAAATAATAGAAGGCTTATAATCAAAGACAATCTTTAAAAAAGATAGCCAATGGAAAAATGTAATTTTAATATTTAATAATGAAAAATCACACTAAAAATCAATACCTTAATATTTTCTTATATACATCTTACTAAGAAATTAATCCTCATTAACTGATCAGTATTAAAAAAAAGTTAAGATTATATGTATTTTCTCAGAGTGAGCATTAAAATAATATCACTGAAAAATATAAGACTTTGTTTTATTCTTGAAATACCAGACAAGCCCTCGTGTAGAATAACGGCTTCTGTGTATCTCTGGGCAGGAAATGTGTAACTCTGCCTGCAACATGTGCCCTGCTATGCTGACCATTCTTCTAGTAGGGAGCTTTTCAGGAACTGAGGCCCGCTGAGTCTCCCAGCCAGAAGTTCCTGCCCTTCCAGACATGGGTCCCAGGAGAACTGCCTCTCTATATCATCAGACATGAGAGATGGTATTCATCCCGACACCCCCACCCATAATGCAGATACCCACAGGGAACGTGGGCCCGATTCAGTTTTCACTTCTTATCCCTGTGCCTAACCGTCTAGTCCTTGGAAATCACATGTTTTGAAGAGAAAAAGACAACCACAGAGATTGTGAGAAGTATCCATCCTATTTTCAAAACCAAGTGTTTATGTAAACGGTAAAAGAATTTCATTGAAAATGGGACAGAACCTAAAACACGAGCCATTTCTACACAGTTTAAACAGCTAAAGCTCGTACTGTCCTGTAGATACCAGGAGATGCTGCAGCCTCAAGTCTTCTGAGATATTAAAGTTCACTGTCATTTCAAATGTTTTCTAGAGGAGAAACAGACTCATAGCACATTAACACTACTAAACTTGCTTCAAAAACAGTCCTTAAAACATAAGGTGTTTAATTCGTATTTTCCAGGTAGGAAAAAAAAAAAAAGGCAAGGGAGACTAGTATAGTAAAATTCTAAGGCACAAAGGAATAATTTTTGAACCAGGATTGAAACCTGGTAGGATTAATGAATTTTTTCTTTCATTTTTAGTGTATACCAATTCTTTATATAATGAAAATAAGCTAGTTTGGGCACTCAGGAGGAAGAGATGCAATAACTGGAGAGTTTGAGGCCCGCCTAGTGTAGACGGTGAGGCCTTGAAGATGGGGAAGAAAGAGAGGCAGAGGAGAGAGACAGGAGGGAGAGGAAGCGGTAGACACAGGAGAGAGCACCAAGGGACATGGAGAAGAAAAAGAGGAGGGAAAAGGAACAGCAACATAAGGAAGAGGAGAGGGAGGAGGAGGGAGAGGTTAGAGGGGGAGGAGAAAGGGAGAAGGGACATGGAGGAGGAGGAGGGGAAAGGAGCGACAGAATGAAGAAGAAAGGGAAGGAGGAGGTAGACATAGAGGAGAAAGACCGAGGGTCATGGAGAGGAAGGAGGGGAGGGAAAAGGAGCAGCAACGGAAGAAGAGGAGAGGGAGGAGGGAAAGAGGAAGAGGTAGGCAACCCACCAGTCAGAGAAGCCGCAAGTGACTAGGAAGAGGCCAGTAACTACCAAGCACACTACGTTTGCCCCTATTAAGTGCTGCAGATATCCTTACCCTGAGAAAGTCCGTTCATCTGTAACAGGCGACAGACATTATGGAATGAGTACACACGCTCCCCTCCCCTTGTATTACAGGGAAGCTGCTTAAACAGGAAGGTAAACAACTCAAAATAGCTCCAGGAAGTTCCTGAAACTGACCGGATTCACTAGGCCCCTCCCTGCCAGAGTGAGCAAAAAAGCAGAGTCCTCATCAGAAGAGCTAGTCCGAGCTTCAAAGACCGGGGCAAGCCAAGCCAGGACACCAGTGCCCTCAAAGAAGCAGAAACCAGCCGGAGAGGCTCACACCAACAGAAGCCCCAAGGAAGGACTCTCTCCAGCCTCAGCAGGCTGCGCAGGTGCAGTATGCTCCAGGTTCCCAGCTTTGTGGGCTGTCACCCGTGCTGGGGTGGGATTCCATGCAGCTGCCTATGAGTGGTTTATGCTCCTGTAAGTAACCCCTCACCCATGTTCCCAGAAGTTCCCTCAAAATTCATTGGTTCACCAAGTTCGATTTTTGTGGTATCTGCACTTTGATCTGTCACAGACTCCCTATTAGGGAGGATTTCACCCTCTGGACAACTCCCAAAATAGAACTTCTAAGGCTAGCAGTCACCCTGAGGCCGAGCCCAGATGCATGCCCCTGCCAAACCACCCTCTAAAAGATGTGCAGAAAGAATCAGTAAACGTTGATAATCTGGAGGTGCTCACGGACAGTCTAGGTCTCACTGTAAGAAAGGGATCAGTTACTGCAACTGGGATATATTTATTGAAATGTTAAATGCTGGATATGAAGAACAAATAGAAATGATGACAGTCTGTCGTAGGAGGGAGGAGGCCGCTCGTTCGTTCCCAGCTGCTCAGCTCCAAAATAACCATTCAGAAACCATATTATTTAAATCACTACTTGGTCAATCACTTATGCGTATTGCTAACTAACTCTTAATATCTCTGGTTAACCTATTTCTATTATTTTATATTTTACCATGAGGCTTATGGCCTGCTGGCAAGGTTGCACCTGGTAGCTCGCATCTTTCCCCTTTGGCAGCTACATGGTGTCTTGTGACTCCACCTACTCTCTCTATATATATCTTTTCCAGCCTGGCTATGTTCTGTTAAGCCATTGGCCGAAAGCAGCTTCTTTATTAACCAATAAAAGCAACACACATACAATATACAGAAGAACTTCCTACACCATTTCCCCTTTTCTGTTTAAATAAAAAGGAAGGTTTTAACTTTAGCTTATTAAAATTACATGTAACAAACAGGTATCAAGCAATAATTATAGTTACAGTATTAATATCTACTTTATCTTTTATTATAACTAAGGAAAACTATATTATTACTATCTATTCTTCAACTCCATCAAAGACCCCAGAAGGATATAATATTACCTAAGTAAACAGGAAGTGCATTGTAAGCAACTTCCAAAACTCTAGAATTGACAGAGATATCCGCTGCCTGGACAGTCACCCAAAGTTCTTCTGTAACATTGGAGCATCTGTCTTCAGCCTACAGGCCCATAGTACGCAGCAGACTTTTCCACAAAGCAGGACATTTCAAAGACAGTATGTTGGGAGAAAGAAGGTGGAGTCAGGAGAAGCCATGTAGCTCTGCCAGAGACAGACTCTGGACTGAATCTTGCCGGTAAGCCACGGCCATGTGGCGAAATAGATTTACAGAAAGGGGTTAAATTAAGATGTAAAAGCTAGCCAGTAAGAAGCTAGAGCTAATAAGCCAAGCAATGATTTAATTAATACAGTTTCTATGTGGTTATTTCAAGTCTGGGCAGCCAGGAATGAACAAGCGGGTTCCAACAACAAATCTAAATTATAACAGCTAACGTTTACTGAGTGCTTACTGAAGCAGGCTGAGCATGGTAGCACAAGCCTAGAATCCCAGGAGTTGGGAGGTGGACATAGGAACATCAGAAGTTCAAGGCCTCCCACTACTATGTAGCAAGTTTGTGGCCAGCCCTGAAACCCTACCTAAAAACAAAAATCTAAAGTGCCAGACACTTGGCTAAGTAAAACGCACCAGGCAGTGGTGGCGCGCTCCTTTAATCCAAGCACTCAGGAGGTAGAGCAGGAGTTGTTCAAGGTCAGCCTGGGCTACAGAGTGAGTTCCAGGACAGGTTCCAAAATTATACAGAGAAACCCTATCTCAAAAAGCCAAAAATAAAAATAATAATCCTAAGAAGCAGAAAATGTGAGAATGGATAACAAATATTAATAATGACAATAAATTATAGCAATTATTATTAATGTTCTCCTTTCATTTACGGGTAATAAAAACTGAGGCCCAGAGAAGTTAAGGGTGGTGGTCTCAAAGCCACAAATGAAAAGTGCCTCAGCTTGGAAGGGGAGTTGGCTCAGAGGGTAAAGGCACATTCCACGCAAGCCTGAAGACCTGAACTGATACCTGGAGACCTCGATGAGGAGAGAGAACCGACTCCCACCGCCTAATACTCCACACACCCTAAAGAGTAAATAAGATCAATAAAACTAGCCGGGCGGTGGTGGCGCACGCCTTTAATCCCAGCACTCGGGAGGCAGAGGCAGGCGGATCTCTGTGAGTTCGAGGCCAGCCTGGTCTACAAGAGCTAGTTCCAGGACAGGCTCTAAAAAAGCTGCAGAGAAACCCTGTCTCGAAAATCCAAAAAAAAAAAAAAAAAAAAAAAAAAAAAAGATCAATAAAACTCGGGGTTCTGACTTTTAAACTTATGTTCTTACTTAGTGTAATGTATGAAATTATTTTTATATAGCCTTTCTATTAAGAAATTCCAAAACAATAACAACTATAGCTTTGGACACAATTTTCCCCATTATTGCTTATGCACGCAGTACTGGATAGCTCTGGACACCCAGACATCCATTTAATAACAAGCAGCACACTGACACAAATAAAATCATAAAATGTGTTAAGAAATACAAGAAACATAATATAGCAACAAGAGAAGTTAAAAAAAAGACTAGAACAGGCTGATGAAATTTTACATAAATCATACATTAAGGTACTGAGATTCAGTTAGCCTGAGAATGAGATTATTCCTATAAAGCAAAATATATGGAAGGACCTGGAAATATTAATTATGGAAAGTGAGAAAAGGCAGCATTGCCAGATTAAATCAAAAAACTCTGAATAGCCTTGCTCAACCTCAATTTTAATCCAGTAGTCTTTGTCAGAACAATCAGCGTATTCTCAAACAAGAGTGTTGTGGAAAATTAACATTACCAGTTAGTTATAAAGTTATCAAGAACGTTCCTTTGATGACTCCGACATCAGAGCTCCAAATACTCGCCAGCCTTGAACAGACACTGTCATTAGAGTGGCCAAAAATCTAGATTTCACAGAGCAATGGCAAAATGAAAAGCCCCACAGCAATATGCCAGTTTTGGTAGGAGTCTTCAGAAAAACCTCCAGTGTACACAAAAGGTAATTATTCCTACCGAACAGTAGATGGCGCCAACACACCACATCCTTCACAATATTTTCATATATAAAACCCTGGCTACCTAATTATTTTATCCATGTCATAGTTCATAATTTTATTTCTGAGATCACTTTTATTATTCTGAACACATAGGCATTCTATAAACAAATCTTAGCTATTTTTATAAATGCATTACTTTTAATACAAAATAAAATTAGGAAATGTTAATAAAGAAATATGCTGCCATAAAACTTGACGTTAAAAAAAAGACCAGAGTAGAATGACATCTATGCATGGTAAGTCCAAAATGATACCAAACCTTGTTAATTTAAAACTTATTTTTAAAATTCATATATATAGTAAAACAAATTAAAAAGAGCCAATGAAGAAAATAAAATAGTATATAAATGCACATAAGTTTGTTTATCCTCAAAGTCTGAAAATATTGCCACCGTCAATTATAGAAATGTTAAAATCTTCTTTTAAACCTGAGTGCCTACAATAAGAATTTCATTTCTATATGAAATCATGCAAAATATGCTAATTTTCAAGAGGGAAACTACAGAGCACGGTCCTTTGTTCCCTTCCCCAACTAACTCATCCAGAGAGCTTCCAACCTGGATGCCAAGAACAGAGCAGTGGATGGTACTTTAACTGGTCTGCGACAGGAAATGGGCCTACCCGTTTATTCCTTGTTAAATTAGTCTCGGATGGCGACCGAGTTTTGGGAAGGTGGCTAGTGACAGAAATGGCTAAACCTGTAGCTAATAATCGTGACAAACAGGACGAAGTAAGTACAGCATAGGTAACTACACACGGTTTTAAAAGTCACACCGGGTGTAGGCTGCTGCCCCGCCACAGACAGCACGCGGCAGTGCTGGGCGAGGGGCTTCCTCACGTAGGGCGCGGCTGAGCTCCTTCCGGGTCCTCCCCATCCGGCAGAGGTCACAAGTAGCTCCACTTATCTGAACTTCAGGCAAGACGACAGACAGAAAACATGATTTTAGAAGAATGGGAAGAAACCGCCTGTTTGTCATCAAGAAAAAGTATGGTACATGTTTTCTGGAAAAAAAAGATGAGTGCTCATATAAACAGAAACCAAAAGTTAAGCCGTCCCTCACCTCTGCCCCATCCCCATTCCTGCTTAAACCTTTAGCTCTCAATATCCTGCCAACTTCATAGAAGCCTTCTGAAGCCCCACTAGTTGGTAATCTGATTTAAAATATAATCTTCCTTTTTTTAAAAAAACAGGAAAATTTGAGCAGAAGTTCCTATATTAGTAAATACTGCTCCCAGGACTTGAATGAAAATCTCAGTGCCAGGCAGGTATTACCTAACAGTTATTGGTCAGACCGGTCCCAGGGCACCCACTGGACCACAGGCTCTGGTTACAGGACACAGGACAGCTTTCACTGTGACTAACTTTCACAGTGCTGGAAGGGGTTAGCAGGCTGCTGGGGAGAGAGGACATCGGTGCTCTCAACTCGGTGCTGGACCCTCAGGCTGCTGCGGTCCGGGCCAGGAAGGGGTATCCAGGGTTGGAGTAGGGGCAAGACTGCTCTTTTGACAGCTTCTGAGCCCTGCTCTGCAGGAGGCAATTCACACCTGATACTGTAAAAATAGGGAAATAACAGAGGATGAAGAACCTATGGATGTTTCGGGTTTTTTTTTTTTTTTTCTAAATGGTCCCTTCACCGGACTGCCATCTAAATGTGTCTGTCCAATGACTGGTGCACTCCCAACCTTGGTCTGGGGAGCTTCTGATTGCAGAGGGTAGAGGCTAAGGCGCAGACTCTTTGCCACACTGCCCTTGAAAGTGCCAGTCAGAGGCGACTGCTAGCGCTCGGTCACGGATGGGGGACATCTATATTCCGGCCATGGATCAGAGAACACTGTGGGAGAGGGGGCGGAAAGGACGCAAGAACCGGATGCCAGGCAAGAGTCCGCCAGACATGGACGGCTGTTGTACATCTGAACTCACAGGAGCTGTAGCTACCCGCACGTGCATTCAACTGTAAGGCCCATGGAGAAACAAGGATTTTTTGTGCGTGTGTACGTGGTTGTGTGTGTGTGTATCTTCTCTTAAAGATGTATTAGGTCTATTTGCAGGAGGGAAATTCTTCCAGATTAAAACAAAGAGAACTACAAAGAGATCAAGCTAATATGAAGTCCACTGTGAAGAAGTAGGGGGCTCCCAAGGCCCCACCCTTGCCTGGGGCGCTACTGACCATGATGGCTGTTAAGGCAGGGAGTATGGTCATTGGCAAGTACCCCCATTCTCCAGAGGATGACCCCACACTTATGTACACAGGGAGGGCACTAACTGGACTCAGTGGGTTTAAAAACTATGTTAATAAATTAAAAATGAAACGACAGCATGAAACTCAGAGGAACATGTGGAGGGATCCTGGGGAGACGTGGAGGTGGATATGGTCTAGATACACTGACATACATACTTTTGTATGTAAGTTCCAAACAACTCGTCAAATGCAAGAGAGGTGGCCGTGCGTAGATTCACAGCCGCTCTGTCCTGACCAGACAGCCACTATGTGCATGCGGAAAGCTCGAGTTATTTCAGTCTTTCAGTGTTCAGTAATTCTGCCAGCACCCCACAAATATTCCAGAGACTACTGAGTGCTCTTCTAGTTAAAAAGACAAACAAAACTTCAAAGCTGTACATAGCGATTATTAGATTTCTGATTACTTTTCCTAAAAGACATCTCAAAAACACCCTTCTGCTTCAGAGGGAATAGCTAATGAGGGTAACTGCCGGAGCCAGAGTTGGGGACCTGAGTATTTCGAGAGCTGGAGAGGAACAGGTAGGCACAAAATGAAATCCACCTGCCATTTGACACTCGCTGTAAAAACCCAAAACATTTCATTAGGAAAGTAAGCAAACTTGCCAGGCGGTGGTGGTGCACGCTTTTAATCCCAGCACTTGGGAGACAAACGCAGGCAGACCTCTGTAAGTCAGAGGCCAGCCGGGTCTACAGAGAGTATTCCAGGACAGGCTCCAAGCTAGAGAAACCCTGTCTCAAAAAAAAGGGGGGTAGACGGGGGCAAACTCAACTAGACAGGTACAAATTAGAAGGAACAGTGGACATATAATTGTTATAAAAGAAAATCTAAATATGCATAGGTAGATTTGGGAAATTATTAAATACAAATTTAAAATTACAGGACAATAGTTCATCTAAATTATGAGGAATGGAAAAGTTAGTAATTAGTGTTAATTTAAGGAATTTGATTTTGTTTTCCTTTGCAAGTTGGCGGATTTAGGATAATTTTAGATTTTTAAAGTTGACAATAGAAAAGGTATGAATTAAAAGGAACATCAATGTAGCACAGAACTCCTGAACCAGGTAAAAGAATAGGTAAATACGAAAAAAAAACACCAACAAAAACCCAAGTCTACAGCAATAATAAAGCAAGAACTTGGAAGCATGTAGTACAAAAGACCTGGGCTGACAGGAAACAAGCTCACCAGGGAAGGGCACGGAACTGCTAACCATAGAAAGCAGGGAGAGGTATTATTAGCCGTATAGCCTGGGAAGGTTGCAGTAGCTTTGCAAACACAAAACAGACCCAGGAGAAGGGCATTCCCGGGTAGAGAGACATGACCCAACAGTACGAGAATCCTAAACTTTTACCGACACTGGGCCTATATAATGTCTGGAGCAGAGGAGGAATGTGTTAAATTGGTCCCCTTGTGACTGTCAAGTCACTTGGACCCTGTCAACCACAACACTGAAGATTTAACAAAGCGACTGAAAGCTTGAGTCAATGCACACAGAGAAATCTCAACCTGAAAACGACAGAAGGCACACCCCTTGCAAGTGCCTGGCAAAAATCTACACGAAGGCCTCCTGAGATAAACCATGAAGCTAAACAGATTTCAAAGAATGAGTTCAAAAACCAAGTTTGAGGGCTGGAGAGATGGCTTAGAGGCTAAGAGCACTGGCTGCTCTGCAGAGGACCTGGGTTCGGTTCCCAGCACCTACATGGCAACTTGTGACAGCCTGTGACGTCAGTTCTGTGGACCAACACTCCTTCTAGTCTCCCCAGGCACCAGACATGTGCTGTACACACACACACACACACACACACACACACACACACACACACAGGAAAAACATGTATAAAAATAAATCTTTAAAATAATAAAATACTTCAAAATAAGCTGCAATCAGGAGTAGTGGCACACACCCTTAATCCCAGCTTTAGGGAGGCAGAGGCAAGCAGGCCTGTGTGAGTTTGAGGCCAGCCTGGTCTACACAGCAAGTTCCAGGACAGCCAGGGTTACATAGAGAGACCATGCCTCAAAAAAAGTTTACAGACTAACATACAATTAATGAGTAATTCATAAACAAAATGACAAACATATTGAAAACTGCACTTTGTATTTCTAAATATTTCTGGGTAAAACCAAATTACAAACATACAAACTAAACATTTAAAATAAAAATTCAGACTTGTATATAATGACTTAGAAGAGATTTTTTTTTTTAATTATCTATTTTATGTGCATTGGTGTGAAGGTGACAGATGCCCTGGTACTGGAATTAGACAGTTGTGAGCTGCCATTCAGGTACTGGAAACTGAATCCGGGTCCTCTGGAAGAGCAGCCGATGCTCTTAACCACTGAGCCATCTCTTCAGCCCAGAAGAAATTCTATAGCCTTTAAACACATTCTAAGAAGGTGTGAAGTGTAATGGGCTAACTTTTCAGCTGAATCCACTAGAAAATGAACGGCAATAAACAAAATGCCAGGTGATGGAGATAAGAAGTATTTTTTAAAGTGAGCTTTTAGAACAGGATACAATGTTTTCAAGTCAAATTCGGCTTTTAGAAAATACTGATACAAAAGCAGTTAGCGGAGGCTGGGAGGAAAGGGTATGTGACAGGGAGCCGCTGAGCAAAGCACTCAGTGGTAGCCAGACAGGAGAAGTGGGTTCTCCACAGTAGGCTGTGTATGTCCAGAAAGCCCAAGGGATGGACTTGGAGAATCTGAACCACAAGGAAAGGGTAAATGCTTGGGGAGAGAGGCGGGCGCACCCTCAACATTACTCAGGGTGCACCTTCCTGTACCAAAACATCATCTGGTATCACACAGACATGTATAGCTTTATGTGGCGATTTAAAAATTAAAGACTAGCAAAGGAAGAAAGGTGGATTTCCTGAAACATTTAACGAAGAAACTGAGAAAGAAAAACAGATATACCTGGGGAAATATATCTATGGAAGGAGAATACAGATGCTTATAAACCTGAGGACACTTAGGACCTACAGGCAGGGGGCCACACGCCCAACCCTGATAACTGCCCAAGAAAAATAACACTGCTATCAACACCATCCAGAGATCTTACACACAGAGACTTTGTTTTAAGCTAAAACTTATTTTAAGAAACTAGTAAATCCTTGAAAAAATAATCAGAAATGCACAATTTAAGAACACCATAAGCTGGTTGCCTTTTATGAACAGTGTCAAAATCCCTTTTAAAAAAAAACAAAAAACAAAACAAAACAAAACAAAAAAAACCCTAAATCTAGGATCCAGGCAAGGCTGACTCGGTAGGTAGATGCTTGTTACACAAGCCTCTGACCTGAGCCTGATCCCCAGGACCCACGTAAGGTGGAAGGGGGAGCTGCCCCTGCTTGCTGCGCTGACTGCCACATGCACACCAAGGTGTGAGTGCTCTGTCCCCAACCCTCACACACAATAGTAGGAAATAACAGCAAAACTGGTAGTAATAACGCCACAGCTGGGTTGGCTGGGTTACAGCATTACTGGAGTGGCTCTACATTATAAACTCTATACATCGTATCAGATCAACAAAAGAAACAGACAACAGAAAGAATAAATCACCCTAAGAAATAAAAGGTGGAGGCTGGGTGGTGCACGCTTGTACTCCCAAAACTCGGGAAGTTGAGGAAGGAATGCTGGCTGGGTGGGCAGAGGCTTTCCCAGCCAGGCTGATGACCTGGGTTTGATTCCGGGACCCACGTGTAGAGGGAGAGAGCTGACTTCTAGCAACTGTCCTCTGACCTCCACATGTGCCTCATGGCACATATGTGTGCTCGCACACACAAAAAGAAGCAAATGAGATGACGAGGAGGAGGAGGATAATAACCTTTTAAAAATACAAAACCAAAACCAACAGTAACTAATAATTAATAATATAATTCAATATGATATTATTAGGAATAAGTCTAATAAACTTTACAAAAAGATTAAGCACACAGATGATCGTTACCAAAACCCACAGAGCAAATTCTTCATAATGTACAAGTATCAGAAGTATCTGTTTCAAAATTAGTAAAACTATACACAGTATGATTGCCCTTTTCTTTTCTTTCTGTTTTTGTTTTGTTTTGTTTTCTAGACAAGGTCTCCTCATTAAGTAGCCCTGGCTGTCCTGAAACTCACTCTGTAGACCAGGCTGGCCTAGAACTCAGAGATCCACCTGCCTCTGTCTCCCCAGTGCTGGGATTAAAGGTGTGGGCCACCAACACCTGGCTCATCCTTTTCATTTTTAATGACATGTGTCTTTTTATTGGCATTTATTTTACATAAGTCAGGTTCACAGAACAAAAAAGAAAGAATGCTGCATGGGAAACAAAGCTCCCTCTCAAATCCTGGAACAGTCCATAACCAAACATCATATGCAAATATTTGTTATAATCAACAGGAAGGCCCAACAAGGGGCATGTGAGCTCTAAAAACAGCAACCCCAGTAAAGCTGAGCCTCAGAGGGACACCATTTACCAAAGCAAGACAGCAAAACGTGCTGAAACACAAGGAAGAGACGTATGTAATGTCACTAACTATATTAAAGAGAAACAAATCCACGGTGAGAGGCAAATTCATAAACCCCAAAATTAATCTCAAAATGATTTTATGAACTCTCACAAAATTAACAGAGAGGGCTATAGGCATATCAAAGAGTGCCACAGTAGCCCAGAATGGAGTATAACAAAGGTTTATTTATTTGGGGATAAACTCACGGTAAGGGTGGCAATTCACAGTCTTCCGTGTATGCTATCAATATGTTTTATTACCATTTGCTAATAAAGAAGCTGCTTTGGCCTATGCATGGCAGAATATAGCAAGGCGGGAAATCCAAGCAGAGATAGGAGGAAAGAAGGCAGAGTCAGGGAGACGCCATGTAGACACCCAAGAAGCAAGATTTGAGGTTAACAAACCGCCAGCCTCATGGTAAAATATAAAATAATAGAAATGGGCTAATTTAAATGTAAGAGCTAGCTAGGAATAGCCTGAGCTAGGCTAAAGTGTTGTAATTAATATAGTTTTTGTGTGATTATTCGGGTCTGGGTGGCCAGGAAATAAATGTAGGTGTAGTCTCTGTTTACAGAGGGCCAGAGAGATGGTTCACTGGGTAAAAGGTACTTGCCACAAAACCTAAAGACCTGACTTCAATCCCAAGATTCATGGTAGAGAGAACTGACTCCCCAAAATCGTCCTGAGTTCCACGAGTGCACTGTGACATGAGCATACATACACACAAGCGCACACACATGGACCACACACATGCACGCACACACAAACCACACACATGCACGCACTAAAATAAACTTTAAAAATTACAGGATTGCAAAGATCACAGTAGTCAGTGCATCAAGGAAAAAGGTGGGCTCAACTCCCCACCCCCAGATATGAAAACTTTTATAAACAATAACATACTAAAAGCACAGAATGATGTATCAAGCCACATACACATGGACTTATGATAAAGGCAACAGTAGGGAGAGAAGGATGTGTGGTCCTCTTAGTAATGACGTGGTGACACAGAATGGGGATTTGCAGCACATCCCAGAGCTCGTCTTAGGGATGCCTAAAACCAGTAAGAAAAAAAAAGACCTGGGGGCTGCAGAGATGGCTCAGAGGTTAAGAGCATTGCCTGCTCTTCCAAAGGTCCTGAGTTCAATTCCCAGCAACCATATGGTGGCTCACAACCATCTGTAATGGGGTCTGGTGCCCTCTTCTGGCCTGCAGGTGTACACAAAGACAGAATATTGTATACATAATAAATAAATATTTAAAAAAAAAGAAAAAAGATGACCTGGTAGTAATGGGCAGGCTACAAAATAATATCTGCAAATATGGCACCTGTCTCACCTGTCTCAATTCTATGTGGGCTTAAATTCCATTGGTGGTAGGGAATCCAATTTAAAACCACTAGATCACCTGCCAGCATAGTTAAAGATAGAAATGCTCTCGAGAGGGTTTAAGCTTTAATGGCGGATGGAAATAGAGCTGAACATGCTACACACACCTAGCAGATGGAAATAGGTGCAGCGTCTAGTCTAGCAAAGATGAACACACAGGAAACAAACTAGATGTCTATCGAGAAGACAAACACAGACAGAAAATCACGAACGACAGTGCATTCATACAATGGCGTATACAGTTGCGGGAATCTCAGCAACAGGAGTGACTCTCCCATACGATTCAGCAAGAACAAGTAGACAATCCGTAAGGAATAGGAAAAGAAATTTCCCAGGAGAAACACAATGGTTCGCACACATAAGAAAGCACTTAACCACAAAACCACAACCGTCTAATATTTACATGCTCGGAGTAGTTGGACGACGCCCAATGCTGGCAACAGCGGCAGTCAGTGGGGTTGTGAGTGGTAAATCAGGACAACATATGGAAATCAACTTGTCATCGTCCAGCCAAGCTGAGAGAGCACCTCCCGCCATCCGCTACTCGGCTCCGCTGCAAACACCAAGTCTCACGTCATGAAAATGTTTACAGGAGCGGTGCCTGGAAACAGAGAGAGACCTGGAAACAAGTCATATTCCAAGGCCAGCGAGAGAAGAAACGGACACCTGTGTGGTCACAGAGCTAAGTCTGTGTATTCAAAGAGGCACCCAGGACACGAACAAAACCGAACAAGATGCTGTGCCTGCTCTTACGAAGCTCCCAAACCAGTGTAAGCATCCTGGGGACAAGCACCGACAGAGTTAAGCTGTGTTGGGGGTCTCCTTTGTTAGGAAACAAGAATCTAGCTCTCCCTGCCCAAACAAGTAAGCATGTAGCAGCTGCCTCCAGAAGGAAGCAGAGTGTGCTACAGGGATGCAGCGGAATGGTGAAGACCCCGCCGTGTCTTAACGTTGTTATGTCAGACAATAGATTCACAACAGTTTTTACTTGGGTCTCACGTAATTGTTATATAGTTAGTTGGCATAAATCTCAAGACAAATGAACAAAAACCCTCTAGGACTACAGATACACGTACTCATATTTCCCCTGAAAACTGCCCACGAGATGTGCTGCCCTTGTGGTCCAGTCCATATGGTGAGTTGGCCATGCACCCTGTTCATCTGCCCACAAAGGCTGGAGCTGAGGAACGGTCCACAGCTAGGGACTGAGCACGACAAAAGCGTTTGGCTGGGATAAAAGCGGCATTTACAGCACAACGACGCACCTGGGTGCTATCAGACTGCACAGCTTACTTAACTGACTGCTCTAAGTTGAATTTCACCTTAGTCTAAAACAAGGAAGCACAAAAAAAATGAATATATGGCCTAAATTTTAAAAAATGACCCTTGCCTCCATCTCCCCTCCCCTCCCTTCTGTAAAGCCAGGGTTGACTCTCCCTCGACTTTAGAACGAGACCCCGTCTTTTTCTTGTGGCTGCCCCGTCTCCATCAGTCCTTAGAGGACTACAGCTTCTAACTTCCCCAGGTAGTCTAACGACCGAGGGTTGTGTCCCACCTTTAATCCCTTTTCCAGGTTGCTGGCACCTCCATCCTTCTAAAGCGTAAGTCTAAGTATCTAAGTTTTCCATTTAAAACCTTCATGTTCCTGGTAGCTTCAAGATAAAAGGAAACCCTTTATACTAGCACCAAAAGGTCGTTCTCTACTCCAGCCCCTTCTCACTCCTCTGGCCTCCCTCCTTCCCCCCTTCCCTTCCCTCCACGATACACAGAATATACTACACTATTTCAAAGACCCCTGCTAAGGTCCTGTAACTCCATCTTATTGGCAGAGCCTTCTCCATTAACACTTCGTAAATACCCATTTTAAATACCTCATCCTTCACAAGGGTTATTCCTTAGTCTCAATGCATCTTTGTTTTACTTAAGACAGGCTCTTATGGCCGAGGCTGGCCTTGAACTCATTTTGTAGCTAAGGATGACCCTGGATTTCTGATCCTCTTACCCTTGCCTCCCAAGTGCTAGGATTACAGGCATCACCATATTTGGTATCTGCAGCCTTGGGAACCGAACCCAGAACCCCATGCACCCTACCAACAGAGCTCCAGCCCCAGCACCCCAGCTCCCAATTCTTTATCTTCACAGCACCCTAAGAATTCTTTTGAGCAATTTCCATAGCAACAAGATATGACTGGTTTTACTGGGATAAAATTGTGATGGAAAACAGTTAATAATCAGACAAGTAGCAGACGCGAGGGTTTCAGCATGGATTAACAGACAGGACATCACAACTGCCCTGCGTCAGTCAGTCAACCCAGATTCCTGGAGTTATCACAGCCAAGACTCTGCAGAAAAGAAGTGGCCCAGGAGGCTGGACTGGAATTGATGCTGAGTATAACTCCTCAACAATAAACAGTTAAACCCCCAGATCTGTCCTCATGGCTGAGTCAACCAGCACTTAACCAGAACCCTTTAAATTCTCCCCAAGGCCAGACTTGGTTCCGAAAGTTGGGCCAGGGAGAAAGCCAGATGGAGCAGACGAGAGTGTCATCATGACGCAGCTGTCACACTCAAGAACTCACAAGACTTGCACATGGCACTCACAAGACCCCTGAACATGCCATCATGAAGGGGGGAGGGACCCCACGGGGCCCCAACCTTCCTTGGTTGGAGGAGGGGGTGCCACTTTCTTCAGGGGTACGCCACCGAAGATGTCCTTGCTCCAATGAGTTACGCCCACACGTGCTTGCCAGAAACACTAATTAAACTCGGCGGGCCACACACAGAGAGGCTGTGGAGTAGAAGGCGCCTTGCTGCGGGGAAGAGTTTCAGCAGAGGGAGGGGAGATGGCAGAGTGGTGGGGAATGGGTACAAGGTATTATAGAAACGTATCAAACTGCCAAACAGCAGGGAAAAAATAAGAACGCAAAGAAAGAAAATGACCAGCGACTTAAGAGGATGAACCGTGGGAAAGGGTGGCCCCGAATGCAGGGCTGGGAAGCCTGTTGCCGTGCAAACAGATAAACCCAGTAAGTATACTACCTGTAGCAAAGCCAAACACGCACAAACACGGTCAAAGCTGCGTGTGCCGAGTGAGAGGCTCACGAAAGAGCACTGGTGTGGGCTATGGACGGTGCATTCTGTCCCAAAGCAGCGCAGAATGAGGCATCTCCTCTCAACCTGCCTTTGTATGCAGCAAAAGACCTGCCGGCTTATACGCTGTGTTTAATTTCCAGTTGATGTCTCTTATTCAGAAGAAATTTCAGAAATCCCTCTCTTCTTCATCACCCCCATCTTCAGTAAAGCATCCCATGATGGCCTGGGAAGGCGCCAACAAGGGCTGTGTGCTTACTAACAAGCATGCTTCTTCCATGTGTGATCTTGCAAATGCCCCATGCCTTTCTGACTGATGACAGAAGCTGCTGGTTTTCCTAGCCCAGTTTCGTCCCAGAGATGGATCCTTAGCGGATACATGGAAAACACTTCCAATCAGCCTTCATTCTACTTCTCCTGCCTGGAAACATTCTTCCCTCTGATTTATCCTCTCTCTCTCTGAGAGTCACAAGCAACAGTTAAAATGGTCAGCCCTGGGCTGATGTGGTTTATCATATGTTTACTTATTTAATTCTTAACTAAGGCTCCTTGCCAAGCCGCTGCAGCAGAAGACCGAGTGGCTGCTTCCTCACCTCCTGAGGAGGGTCCTTCAGTAGGACCACGGGGAAAAGGTCAATCCATTCACATAGATGCCATCAAATTTAAGAAACCACAGGTCACAGTCCAGCAGGTAGGCTGTATTAGCCCCATTTGATAACCAAGAAAACTGAGTCAGAGGCTGAGTTACTGGATCCAGCTCACATGCCAAGCACACCATGGGACCAGTATGCAAATTTAACCCAGCTCTAGAGCCCTTGCTGCAAAGGGCGTTCTGCTCCTATGAAACCCAACAGCCTTTCCTCCACGCAGGGGCTTTCTGGCCTAGGCTGTAAAAAAATCTGCTCTTTTCAAATCTTTATTAATTAACTTCTGCAAATTTGGGTTCACTGTAGAGCATCAGACATGTAAAGACCACAAGAAGATTCCCCTGAATTTCTGCAGTTCTGGGCTTACAAAGGGTGCCCAGGACTGGCCTGATTGGTCATTGCGACTAATAACAGTTACAGGAAAGTGAGTGAGACCAGACAGGCAGGGCTTAGGGCATAAGCACGCCCCAGGTGAAGTCAGCCACCGGGAGCACTAATGGATACAAGGAGCACCCTGGAGCTCGAAGACAGAGATCTGGATAGGCGGCACACCACAAATATCCATAATCAATCCTTTTCAAGTTACAGGAACACAGTATGAAGGTTGCCAGCACGTAAGCTTCACCTTTAATGCTCCCTTGCGGATAAGATACAAACTAAAGCGGAGGACAGAAAGACAAAGCCTCTGGAAACCTTACGGGGCTCAATTTTGGAATCGATAAACCTCGTTTTCTTGGTGTCTACCCAAACTACAGAAAGCCGTATGCAAATACCTTTCAATTTTCACACAGTGGTTGTTGCTAACAGGTTCGCAAATCATCCCGATGCCCCAAGATTTCGTCACTTTGAGAAAAGAAGAGGGTGGAGATAAAATCTACAACATGAAATCTCTCTGTACTTCCAACTCTAATGCAGAGAAAACACGAGTGTTTGCAGTGGAGACAGCTTTAAGACAAAGGTGGCAAAGACAGAGGAAACAGGAGCAGAGTTGGCAAGCAGGCAAAGTGGGTCATAAGTATCCTGTCGATACTCTCGATCCTCTCTGTCCCTCCCTCCCGCTACCAGAACACTGCTCTACTGCAAATACAGCTTTGGACTCCGAGATACAGCTATTTTTTATTTCAGATAGAAACACTTGGGGTCGCTTCACTATTAAAAGTACTTCAATACTATCATGGAAAACGTAGAATTAGAGAGTCAGTTCTAACAGAGCTTATATTAGTAGAAACATAGTGTTTCAGGACAAACATCAAGCATGCAGGTTGATACGCCTGTACTTCACGTAGGGATCCAGAACAGGATAAAATAGCGCCCCCTGCTGGTAGTTCATGCAAGTGCTTCCAAGAGCGTGGAAAACCTCCAGGCTGGAAGGGGGTGTATGTTGTAACCTGATATTGTTCAACAGAAAAAAAAAAAAAAAAAAAACCAAAACGCTTAGAACATTTCATCAGGCTTTTGCTTACTGGTGAAAATTCTTCTCCAGGAAAAACTAATAGTGTTTTTCACCCGTCACCTAGTTTCAAAGCTTCCAGAAGTCCCTATTCAAAGTATTGAGCTGCTAAAAAAAAATCTACCCCAATGACAATGTCTATCATTTCTTTAAAATCATATAAAATAAAACCGATACCCAAATTTAAATTTGAAGCGTGATACAAATTTAGCATCAAGGTCAGTGGCAAACCTTAATCCTGGACATGCCTTCTCAAACACTCTAGTTGATGGTTAGAAAGGGGAGGAGCTGGAAACCGCTATCCTTGAAGACAGTCACACACTGATACTGGGCACTTGTGCCCTGCATACATGCCCGCAGAAGGCTGGGTCCCACACAGAAACAGTCAACCTGCTGAGAGTTCCAGAGTTTGGGGTGTTTTCCAAACAGTAAAACTGTGTTATTTCAGCATTCAGAGGTTCAATTATTAATCATCTTTGTAGGATTTCGGTTAAAACGCGTACTCTTTAAACGACATTAGGTTTGTTTCATCCAAACCATACAATTAAACAAGGAAATCATATGTTCTGTGTTAAATTGTCCCGGAAAACTTCAGTGACCTCACTCTGACTGATGAAACTACTCCGTACTGGCTTAAATAACTGAATTTCAAAACACGCTTAGTCGCTGTTGTTGGGTAACTAGGCTTTCTGATAAATTTCAGTTTGATTCAAAAGATACTTCATGGCATCCCGTTTACGTATAAAGCACCATGCATGATTCTATAGGGCTCTCCCCAAGACAACAAGCGCCTCCCTGTCCTGGAGGTGTTGAGGGACAGCCCTTTGCTTTCCAACACGTGATAAGGGATCTGGGAAGACATCTCCATCAATACAGTGCTTACTGCACAAGCAAGAGAGTATCCGAGTTCAGATCTCCAGCATCCACTTAAAAAACTGAGCACAGGAACAGGCCCTTTGACCTCCAGCACCCAGGGAAAAAGCTGGGTGTGGTGGTTGGCACCTGTAATCCCGGCGATGGGACGCAAACTGATGGCTGGCCTATCAGCAAGCCCCACGGCCAGGGAGTGGCTGTCTCAAAAACGCTAAGTAGGGGCTCCTAAACGAGGTCATATATGATCGTCCTCTACCTCCACACACACACACACACACCTGCACACTCATGTGAGGGTAATAACAATGCAAACAGTTCCCTACTGCTGAGTGGTGTCTATTGAATGAATCCCCACAAAAGCCCAGAGATAAGTATTATTACTGCTCCCAACTTTGTGCTGAGGAAATCAAGGCCCAGAGAAGTTGGATAAGCAGCTGAGGGCCCAGCGCTGGCAAGAGGTGGGACTAGGGTGGAAAATGCGGAGAGACCGGTATGAAGCAGCGTGGGTGGAATTAGTTCAAAGTGCAGCAATAATATATGCCATGGTTTCAAAGGAAGATGGCATCTCAGTGGGCAGAACCTCAAAATGGTTCCCAAATGGGAGGCGAGTGTCGGGGGAAGAGGAAGCAGGGATTCTGGGCAAAGGGGATAAATGAGAGAAAGGGTTGCGCTGGGGGGGGCGGGAGGGCGGGGTGTCAGATACGAGTAAGAGGGGACAGCGGGGCGCCACTACCTCTGTCTGAGAGTGTGTTTTAATAAGATTAATGCCGCAGCTGGGAAGGAGGAACGTGGCCTTGGCCCTAGCTGATCAGAAGCCTTTGTGCTCTCCCTTCAGGGACAGTGGGAAAGGAGCTGAGAACACAAAAGCCAAACCGTCGGAACAGTTAGGAAACTGGGGCCCAGCGCACTGCCTACTGTGTCCCAGTGCAGCGGCTGGGGAACAAGCCTGCTGGAGGCAAGTGAAAACCGAGTCAGAGGTGAGCAGGCTGCTGGGCACCTAGGAAACCAGGGTAATCATAGGAGGAAGACACTCGTGGGGGAGGAGCTACAGGCAGGGGAGGAGCTACCCGTGGGGGGAAAGAGCCGAGGCACCAAGGAGGCAGAGAGTAAGCTCTGGAGAGCAGGGCCATGGGCAGACAGGGCAGACAGCAAAGGAAGAAGAGTTGGGGGGCATCCATGCAGTACAGGGGGTGAAGAAAAGACACTGAACTACGGGAATGACATCCACAAATGAATCATAATGGAGAGATCTGATATGTGATCCTCATCTAGACTAAGAAACATTTCTTCACCGGGTGGTGGTGGTGGCATATGCCTTTAATCCCAGCACTCGGGAGGCAGAGGTAAGAGGATCTCTGTGAGTTCAAGACCAACCTGGTCTACAGAACTTGTTCCAGGACACCTAGGACTCTTACACAAAGAAACCATGTCATGAAAAACAAAAGGAAAGAGTGTATGGAGAGAGGTAAACAGTCAAGAAGGGAACTACAGCAGCACAGAGAACTGGCCTGGATCAAAGAAGACCAGGATGAAAGAATCAAGAATTGAATTCTTTAAAATTCAACTTAAATGCCTTACAAGAAATTGTATTTTTTTAAAAACTTTCAAAGCTCAGTAATTTGATGCCAACTTAAAAGAAATCAGAACTCTATAGAACTTCAAAACTCTCCATTTTGGAGACGGGGACCCCTGTGCTCCCCACAAAAGATGCACCCGTGATAGAATGAAATAAACGGATCACAAGCCTTCATTCTTGCCAGAGTCCCTCCGGGTGTGCCGCCCCACGTCTCCCTGGGATCACACATTCTGCCAACGTCATCTCTGTCCTCGGAGCACCATGTAACTGAGAGTGACGGATGCTCACAGGGGACCACGCAGGGCTTGTGACAGTACCAGTGCAGAGCCTGTCCCTGTGCCCCGGGAGTCAGGTAAATACATGAAGTTGTCACAACAACACAGAGCAAAGCGTACGTCAAGCACTCTGAGCTCATCTACGGACTGAAGTTACAACAGACTGTGGAGAGATTCGGCGCCTGACGTTGATAAAATGGGGCTGCAGGCTGCGAGGAGCCGACAGACACTTTCTATGTCAGCACAGTGAATGACCCAGCTCCCTGCTCTTCCGATATAAAGCAGGAATGAGGACGTCCTCCTATATCCACCAAATCATTTACAGTTCAAGTTCAGTTAACTTCACCGGGATGTTCAAAGACAGGTCACAAGAAGCCCCTGAGATTGGCATGCAAAGTGTGTTCGCCTAGGTTTAGCCAGTTCGGCTGGAGAGTCACTGACAGGCTGAGGTTGTGGTGTTTCTATTTGGTAAGCTTTATTTTTCCATGGAGCGAACCTGGCAGTCATCTTCAGTTATGCTGTGGATGGTCACAATGGGAGTCTAGCTAAAAGTGGAGGAGAGGTGACTGGATCAGCATAACCCTGTCGCCAAGGCAACAGAGGTCACTTTCCAACATAGTTCCCAGCTTCTACGATTACTGTCTCCAACCCAGCGGCCAGACGGATCTTAAGAAACAAAATAAAACAAACAAAAGAACATGACAGACTGTTGCCTCCACTCCTAGCTGCTCTCACAGTCCTCAGCAGGGTTCCAGCAAGGCACTGGGACCCCGTCTCTGCATGTGGCCCTCCAGCCTCCTGCCTCTGCCCATGTTGGCTCAGTCACTGGCCCTTTGCTCCAGCCACCCCGGCCTCGTTTCTGCACCCTGAGCAAATCCACTTCCTTCCTCCAACAAAGCCAGTCTCTCCTGGGCTTTCTCCTCTACAGAAGCGGAGACAGACACAGCCTCCGTCCTCTGATACAATTCTGAGAGCCAAGAGTCTCCTCAAACCCAACAAGAAATCACAGAAAGCCCCAGGAGACCCATGTCCTAAGCACGAGGTTACAAATGGACAACCTTGGCCAGACGTGCCAAAGAACGCAGGAAAAATAAAATCAGCAAGTCATGTTCCCCGAACAAAGGTGTCTAAAGTATGGCAGCAGCTCCGGACTCAATCAATATAAACTAAGACAATGGCATTTCTACCCCAGATCAGTCTTCAAGGTTATCAGAAACAAAACTGCAACAGAGAGGGTGGGTCACTGAAACTAAAACCCAGGGCAGGTGACACTAGGGCGGTCTGAAAGGAACCTGGTTGGTACGCCAAGAGTCTTCGATAAAAGGATCACGTCCATAGGACACATTCATGGTCTCCTGCCTGCCTCGGCGAGTTCACCTAAGGAAGCAAACCTGACGGCGTACACAGACGGATGGACGAGCGCTGGGTGCTCATTACCGCACGCAGCATAGGGAAGGAGTGGAAAATGAGATCAACACTTGGCACCAGCAACCACAACTCTGGAGCATCCATATGTTTTTATGCAGCAAGTAAAAATGTTTCCGAGGAACTTGTGATGATAACACCGAGACTTTTTTTTTTAGGCTAAAAAAAAAAAAAAAAAAAAATTCTGCAGAGTTGTATATGCCAAGCATACTTTCAAACATTTCCAAACAACACGCACAAAATCTTCGCCCAGTGTTCCGAGTTTCTACAGCTGAGCTCACGTCACCGTCGAGGGGTGGGGGGTGGGGGCGGTGAATTTAACAATCAAGTTCAACTTATATTTGGGAGGAGAAAAGGGAAGCTAGGAACTCTATAAACTGTCCATCGGCTCTTTGTTTTTCTCATTAAGCTGTTGGTACAGTAAGGTTAGCGTGAAATCGGATTTCTCTAACATCTAACACACAGCCGGCAGAGGAGTTGTCCAACGTGACTATATGCAAACACACACCCACTCACGCAGCCAGCTTTCTAAGCAAAAATGCTTTTTTAAACAGTCAAGAACAAGCCTGCCAAGTTGAAACTCTTTTGTGTGAAGTATAGTTGATCATTAAAAGCAAGGGCTGACTCCCATATGTGCCCTTTTAGAAAGCGGTCTGAAAAGGTGAGCGCTGCCACACAACCGGCACAGGCTCTAATTTAAACACTCGGGGCAGAGCCGATCTACTGGGTACAGAGCTTGGAAGAAAGTTCAGATAAAGAGGGTCCTGGCTGCAGCTCTCAGCAGCAGCCTCCTCTCCGCAGCCCGGAGTTCCACCCCCAGCCTTCTCCACACGTGGCCCGGGCAGCCGCATGTCTATCTTCTCACTGTATGAATTATCACTGTTAAGATGACAGTTCCCAAACCAAACGCCTTCGTTTCAAATTCTTATCTCAAACCTGGGGCTCAAATCTGAATGCCCTTCAACCATCTCTACACGGATGTTTCAAATTCAATGCACTCAACATGGATTTAGTATTCCTTCTTGAAACTGATTCTTCCCAGGTCCTCAATTTCTATGAAACAGGACCAAGTCCCCATACAGAAAACCAGGTCAGGGGCTGGAGAGATGGCTCAGTGGTTAAGAGCATTACCTGCTCTTCCAAAGGTCCTGAGTTCAATTCCCAGCAACCACATGGTGGCTCACAACCATCTTTAATGAGGTCTGGTGCCCTCTTCTGGCCTGCAGACATACACACAGACAGAATATTGTATACATAATAAATAAATAAATATTAAAAAAAAAAAAGAAAACCAGGTCATTCTTAGCCCCTTCACCTCATCTACATCCATCTGTAAGTCTCAGGAAGTCACAGTACTCTGAAGTTAGGCTCCCTTCTATCCTTAAACCCTGGCCTAGTTCAAGGCTGATATTTTCCAAGAACCCCAGAACTGTCTGCTAGCTGATCTTGCTCCAGTGCTAACCCTCATCAACCCTCCTCAGGAACCATCTCCACGATAGCAATTGCTTTCTCAGAAAGGTCTTCTCATTTTCCAGAGCAGGCGTGGATCACGCAGTGTTCCTCCTGGGAAGTAGGCTTCAGCACATGGAAAACCCCTGTACTCCCCAAGGCCTTGGTTAAAAATGGCTCACTGGACAGGATCTAACACAGCAGTTCTCAGCCTGTGGGTCACGATCCCTTTGGAGTCAAATGACCTTTTCACAGGGGTCACCTAAGACCACTGGAAAACACAGATATTTACATTATAATTCGTAACAGCAGCAGAATTACAGTAATGAAGTAGAAATGAGCAATTTTATGGTTGGGGGTCAGCACAGCATGAGGACTTAATGAAAGGTCACAGCATAAGGAAGAAGAGAACCACTGATCATGCATGATTGGCAGTTTGATAGGCCTCACTCTGTAAACCTATTTATATTTTCAAATGGATGCACAGGTTTTTTGTCTACCAACTAAAATCTCACTGATAGATATGTTTGTCATGCATCTTTTAGCCACAGAATGGAAAACACAGAGAATCGTAACTGATTCAATACAAGAAATAGGTCTTCACAGGTCCAAAACCTAGAGGTAACCAGACAGCCCGCCAGCCCACCAGCCCGCCAGCCCGCCAGCCCGCCAGCCCGCCAGCAACTTAAGCTGGCCAGAAGAGAAGCCATCTTATAAGCCACACCGCTTGTCCATCTCATTTTGATCCCGAAGCTGTGCAAACCATTGGAAAGCATAACGACTAGCAAGAGACTCAGCTCCGGTCTCCACGAGTCGACCAGTGCCGTGAGGAGCCACAGCAATGACCCTCTCGCCTCCTCTACCCCCTCCTTAGCGCTGGGGTTTGCTAGAAAGGGCCACGTGCTGCAGACGCAGAAGATAAAGCCAGAGCAACTACAGGGAGCAATTACAAAATGGTTTGGTAGATAACCTCTGAGGAGTGGGAGAGAGAGAGTTTGTAGCAAGACGATCCCCAAATGGGCCAAAGATTTGTACAGGAAAACAAGATAATTTCCTTATCTCCTTAAAGTAAGTTTTCCTGACTCTAAACCCCAACCATGAGAAAAAACTTGGAGAAACTTTATTATATAAAAAACCCAAAAACTGCATGTCCAAAACACGGCACCCACCATAAATAAACTTACGATGATAAACTGTCAAACAGGGAGAGATATTTCCTACTCTTTCTATCAAGTAAAAAGGGCCAACACCAACAAAAATCCTGGCAACACACAAGTTATGCATATAAAAAGAACTTGACCATTTACTAAGGAACATACAGCACACACTCTACAGACAGTTTCAATGGATTCTCTCTCACACACGGCCGGCACCTGAGTAAGCTACAACCCTCATCAAGGGCAGTGTACCAACGGCTATCCGTTCTACTGGGAACCTAACTAGTGGAACTGCATATACAGTCAGGACACGGTGTGTTTGAAGTTACTCAGAGAACTATGGTAGCAATGGAAAAGATGGTCTAACTATGAGAGAGTGATTGGGAACAAAGATGGCCCGTGCAGGACTAACAACCATGGAGAACCAGGAAGAGCCAGCTGTGATGGCGCATGCTTGAGTTCTTGCATGGGACAGGCAGAGAAGCAGGATCATCGCTGCAACTTCCAGGCCAGCCGAGGCTGCATAACGAAAACTAGTTGAGCAGCTATTCCATGTCTGTAAAGGCTGCCCCAAAGCCATTCGTGAAGAATAGGAAGGGGGCAAAATGATAAGCATGGTGCTACCATTTGTGCACAGTTGTTAGATGAAAGTCTAAGGATTGCTAAGGATTGATTGTACAGAAAACAACCCAAGAACACATAGCAACCAAATACTTCTCATGGGCTCGCTCTACAATAGGTTTCTTTTCTTTTCTTTCTTTTTTTTTTTTTTTTTTGAGACAAGGTTTCTCTGTAGTTTTGGAGCCTGTCCTAGAACTAGCTCTTGTAGACCAGGCTGGCCTCAAACTCATGGAGATCCTCCTGCCTCTGCCACCCAAATTCTGAGGTTAAAGGTGTACGCCATCAGCAAGTGGCTAAAATTAAGGCTGGTTCTAAAGATGTACAAAAACAAGCCCCATTTCTCCAAAGTAGTTTCTAAACACTTCAGCTAGTATGCAATGTGTGTTACCCCGCCTACAGAATTTTGGCATTTATACTGCTAGAAAAATTAATTAAAAACAAAATCAATTTCATGTTGAACATCATTAGTGTGCCCGAGAATTTTGGAAGGTACTAGAAATAAGCCGGCACACACTTCCATCTCTCCTTTACACAGACAATCTTCCTTCACTCTAGCTGCCTGACTTTAAAAGGTCTCTTAATGTCCCAAGGAACAGTACCGAGGACTTGAACTCAGGCTCTTGCGGGCGTGGAGCTGGGCGGGTGACAAGTGCCATTCACCTGGCAGTCAGCAGATGACAAGCCAGGGCACCACATGGCAAAAACAGCTGGGCCACCCTCCACCTATACTCAATGGCTACGTTATACCAATAAAGATATCCTTCCTTGTCACGAGGAACAAATGTCACAAGTGAAACGCTACCTCATTTCTGTCTGTGGAAATGCTCTCAGCATGTACAAAGCCACCGGAGAAAGGCCCCCAGCAAAGACCCACTAAGGGAAGATTTGGCCAGCTTCCTCCGACAGCTTCCTCCCTCCATTTTCGTTTTCCTCGTCTCTTTTACGTCTTAGACACAGCAACACTGCTATCAACAGCAGCGTCTCAGAGCAGAAAACAGAACACTTCGGATCAGGCTGCTCCATGACCTGGAGGAGGGGTAGGGATGGTAGTCTCCCTGCGAGTCTGTGCAGAGGTTTGTCACCCTCCTCTTCTTCCTGCCACCTCCTGATCTCTGAGCTCTACCATGCCCATCACGCTATAAAAAGCAACTGGCAAGGGCAGCTGTCAGTTCCAGCATACCCCTTCTGACCTGGGATGGAGTGTTTATACACACGTGTGTGTGTGTAAACCCATGTGCGTACAAACGCAAGCATTTGTGTGTGTATGTATATGTATGTATGTATATATATGTATGTATATGTATGTGTGTATGTATATGTATGTGTGAAGACTGTTCTGTGGCCTGGTTTCACTATTTACCTGTGCTCAATAAACCCAGAGCTCAGGAAAATTATGACAACCACTGCCACTTAAAAAAAACTACCCCCTTTTCATTAAATATTAGCAAAAATAGAGAAAATGACCAGGAGACACGAGCAGAAAGTTCCTGGGAAGCGACGTCACTGAGCACTGTTTACGCTTACGGCTGGAAATGCGGACGCACGACCCTTCACCTATGAGCACCTTGCTCTGCAGCCTAATGCCGCAAATGGAACATTTATCAATGACACAGACGTGGAAAAAAACAAGTGAGAAGTTCCTGCAACCCAAATGTGGTAACACACACACCTGCCACCCCAGAACAAGAGAGGTTGAGGCGGGAGAATCTTAAATGAGGGCAGCTTGGGCCATGAGTGAGGCCACGTCTCGCAAAAGGCAAAGACAAAACAACAAATCGCCTCTGTCAAAGCGGAGACAACTGGGTTCTATATTAATTTACAAACAGCTATTCCCATTAGGTTCCAGGTGTCCCCTCAAAAGGGACATTAAAGAGCTGGGAGTAGTGGCAGGGCCCCTTTAATCCCAGCACTTGGAAGCCAGAGGCAGGTGAATTCTCTGTGAGTCAGAGGCCAGTCTGGTCTACAAGGCAAGTTCCGCAACAGCCAGGGCTGTTACACAGAGAAACCCTGTCTTAAAAAGTAAAAAGCAAAACCAAACAAAACATTCTATTTTTTTTTTTTTAAAAAAAAAAGGACAAAGTTAAAAAACAAGCTGCCTTGATTCATTTTTATGTAGAGGCATAACTAAAGACCCTAATGAGGATACACACAATACTTGCTTGAATATTTACCTAATATTTTATAATTCAAGAGAGTTATCTGACCCTGTTTTTTTGTTTTTATTTTTTAAATCATGGCATTAAGATGATAGCAAACATTACGGGCGAGTAAGGCTGGAATTTATCTTGATATACAAATCATTTTGACTTTGAAGGACTGTATGAGAGAAAGAAAACCCCAAATGTTGCCAAGAGCCCAGCCACCTAGAACAGAGCGACGTGTTGGTGCGGTGGGGGAGCGCTGCCCTTGCTGCTGCAGGCTGCGAGGAGCCGACAGACACTTTCTATGTCAGCAGAGTGAATGACCCAGCTCCCTGCTCTTCCGATATAAAGCAGGAATGAGGACATCCTCCTATATCCACCAAATCATTTACAGTTCAAGTTCAGTTAACTTCACCGGGATGTTCAAAGACAGGTCACAAGAAGTCCCTGAGATTGGCATGCAAAGTGTGTTCGCCTAGGTTTAGCCAGAGTCACTGACAGGCTGAGGTTGCGGTGTTTCTATTGGGTAAGCTTTATTTTTCCGAGGGGGGGGAGGAGGGAAATAAAGAATCAAAAGGACAAAAGAAATAAAGAAAAATAATGCTGTGCTATTAATACGAAAACCGGCCCAAACTGGCACTGCAATCTTGGTCCATCCTTTGTCTACTCTCCTAACGTCAGTACTGCATATGTCCTGTCCAAGCTGGCTCCCCAGTGGCCTCACCAGGGTGTAGGATCTCCAGCAGCCCTTTCTGGTAGGGTGTGATGCATAAATACACAACTTTCCTGGCTCACACTTGGTGGGCAACTGACCGAGGTGTTAATGAGGAAGCAGCAACACAGGGTCAGGGTCACTAAGGCCGGGCCGGAAATGTTAAAGGAACACATCAGGCCCCAGTTCCCTGTTCACCTCATCAGCTAATGAAAGCAACAAGAAAGTCAAACCGTCAAGCATTCTATACGAAACACATATCGTCTGGCTAATGAAATGATACTCAGTCCTAAGCCCAGTCTTCAGATGCTACAAGCATCACAATCAACAAGCCCTAAAAGCTGAACATCCAAGTTATACAGACGCGCTCGACTAAAGCCACACAATACTCAATGCAGTTCGCTTAGCATTTTCAAGTACATGCTAAATAGTACTAACACTGCGGGGGGGAGGGACACTTGCTGTTTATTTATACAAAACATCCCACTGACACTAAAATGAAATTGCTTATCAGTAAACATAGATGAAGTGTTCCCAGAAACACTGACAACTGAGACACAGAAGGTGGGCTCTACATAAGGTACCAGGACCTGGATGTGGCCCTGCAACCTGTAATCGCCCCCAACCCAAGGTGGCAGGGGGTGGAGGGGGCAGGCACACTAAGGCAGGTTGCAAAGCAAAAAGGGGCCCCGTGGAAAACTAAGACCTATTTCTTAGAGAGCACGGCCTTTGGCATTTGCTACATTGTTTTGAAAATAGACTAAACAGTGTGTATGTAAGTGATGGGGGCAACTCCTCCTTTTACAGAAAACTCTGTGTACCTGTAACTTCCACTTTAACCTGAAGTGATTCCCTGAAACCTTACAGAGAGCCACTGTTAAGTACCCGGTGACTCTCTGAGCCATATACAAGTTACCGAGCAGAAAAGCCAGAGACAGGTGCCATGGTCCGGGAACCCATCATGTGGTTGACAGACACAGACCTGTGCACATGCATGCGGGAGACCTTTAAACAGAGGAATCTTGAGGACATTTTAAGTGAGAGGGCAGAGCTGAAAATTCCTCTCTTCTACAGTTCACCAGTCACTTAGTGTAAATAACTTGAAAAGACTGTGATGTTAAAAGACAGGGCCAGGGCCTGGAGAGGTGGCTCAGCAGTTAAGAGCACTGGTTGCTCTTCCAGAGGACCAGGGTTCAGTTCTCAGCAACCACATGGCCACTCAACCTGCCTGTAACTCCAGTTCCAGGGGAGCTGACACTCATGCAGACATACCCGCGACAAAACACCAATGCACGTAGTAATAATAATAAAAATAAATTAATAAAAGCCACGCTATAGGCTTTTCTCTTACACAGCATAAATCTTAACAGCATGCTGAATCTAACCTCTTTGTGAAGAAAATGCTTCAACAGTTCAGGGTAAGTGCTCCTCTAACATCATATTGCAAGAGATCTTTAAGAATGGATGCTTTAAAACATATGCATCAATTAGGGATTCGTATTAAACACACCAAAGGGGTAATTCTTAAAACCTCATCTGAATACTCAAAAGTCAAAATTAGAATTTTAAATTGTTTTATGAACCCATTCATATTAGGCTTTTATTTCTTTAAAGAAAACCATGTTTTAGACCCTTATTTCTAAGTGTAAGTGTGAGAAGGTCAGAGGACAAGTCCAGGAACTGGTTCTCTCCTTCCATGTGTACTAAGGGATGGAGCTCAGGTCAGCAGACTTGGTTGCAGGCGCCTTCACCCACTGCGTTCTCTCCCTGGGCTAGGGTTTTATCTCTTAAAATGATGAAAACTTAAAAATTTCAAATTGGGAGGAAGTCAGAGCAGAAAATGCACTCAACATAAACCTTGGAGAGCCGAAGCACATGCTCAGTGACACTGGACTTGGAGGGCCACAAACCATAGTGCCACTTCCTCATAAAATTATTTTAATTGAAACATGTTACATGTAAATGAGTATTTAAAAACGCCATTAGTCTCTGTTTTGTACTGAGATGTCAGAGTGACAAGAGACAGTCCCTGATGTCTGCTCAGACAATGCGTGGTGAGGAAAAAAAAAAAAAAAAGACAAAAAAACAGTAAAAATGAATCTGGGGAACAAATCTGGTTCTCTAACAATTAAAAACATGAGGCTGGGCAGTGGTGGCACACGCCTTTAATCCCAGCACTCGGGAGGCAGAGGCAGGCGGATCTCTGTGAGTTCGAGGCCAGCCTGGTCTACAGAGTGAGTTCCAGGAGAGGCTCCAAAGCTACAGAGAAACTGTCTTGAAAAACAAAACAACCCCACCACAAAAAAATAAATAAATAGATAGATAGATAGATAGATAGATAGATACATACATACATACATACATACATACATACATGAGGGTGATGCCCGAAGTACATCCAATAGCATCTAATTTTTCACTGGAAGATTGAGTTTAAATTTACATAAACCTGTTCATTTTTAGTAGCGCTCTCAAGGGACACAATCTTTGAATAACTTGACCTTTCCAGTGGAGTGGGTGAGGACGACAATCTAAACACAAAGCTGTGCTACCCACCTAGTCCATCCACGGGGGGCGATGGAGCTGAGCTGGAGATGGAGGGTATGCTAATTAGAAAATGGGCGTAAACGGCATCCTACAGGAGACAGTCATCCCAGAAGGGAATGCTAGCTGGGCTACTAGCTCCTACGAGAGCTGGGAACTGAGCAGTGTTTAAAAACCCAACCACCACAGGACTGTTATAAAAATACTGATGAAAGGCAAGATGTGGTGGCCACGCCTTAATTCCCAGTACTTGGGAGGCAGAGGTGGAGGACATCTCTCTGAGTTCAAGGCCAGTCTGGTCTATAGAGTGAGCTCCAGGCCAGCCAGGGCTACACAGAGAACCCTGTCCTGAGGAACCAAAAAAAAAAAAAAAAAAAGAAACAAAAAACAAAACAAAATTGAAGAAAAACAAGTCCCTTATTATCACACTCACATTTTCCACGGGAAAAGAGACAAGCGACAGGTAAACACTCGCGGAGGGCTGGGCTGGGGAACTTCAAATCTGGGGAAGTACATACTTCAGATATTTCCATTTCCCTAACAAGTACTTAGGGAAAACTAACTGCCTTGTGATTAGAAATTTTAGGAAACATGTAACAACTTATTTTGCACAGAAATTTTCCTCAGTGTAAAAATAAATGCACCTCTCTCTAACTTTAGTAAGAAAAAAAAAGACGTATTTAAAAGTCTTCCAAAAAGCTGGAAAGGATCAGAGACCTATTAACCACTTTCATAGATTTTTTTTTTTTTCCTAAAATAAACTTGTCCGTGCCTGCACACGGGACAGTTCTAAACGCCAACCTACACTGTGTTCTCCAGGGACGCCTTGCTGACAAGATCATCACTTAGAACGCAGTTTGTATTCAGTTGTGTCTGTGTGTGTGTGGGGGGGGGGTAACACATTAAACTCACAATTGTCACAACACTGCTCCACACAGCAAGACAATTCAAGCAAGAAAAACAAAAGAGATACAATGTAGAAGACGCCAAAACCACGACTCACGCCATGCGTATTTTAAGTACTAAACGTGAGACTACCAGTTCCTAGCAAGGTCGCCCTAAAGGCCCCAGGGAGTTTTTAAGTCTCTACAGCTGTAACTGCAGCGACTCTCCACTCTGTCACCCCCAACCCGGGGCTGGAGCAGAGCAGAGAACATACAAATACCACAGTGATCTTATTTCTAAATCAAACGCACGAGGGGGAGGGAGAGTGAGTCAGGGAAGCACGTGGGAGTCACAGGCTCACCCTAATGTATAAGGCTTTTCATCAAAAATGACTTGCCGGTTCGCCAGGTAATAACCATCCCAGCCTATGGTTGACACACGACAGCCAAACCCACCAACCTAGTTTGGATACTTTCCCTTCTGTTAGAAACAAGTCTAGGTTTTCAGTTCTAGAAAGCTTGTAAAATGGAAATATTAAAAAGTGTCAATCACTTTCTTAAGATGCCAAGAGTCTTGAAAAGGAAAACACCCAGATTACATACACACACATACACACATATGTACATACACATATATACATACATGTGTGTGTATACCAGTAACTGCAGAGAAGAAGGGGTTTGGGGGAGTCACAGGTCTGGAGAAAACTTTTTTAAGCTGGAGAAGTGGCCCAATGGTTAAGAGCACTTGCTGCTTTTGCAAAGAACCCAAGTTCAGTTCCCAGCACCCACATGGGGCAGCGCACAATCACCTCTAGCTACAGATCCATGGAATCTGAAGCCTTCTAGACTCCGCAGATAACTACAAGCACACAGAAACACATACACAGACACACATACTATTTACGTATATATACATACATACACATACATATAAACCATCCTCAAGCTAAGTATATTAGACATAAATGACAGGCAAAGATATAAGCCCGACAACATTCTGGGCTTTAGGAAGTCAGGCAATACTGACAATGCTGGAACCCTTGAACTTGGAAACTAGTTTTTTGTTGTTATTTTAATAGAAACAATCAAACTCATGGTGCATTAAAGAAAAGGCTGATGCGGCACCGCTCATTAAACTTAAGCACCTCTCTTCTACCAGGCTCTGTGGACTGAATGAAAGAACAAGCCACAGGATGGGAGGAAATATCAGCCATCAGGTAAAGAAGCAGCGCCGAACTAGGACTCTTCAAGAGTCGCTAAGAAAACAAATTATTTAAAAAGTTATAAATATCTCACCAAAGAGAGGGAGACAAGACTTTGACAGAGATTCCAGTATGAACCAGGGAACTGCAGACTGAACCGGAGAAAGGCCGCTGGCTACACGACAGCACGAGCTGACAGGGTCGCACACTGGCCCTGCCAGGTGATGATGATGTCAAGCGACAGAACTAGAGGCCACAGCTGGCAAGAACGCAGAAAGAAATGGTGTGGGCTTCGGCAAGTCTCCTGCCTCCTCCCCATTTGGACTGGGGTACATAAGGGCTATAAGAAATAAACATGGGCGGATTGCCGTACTCGCCGGACACCTGCCTGATTCATCTGTTGTCTCTTGTCCATTTCTTTCTTAGTCCTCACCCCCCACCTCCAAGTATGTATAGACAAATCGGGCTGGACACTAGGAGAATGGCCACTTTACGAGATAGTGGCAGACTGTGCTATAGAGTCAAAGTCGAGAATGGGTACTTCCCCACACGAACTGAGACTTGGGGCGACATAAAGCAAGCAGGATACGAATATTCGTGTAGGTTTTACTCTTATCAGCCCCAAACCGGGAACAACCAAGATGTCATCCAACACACCAACAAACCGTGGTATGATAGAAGGGAGTTATCTGCCACAAAATGCAGTCAGCAGCCTGACGTCTGGGACACTCAAACCAGACAGAACTAGAGACTAGAGACGGTAAGGTGATCAGTGGGAGCCAGAGTCACAGCGGGGGAGGAGGGGGAGACTGACAAATCATGTATTTTCCACTTTATCACGCAACTAATTTGTCTGTGTACAGAACTGCTTCCCCAACTGTAACGAATGTGCCACCTCAGTCAAGAGAGTAAGGGGCAACAGCAGAGAAGAGCTTAGGAGCTACTCTGAGATGAGGCAGACTTCCAGAAAACAGCCAAGGGCTAGCTAGACATCACCTTTTCCCGAGTGAAGATGTGAGAAGGGCAGGAGATTAAGAACTGGTGGATGGCTAGCAGAAGGAAACCACCACGTTGGTTGGGTAAAACCATTACAGATGCAGAGAGAACAGAGAAAACCATGGAGTGAGCTCTGAGGTACACTCTGGACTGGGTCAGATAACAAGGATAGCCGGAAAGACACTAGTAAGAGTTGGGGAGAAAATGCAGTTACAGAAGCCAAGAACGTGCACCTCAGAAGGTAGACGTGGTCATTCAGCACAGGGCTGTGCTAGTGCTCGGTCAGACACAGGGCAGGAGCAGGTCGTTTCCTTCTGCGTTTGGTGTGGGGTAGACTGGGGGCCACGGAACCTTGACGTCTTTAACAACAGCGGTCACAGTGGTGCAGGAAGTGACAGCCAGGGTGGAACACACTGAAGAGGAAACAGAATCTAGAAAACTGTGATCGCACAAACAGATCATTCTGGGCATCCAAAGGGCAGAGACGTCGGTGGAGAGCAAAAGGTCGCATGGGTTTCTCTTCTGTAGATGGCGCATGGCTTTCTGCTTCAAGTCCACCGTAAGGTGAGCTGCTTTGTACCACCCTGTGGGCCCAATCACAGATGGAACCAGCCAACCAGACTCAACAATTCACCTGAGACGTTCTCTCCGAGGGGCACTTGTCAGAGTTATTAGCGCCTTGTGGTTTCCATTCAGTTCCTAACTCTCTCAGGCTAAATATGCCTGCCCTATTAAAAAGTGGCGTATGAAGGCATAACAAAGACACCTGTGGGACTGGAGAGATGACGTGGCGGCGAAGAGCACAGACCGCTCTTGCAGAGCAGGACGCAGCACCTACAGCGGATGGTTGATACTGTCTGTAACTCCAGCTCCACGACCCCTTCTGGCCTCCATGAGGTGCTTCACTCATGTGTATGTGTGCACGCGTGCACACGGGCGTGCATACAAACACACACACACACAAAGGGGCGGGGAGAGGGAGAGAGTTAAAAAAAATTAAAAATACATAGTTTTTAAAAAGATACTCATAGCAAATATCTATCAGAGAGGGCAAACTGATAATAGAAGAAAGAGAAAATATCAAAGCCAAAAAGAGTCCCTTAACAAGATTCAAGAGTCTGAGCTGAACTGCACAGAAGAAGGATTGGAGCTCTGGAGAGAGAAGGAGGGGGAGGAGGGCAGCTCGGCCCCTCTCGTGCTCTTGGAAAGGCGCATGGGATAGAGGGAGGATGCTCAGGAAAGAGAAAATAAACCCAGGTGACAAGTGGTGACTCGCCAAGGTGAAGCAGCTCTCCTACACGCTGGGACCCAAATACAGTCAAGGCAGCAAGCTCAACCAGGGTCTGACTCTGGGTTTCCAGCTCAACCAAGGCAAACAGGCAAATGCAGAAGCGGCAACCGCTGCCTACCTTCACAGCTGGTGCAGAGAGAGTAGTGGGGACCAGGAGAGAAAAAAAACCCTGGTACAGCCCCGTGGGGAACTCACACCTACATGATCATTAATGGCAGAAACACGTACAGGTTCTGGTGGTAAAGAACATACAAAATACAGGCTTCTGGAGAAGGGAAAACCACCACAGCTAAGGTTCCCTATGGCGACGAGAGGGGACAGGGTATGACCAGACGCCAGCCAGCATGGGCTCAACCCACACAGTGAGGCTCAATTCTAACACTAACTCGCTGATGTATGCTTCCGTGATTCTGTGAAAAGGCTGAAGACATTGAACTGGGAATGGCAGGCATTTCTCCAGGGGCCACATGAGCAGGACGACTGCTGAGAAATAGTCTTTGAGAGGCTGAAAAGAAAGTAGGAACCTGTGATCCTGTGTACAGCCCAACTGCCTTGGAAAGTCAAACAACACTTTGGCAGACAAGAGACGGAGAAATGGCCACAAAAAGACGTGCCTGGGAATGTGAAAATCCCTGTAAAAGGAGAGTGACAAACGTCTCCACAGAGAAAGCTTAGAGACAGTAAGAAAATGTAAGTTATTCCTACAGTTCCCAACTGGTCCAAGTCTTTGTGAAATGGCGACTGCACCACTATGGAAAAGTGAACAAAAGATGGCGTGCCATCCACGGTAAGACAAGTTGCAGGGGTCAGGATGTTACCTGAGGGTACATTTGCCATCCACGGAACTGTAAATCCAAGGATTAAAACCTGGAAGGATTAGGCTAGGAGAAAAGATACGTAGAATTTCATAAAATGTTTGATTACTACAGAAGAAGGGGGTGGCAGAGTAATGTTGAAAGAATGTAAAAGAAATAAAAAGTTAATACACGGCATGACACCATCTGTTTCAGCCATTCCTGCAAGTGCTGTGTAAATGAGCCCCTCAAGGACAAATGCTCTCAGGAAAACAAGTACGAAGATCCAAATATGTGCGATCTACAAGACATTTTAAATTCAAAAGCACGCAGACTAGGAATTGAGCGGTAAGAGGGAGGCATGGTAGTGTATACTTGTAGTGTAGTGATCTTGGGTTCAAGGCTAGCCTGGGACTACAGAGGGAGCTCCTACGCAGAAGACGGGGAAGGAAGGGTGGGTCTGGCGAGATAGGGTAAAAGGCCCCTCTGAGTGAGCTGGGTGCAGCGTTCTGTATCTGTAGTCCCAGCATCCCCATGGTGGGGTGGCAGGTAGAGACAGACTTGCCCAGTTCAAGAGTAGCTAGTTAGCCTAAAGCATGCAGCTCGACAGAAATAACGGGAGAGCTGATGCCTGAACACTGTCCTGACTTCCAAACATGCCCCAAGATGCGCGCCTACACTCAAAAACACACGTCACAACACGCAGCAATTTTCTTTTTAAAGTAGAGAAAAGATAATATGATACCAAGCTCACACTAATCAAAAGAAATTGGGAAGCTGGGGACGTGGTTCAGTTGGCGGAAAGCTTGCTGATCACACGTTAAGCCCTGAGTTTGTGCCCCAACTCCACGTAGACCAAGTATGGTGGCACAAGATCAAGGTCATCAATGACAACACACTGAGCTTGAGGCCAATCAGCTGCCTCAGTGGTTAAAAACTCACTGCTCTTCCAGAAAAGCCTAGTTTGGCTCCTAGCACCCAAGTCAGGTGACTCACAACTGCTTCAAGATCCAGCTCCTGGGCATCCAAGTCTTCCATAGGTACCTGCATCCACATGCCCAAACCACACACAGACTCTCACATACACATAATTTTAAAAAAATCTTTTAAAAAAGAAAATCTGGGAATGTGGAAGTAGCTGTATGTTCTCAAAGTGGGTTTAAGAACAGAAAAGCGTCAAGATATAGGTAAGTATCATTGATTAAAAAGGCCACAAGTCTAAGGTGCAAACATCTGTAGTATATACGTGCCTGACTAAAAACATGAGAATACAAGAGGAAAAGCTGACAGAATATTAGAAAAAACAAGCAAATCCTCTATTACCATGAAAGACATGAATAAGTCACTAGTAGACCTATCAGAGAGAGTAAAGACAATCTAACAGCATCATCAACCAGCAGGACCGAAAGGACAGCTACAGGCTACTCCACCCAGAGTAAGAACTGACGTTCCTCTGTAGCATGGTATTCACCCAGCCCACATACATTCTGAGCAGTAAAACATGCAACAAACGCAAAAGAATTCAAATGTTTTCTTTGATGAAATTAAGCTAAAGCACAGTAACACTTACCAATAACTTCCAGTCAGCTCAAATACTTGGCAACTCACCATGAATTCAAAGGTCAAAGAAGTGGCCTCAAGAAAAACTGTTTCAAACTAGGGGCTGGCAGGATGGCTTGGCATGTCAAGACTCCGACTGGACAAACCTGGTGATCTAAGGTGGACCCAGAAAACCAACTCCACAAAGCTGTTCTCTGAACACACAACAATATAAACAAAACTTCTCAAAAATATTTCAAACTGGCCTGGAGAGATGGCTCAGAGGTTAAGAGCTTTGAGTTCAATTCCCAGCAACCCCATGGTGGCTCACACCATCAATATTGGGATCTGGTGCCCTCTTATGGCCTGCAGGTATACATGCAGGCAGAACACTGGATACATAATAAAGAAATCTTTTTAAAAATTGTTTTCAACCAATTCATCAAGACCTGGGAATCAGTGCAAAAAAAAAAAAAAAAATAATACCTGCGGAAATTTATAGTGCTGAATGTTCATGTGGAAAAAGACTCAATAATCTAAACTTCCATCTTAGGAAAACTAGATACAGAAAAGTAAGGTAAAAAAGTAAGGTAAAAGCAAAAGGCAGGTAAAATTTTTTGATCAGAAATCCAACAACCCAAAATCAAGAAAATCAACAAAACCCAAGTCTAGTTCTGAGATCAATACACTGACTGCTGTCCATAGTCACCAACAAGGGACGAGAAAACACACTAACAACACACCTGAGACCACATGATCCCACAGACATGAAAAGGACAGAGAGCATTGGTAAGCTATTCCTTTGGCAACTTAGATGAAATAGATCAATAGACACAACATAACAGACCTGTACCTACTAAAGCAATGAAGAGAGTATTAGTAACTTTCCCAAACAGAAGCAAGCACTAGAAACCGAAAACTGTACATCCGAACCCAACCAAATATTTAAGGAACAATATTCTCTACCGTTTGTTTGGCTCGTGGACACGTGTGGTGTGCCCACGCATACTCACGCAGTCTCTTCAGAAAGATGAAACAGGTAAAAACTGCCAAGCGTGACACTAGTATCTAAAACACAGATAACACAAGAAAGGGAAATTACCAAGAATGAGGCAAAAATCCCTGACAAATGAAATCTGACAACACATAAAGGGAACTTTAATCCATGACAAATGAGATTTATTGCCATCTGATGTATGCAAGGCTGGCTCAACTCAGACACCAATGAAGAGAACTAATGGGAAAAGAAACAGCAGAAAAGTCAGTCACAGAACAGGTATTATTTCAAAGATGTGCTTTTTATGGTTTTTTAATCTGTGTGTCTCTGTGTTATGTGTAACAAGTATGTGGGTGCCTTGGAGACCATAAGAGGGCATTCGGTCCCCTAGAGCTGGAGTTAGAGACAGTTCTAAGCCACCTAACATGGGTGCTGGAACCCAAACTTGGTTCCTCCGGAAGAGTAGCAAGTGCACTACACCACTGGGTCATCATCTCTCCAGCCCCTTTAATAAATGCTTCTTATGCATTTGTCAAGATTCAGCATCAACTCAGGATTAAAAGCACTAGTGAAACTGGAATGAGGAGGAAGCCAATCACTGAGAATGCCTACAAAACCTTACAGCTAACCTCACACTGCCTTCCCTAACACTGAGATAAGACAAGGACATCTCTCCCATTTATCCAGATCAGATGGGTAAGTCTTAACTAGGGCAATGGTAGATTCAAGAGGAACAAATCACAGTTGTCTTTGTCCCCAGATACCGCTCCACATGTTGAAAGTCCCTGAGAACAAGGGGAGAGGGGGGCTCAACTCTGCAAGTCACTGCAGCAAGACTGTAGAATGAGAGAACATGACAAGACAGCACTTCAAGCAATGAGCCATTGCAATTTTTTTTAAGAAATTGCTTCACTGTTACATTAAAACAAGGTAAAAATGGGCGGTACACATCTATCAAGGACCTCAAGAGGCTACAGCGGAAGGCTGAATTTGAGGCTAGTCTGAGCTACCTAACAAGACCTTGTCTTGTTTTCTAAAATGGGAATTGAACCTTATAAAATGCTATCTCATATAAGATCTGGGCAAAGACTAATAAAGTGCCAATGACAAATGAAAATGGAGCTAGGTCCCATCTTCATGGATGGGAGACTGAAGCTGTTCAGGATGTGAGCTCATCCCAAGTTGACATTAGATCCAACACAGCCAATCAAATTCTTCAGGTTATTTTGTGGATGGAGACACTGAAAGATTATGAGGCCTGGCCTGGATAAACCAAAAATGGAAGACAGCACAACGCTGCAGATAAGCAAACCCTAGCACCAGCATGACTCCAAATCTTCCCTAAAGCTTCAGTATTGAGAGGAAGATGGTAGCAAAGCACTGGGACAAAGCAGCATGCCAAGAGAAGAAACCAGGGACAGCAACAAGGGCAACTCAGGGAGAAAAGCCTCACATCTGTAAAATGCCAAAATCTGGGGATATGCCCAATGGGGAAAAAACCACAAGAACAATTTGCAACAAAATTTTACAACACTACCAAATCATGACTCATTGAAGGGAAAGTGTCGGGATGGACTTTCCTTCAAATAAATAAAAAGAAAACACCCCTTTGCAAAGAACATCATCAAAGAGACTGAAGACAAGCCACAGAATGGGAGATCAATTTTGCCAAACATACATCTGATGAAGGACTGGTATGCAAAACACACCAGACACTTGTCAAAATCAATTAGCTGACTTTCAAGCAGGCAAAAGCCCTTCGGATACCTAAGACCAAAGAAGCCAACAGAGATGAAAAGGACCTTAGGGAATATTTCTAGGCAACTATGAACTGAAACAGTGAGGTACTACCGCACCCCTAGAACAGCCAGAACCAGACACCACCTAGGTGGGGCTGCACAACGCAGTCACTGCTGGTGAAGGCAAAAGCTATCAGTCTAGATAAAATCGTTCCTGGGTTTGGAGCTAGCCCAGTCAGTTAAGCACCTGCCTTCAGAACAGTCTGGCTGTTTGTGTAGGATGGAGCTGAGCAAGGCTTACCACAGGACCCAGTCACACCTTGAGCAGGAGAGCCCAGGAGACTCCTAAGGCAGTGAAGTTCTTCTGAGGCTGTCAGTCCATCTGTGACACTGCAATAGGGCAAGGGACACAGCAGGGGCGGTAACGTAGACCGTTAACAAGGTGCCCAAGTTGGTTCATCAGTTTAAGTGTGCCACACTGATATAAGATGGGAAGGGCAGTACAGAGGAGATGGCCACTTCACGGTCTGATATATTTTCCTACAACTCCAAAATAGCTCTTGAAAGTCTAAGTGCACACTAAGTGAATCGATCCTTTTTAGACCTGATACTACAGTTCTAAGTGAAAATTGTCCTGAGAATCGGCCTTTGGGGGGCAAAGATTTGTAGTAAACAAAGACATTAGAATTCTTTATATTAACAGATTGCTTTCAAATGCCATCTCCTTTGCCCACTGACAGTATGCTCTTGGACAGGTTTTGGAACCTCAGAGTTGCTTGGCATAGAAAATGGCAATACTAACTCTCACAGGTTAGCTGAACTGTTGGCTGAGCATAGGTGAAGGACCCAAAAAGGGTGTCACCTGTACCTAAACAGTATTCTTGTTTTCTCCAAAATTCTATCCCCCTTAAAGTAGGATACAGGCCTCCTCTGTACCCATGGCTCCAAGGCTTCAGACTGAAAACACTAGGGGCAAATAGTGTCTCACTGTATATGTGCAGTCTTTTTCTGTTGTTATTTCTAAGCATCAACGAGTTTCAACACCGACAGTGTATCAGCTAATCTAGAGACGATCTCCAACACATGGGAAGATGCGGGTGGATACACACATTCGTCACTTTACTAAAGGCACTTGAGCATCTGTGGATCTGGGCACCCACTTGTACTCCCGAGACTGGTAAGTGCCGCGTGTCTTCCTGGAGGTCACTTCTGTATTCTGGTGAAAAACTATTCTAACTGGCAACTACAAATACTGTTAGGCTCGAAGGATGCTGCCCTGTGGAGCATCAGTGCCCAGCTAAGTATGAAGCACAGGACCGCATCTGCATTGGAGCTCGGGTTTCCACTCCTACTTCTTCACCATCTTCAGGGCTTTGGTACACTTCCCAAACTGTCCCAAGGAAGCACTGCTTCTCAATTGTAATTCTGTTACTAAACACAAGCCTATCTTCTTCTCAATGCCTGGGATGTAACAACAGTTTGGCTCCAAAAGGCCTGATTAACCTTTTAAGTCTGCAAGGACACCCTGAAAAGTAACATTTTATATTATATAGGTCATTTAATACATAATTCAGTTATTTATGTCAGAACTAAGCAAGCAAACCAAAAAGAACGTAAATGGAGATTATACTTTGTAATCTGATTTTCCAAGGTCTTAGCTGTCACCTGAACTTTCTTCTTTTAATAAATTATGCACCTTGTACAGTCTTTGACTACTGACCTGATTCTTACAAACAGAATAATTTCCTTGTGCATCACTATAAACATTATCTGCTTAGGAAAGTCTTAGCTAATGAAATTAAGTGTCAGAGCAAAGTAATAGGAGGAACCTGTGGACAAGCAAGGTCAGGTTTTAAAAGTCAGACACATCTATGCTGTGCTGGGATAAACACTGAGAAACAATGAGAAAAAAACAAATCACGTTCAGAGCTATACTTAAGACTCTCAAACATGCTTCACGAGTAGGGGTTGATCTAGTGGAAAGGGGGCTCAGAGCCGACAGGGGATGTACAAGACATCTTGAAGACTGCTGTGTTCGAAAAGGACCAAACCTGTCCTGTCATCCAGAAGCAGGACAAGACCTGGTAATATGACACCTATGTCCCAGCTGTAGCCAAGTCCTCCACACATTTATTATTTATCAATGGTGTGGAATTAGAAATGCTATATATACTGTTTCTATATATCAATCAAGAAGCATGTAAAGAGGTGATAAATTGGTCAATTTGAAGGTCAAGCTTAAAAAGTATACAGGAGCAAATTCTGGGTCAAGTTTTTTCCAAAACTATTCTAAACTCAGAACCATGAAATGGTGACTGATTTTATCAGCAGTTATTCTGTTTTACATTCAAAGTAGAACAACAACAACAAAAAATCCTAAGTAGAAACAAAATGTCAACAAGCTGGAATTCCTAAGAAAACTCAAATACGATGTAAGATCATGTTGTTTTCTATAGTACCTCATGAGTCAATGACACTGGAGATCTTAAGAAAAAATTCTAACCTCCTTTCCCATCTCATCCATAGTTGATAATTAATTTCTCTCAGATATACTAAGTACTGTACTAACATTCAAATTTTTGAACCTATTTAGCTGTCCTTAAAGAACGTAACAGTATAACTTTCTCCTTTCAGTTACTTTTATATACTAGATATTATTTCTTAATCTTGGAAATAAAGGATTCCCAAGTTACTTTAAGTGAATTCTTGTACAATCCCTTAATTTGCCGGGCGGTGGTGGCGCACGCCTTTAATCCCAGCACTCGGGAGGCAGAGGCAGGCGGATCTCTGTGAGTTAGAGACCAGCCTGGTCTACAAGAGCTAATTCCAGGACAGGCTCCAAAGCCACAGAGAAACCCTGTCTCGAAAAAAAAAAAATAAAAAACCTTAATTTATCAACCAAAATAAAGACTTTATTTTTCTGAATCCTAAGTGTGAAGCAAGAGAACCAGGAAGACACAGGCAGACTGAAACCAGGCAATAATGGAGGAACACTGAAACTCCAGTGCCAGGTGCAGTACCTTCACAGTCCCACAGGATGCAAAACCCTACATCAAAGGCCAGGAACAGTGAAACACACCTGTAATATCCTCAGGAAGCTGAGGCAGGAGGATCACAAGCTGAGGACTGCCTGTGTCACACAGGAAGACTGTGTCTCAAATAAAATCCACTATATTAAATATGGATCATAAACACCAACAGAGGAAAGGCAGAAGAAGCTGCCTTGGTACCTTATGAGATTAGAGGTTACGTGTCCATAAAGAGGACACAATGTCTATGAGAGTTCTCAATAAACCCCAAACATGTAAAAGCAGATTTGTTGTGGCTTGTCTATTTCTGTACTCTGGAAAAGTTTCTGGGAAGATTGCTTTCCTACCTCTTTACCTGTCTGCAGAGCAGCCAACCTGCGGCCACTGCACTGTCCGCATTCTGAAGGTTCCTCTACCTGTACCGTGCCTTACCTCTTGTGCTGAGAATCCCTTTCATCAGAATGTCTGAAAACTCCAGTGCACATTTCAAATTTCTGTAGAATTTGCACTCATAAGAATCTAATTTGCCTTAGGTGTATATATTAGTGGAAAAACTCCAGGGCACCTGTGTGACCACTTTGAAACATGAATTTTTTCACATTTAGAACCCAATTAATATGAAATCTTCACAGGTAACAAAAATAACTGAATGAAAAAAAAACCTTGCTTGGGGCATTTGAGCACCCACACTGCTCGACAACAGAGCAGAGAAAATGAGATGTGCGCACATCTGCAGTAAGTTCAAAGGCCAGTACTTTCCAGTCACCGGCTTGTGGCTTTCATAGGAAAGCAGCTCTCCAAAGACCCATCCCCCTCAAAAAAAAAAAAAAAAAAAAAGAAGAACCCAAACCCAATCTTTATTTCATCAGACAAAAAGGAAAAAAAAAAAAAATCAAACCATGTTTGCACTATGGCTAAGCCCATCAGTGGTGGTGAAGTCATAGCCCATGCCCGAATCCTGGAGATAACGGGTGAACATTCCCACTGTGCAGTGTTGTATTTGAAGGAGGAGCTCGTGTACAAGGAGCACGTGAAGCTCTTCTTTCACCACTGATTTACGATGGTTTTGAAACTTCCAATGCATACAGAAAAGATTGTGTGGAGAGAACACACAGCCTCCACTGAAACCGGGCTGTGACCCTTACAACAATTTAATCCCAGCATTAGGAACTTTGCACTTTAGTACAAACTTGGACTCATTTTTTCCAAACTTACCAGGTGAACAAAACCAAAAAATCTTGGCTTCATTTCCCCTGCCCCAAAGTAGGAGCTATTCCAAATTAAAATATCCACTTATAGCACTCATTTTATTCAGAGTGTCGTTTCCTTGGGAGGCCCAATCAAAGTCCCTGGCTGTCAAGTCTTGAGCTTTATTTCTTGGGTGGGACTCCATCTTACGTGACTTTAAAGTGCTGGAGTCCATGCTCTGAACTTTACTTCAAATCCAAAAGGCAACCTCGTTCTGACAGACTCTGCACAAGAAGGGGTGACTACTCTGGCGGCCAGCTTCAGGTGAGTGAATGTATCTAGTTATGAAGACAGGAATCATCCACGCTGTCTAGATAAGGTTAAAAGCAACAGACTGTGAAGTCAAGAGCTGGTATTTGTTCAAGCCGAACAGGAAACAGAAAACATCTTTCTTGGGAATGACTCATGACTTGGGGAGTTCTCCGATCGGCCTTCATTTTCAAATGGTTTCTGCTCTGAGCGGACTATTTATGACTATTTAGGTATGCCATTTTGTAAGGGGTTATATTTTGATCAATTTAATCTCAGAAATTTGACTAAATTACTCTTGTTATTTACCATACTGACTCTAGAATCTTAACTATTGGAGGAATTTTGTTATCAAAAAAAGTTAAGACGGAAGACAATATAAATCAAAATTTCTATACTTAGCAAAAGACACATTAAATTACACTTAAAAATATGGTTGCAATTTTCACTTTCTATTCCTGAAACAAAAATCAGCCATTTATCAGTAAGTGCATTTTTCCATGGAGAAAATATTTATTAGTTTTCAAATGATCACATAGTACAAATATTACACAATCATTCTAGAAAAATAACTTATATTAATATTCATAAAATAAACACGGAAATGATATAGGATTGCATAGTAACACGAAATTATTCTTTAAAATCTGAAAGGAAAATGCATCAAAATTAAAATTTCCAACAAATCAGTACACAGTAACATACAAAAAGTTTCACTTTGCAATAGCTTGCCGTGCATGAGGTGATGGAACCGCACTGACATCTCTTTTGCATACTTTAAGAACAGAGTGAACTTAACTCAAGCTTGAGATCCTGAGCTTAAACCCACTTTCTGCCTTCAGTGCTGAGACAAAAGGCTAATGACCTCAGGCCATAAAATTGTTTCTACAGTGGTTTAAAGAATGCAACTAAATTTCTAAGCAAATGTTACTTTTAGTTCCCTGAGTTCTTACTAAAATGTCAGGTAATTTGGTTTTTGCTTATATGTACTTGTGAAGTATCTTATTAAGTCAGGAATACAAAACTGTAATCATTCAAGGGAATTCAGAGCTCTGTGGGGGAAATTTTCCGTTCAAAATTATCTTCAACATTTACTTTTAAGGATTATACTTTTGAAAAATGATTTATAATTTTTAAGAAAAAATAGTTCTTATAGTCAAGAAAGACTAAAGGCCGATTAGATTTTTAACGAATGTAGCTATTACACTTTGAGAGCCTAACATCTCAGTTGTTTTTATATTATTAACTCTACAATTTCTCTTCTTATAAAACTTACTCCAAATTAACAGGAACTGGCAGCATCAGGTGACTGTTAAAAGAGTTTTCCTTAATAGCTCTGACTGGTTTCTAGAGTTGCTAGATAACCAAAGAAACCAGCATTTTGATAGCTCCTGTCAACTGGTGATTTCATTCCCAACTGCAGGCTCAGAACTCCGTGAATTAGCTGTGTCTCACACCAATGCTCTGCATCATCCACGGGTAGTATGCCATCAGTGCAGAGGAGACAGACCTAACAGGCATTTACTACTTAGGAACACTGACAGGATTCCATTGGTCTGAGACAGCTCTAGACTTTGTTAATCTGACAGATTACAGTAAAATAAGGCTCCGGACCAGCAAGAGATGAACTAAGAGTACATCTTAAAATTAACAGACTCTTGAAGAGCTGGGTTCATCCTTTATTTGCTAGTCCCCTTTAGCATCGGGTAACAAAGAGGAGGAGGTGGAGAGGGCCTATCACCTTTTTTTTTTATTTTCTGCTACTTTTTAAAGTGGGGGTTGCCTACTTGATTAAAATGGTTTTCAGTCCCACAAATCTCTGAAGTGAAACAGATACAGAGAGCTGCTCTGAAAGACAAGACTCTCAAGCTTCCTCTATTTCAGTCTTTAGAATAAGAAATATTTTTATGGCCATATAAAACTCTAATATGAAAGATTACTTCACTTTGAGCCTTTCCATTTTCAGACCAAAAATAAACCAGAGTGAATCTTAAGAAGTTTGTAAGCAACAAGATCAGGTGCTGGCTCATCCTTGTGTCTTCTAGACATATTGCATGGGTCCATTCACCACTGCCTTCCAAACTGCAGGTCCTGGCATGTGACACATATCATCCATGAGGGCTCTGCTAGAAGAATTCCTTTTGCTGAAGAGGTATGGTGTTTTACCAGTTGAAAGAAATCTGGGCAATTAGAGAACAAATAAACCGGTCTCCCATTATCAAGATACCTGGAGTCACAGAAGGAAGCCACCAAGGAAACAATGAAAACTTGCCAAAGCACCAACTTCAACTTCACATTCTACCCTCTGTAGACGGTGAGAACGGCCTGGACTCACCCTACCCCTGGCATCAAAGAAACTGAGAAAGAACCATCTTAATGCCCTAGTCATTCCTAGGGACTAGAAAACTACTTGGGTGTATTACATATAACTTTCAGGAACATTAAATCTTGGAACTTATGTTCATTCATATTTATTTTATTAAAGAATGAAGCCTATGTTTGACAGTAAAGCCACAACAGTATTATCATTCCATTTCCTAAGAGACTGAGTGGGAAGGGCCTAACATTCACAGTAGGAAAAGACCAAGAAGTCCTCACTAACAGGGCAGGGTGACACCTGGACATTCAACTGTGTGACTTAGGAGATCTCAGATGTCCACCTCACCCAAAGACGAAGGACGGGAATTTCAATTTCTGGACTCTAAGAGAACTCTATCCAGTCCACTGTTACCATAAAGGCCAAAGGGGGAAGTTACCGCTTTTCTTAAATTCCTGTGAACTACACAGGCCAAATAATGTGTGTGCCCCAGATTAGCCACTGATTTAATTATCTGGAGAGGAATTAAATCAATTTTAGTTTGTCTTTTGAATGGGCACTAGATAGTACTCTCAGAAAAACCAAGATTGCAGTCCCACCTGGTTCTCGTAAGAAGCCAAGGAGATTACCAACAGAATAAAATGGGCAACGTAAGGACACTCCACTCTACATACACCCAAGTAAACAACGGAAAGCACCCACTTGTTTCTTATCCTTCCCACTCTCTCCAGAAGCTGGATATTCTGTCTCCAAGGGTTCAGTGGAGAAAGTGGACCCCTGACGTCAAAAGCTCTCCGTGGTCGTGGCTGTATCTGTGGCTCTAGGATCACTCCTTGCACCTCTGGGAGGAGAGAAGCACTGGAATAGAGCTGAATATAGATTTAAGAAAAAATTCTTAGTAAAAAATTACATACTCTGGTCATTTTGAGTTTGCAATGGCTTATCCTCAAAAGGAGCTATCTTGGGACAAACTTTCTTGAGTACCATCTTAATTTGAATTTTAGCACAATGATTAATACCTTAGTAGCTATTAAGAAGGGATCTGTACTGGTCTAAGCCATAACATACTCTGTGACAAACCACTCAACTTCAAATAGAAGATAGAAGCAAAAAATATATACATATCATATATTATGATGGGAAATAAGATCATAATTGTCTTAAAGGGACAGGGAGAAGGCAGTCAACCTCAGATACATCAAAGACCCTGTTAATTCTTCCATCAAAGAGAAGAAGATGGATCAGAAAGGAGAAACAGAATAATCATAGTAACAGAATACTACACTTCAGGAATATCTAAAAAGTTCAATTTAATTGTTTAAATTCCAGTACTTTAGAGAGACTGATCCACACTATAGGCCAATATTATAGCCAAAAAGGTTAAATTTGAGTTTTATCAAAACTCTGACATTATTTTTCCAGCATTCACCTTTGGAACTGGAGGGCAGGATAATGCTCATAGATAACAGATACTTAAAGTTTTCAAATGCATGATCATTTTGTTTGGAGCCAAGAGGGACCAGGAATAAATCATTAGTGGCCATAATGTAGGAATTAAAGCATCAAAGCATAGAAACAATAGATGATGCTAAAGATCCTGGAAAACAGCTTTACTGTAGGACAGAAGTTAAAGCACATAGCATCTGATCAAGGAGAAGCTGAAAGGAGAACCAGAGAGACAGGCAGGCATTTAAAGTTATAGGGATTAACAGTATTGCCTTGGGGGAAACGACCAATCATCTTTGTGGTAGTGAGAAGTTCCTGTTAAATCTGAAGATCTTCCGCTGGCTAAACGTGCCATTTGTCCCTGCTCTCTGATTAGTCAGCAAGGTGTCCTACTTCTGGGGCATGTTATATTGCGGGTAAAAAAGGGGGGGTTCCTACTAAGTTATTTCCCTCTCACGGGGACTGGTGGTGACCACAAGGGTTCCTTACCTGTTAGTGGAACGAGGACTGTGCTCTCTCCTGTTCTCTACCAAACCAACAAGGGGCATAGTCTCAGCATTAAGGAGGCAGTGACCAACACAGCTAGTGACACTGCCTTCGCTCCCTCCTGGCTCTGGCAGCCAGTTTGGAAACAAACCAAAGCTGAAAAGGAATGGTTACTCCATTATCTAACAACATTCAGAATGAATTTTAAAAGCCTGAAGAGAAAGCTGAACCCTTCTCCTTAGGAACATATCCAAATCTCTGCACAAATGAGAAATAAAACAATCTGGCCCAGGAAAAAGAAACCTGTGACGAGTTTAACCAACCAACCTATAATTTTCCAAGAGTTAAAAGAAATAAAAAAAAAAAAAATGAAAGTAACGGAGAAGGTAGAGTTACCACCCAGGAAAGACACAGAGTAGTCCATGAGTCAAGTGGCAAAACCCCGTCCTCCCTTAGAGCCCAACAGCTGGATCTGCACCAGTGAGCTCTAAACAGTGCTGTCCCGTTACTACACTGGGGCGGGAGACCAGGCACGATGACAGCAAAGGAATGTGAGTTAAAACCAAGACCTGAGTGCTGAATATCTCAAACGTACTCTAGGTTAGGTAGGTCTTAGGACTAAGAAAAAGTATCCCACAGCTTACTTACATGCGTTACCTTCCTGGTAACTCATGAGGACAGCATGTCAGAGAGCTGCCTCATACCCCCCCCCCTTCTACCTCTGCAACACGAGCTAGGTGCTAGAGAATATGCAGCAAACATTACAGGACAATAAACCTCTAATTTTTTCTAACTAATTTTATGGACAAACCCTTTTTTGTGATACTATTTCAATATAAACTGAGGATTATTTAAAAATTCTACATTACCGAAATCGAAGTAAAATTTAACTGAAACAATCAAGGTAGTTTTTAAAAAAATTATTTGGAAATCATAAACAAAGGTTGAGATTTTTCCAAATTTCTCCCCAGTTGTCAAATAATAACGAATCCTAACACACAGCTGGGTGAGAAGTGGAGAAAGGTGAAGGGCCTTTGTGAACAAACACACATGACAATCTTCTTAAGTTTAGAATCAACTTGCTCAGCTTAACATTAGGTTAAGTTTACAACTTCAGCAGGAACTTTAAGCTAACCACCTCTAAAGCTTTATTTTTTGTACCTTCCAGAATACATGTTCTTAGCTTCAAAACAACAAAGCCAAAGAAAAGAAAACCCTAAACCTTTATGTTAGGTTACAAAGCAAGGTCAGTACGACTTGGCTCAAGAAATCAAGCAATCTGTAAACTTCCCAACATCAGATTCCATTCAGAATGCTTTATTTTGCCTGTAATATCAGGACTTCAGCAGACTCTTACTCGGCAATGAGTAAACACACAGATTTTGCTAAATAAAAATTACTTTGAAATCATTCAAGGAACCTGGTGTTCTTTAAAGTGCTACAAGTTTAAAAATTTGGATTTGATGATTTTATCAAATGTACAGTTTCAAAATGAGGTCATGAGTTAAGAGCACCAATGTTATAGCTCATCAGAAGACTGTCTCGCTCTGCTTTTCCCAACAGCATTCCTCATGACAGTGGTTCTCAACCCTAATGCTGCGACCCTTTAATACAGTTCCTCATGTTGTGATGACCCCAACCATAAAACTTTCCGTTGCCACTTCGTAACTATAATTTTGCTACTGTATGAATCATAATGTAAATACCTGACACGAAGGATATCTGATATCCTTCACCCTGGTAAAAGGCTGCTTGACTCGAAAGGGGTAGCGACCCACAGGTTGAGAACCGCTGCTCTATGTGATGTTTCAATGGGAGAAAACTAAGTATTCTGTGAGAACCAAATGTAATCACTAGAGATTAAATTTTAAACCAAAGGCAACAAAACCCACGGTGCTGTGATGTGACTGCAAATGGGGGTGAGAGGTCTTCACCAGCAGGCTAAATCGCCAGTGTACTCTGCAACCATCTACGCTTCTAAAGACTCTATACAAATAAACCCAAAAACCCAGCTATGGTCAAATAAAAAAGAAATATTTATTTATTGTTATACACTTAGCATTATATGCATTCACACATACCACTAAGAAAGAAACTCTGTTGAAATGCCTATCAAATGAGGTTATTTGTGAAGTTTGCCCGTAGTACTAAATTATTAAATAATGAGGATATAGGGCTTATTCGTTTTAAACATTTCTATACCTAGTTAATTTTAAACAGTGAATTAAAATAACATGATTTCTGTTGTTTTTGCACTAGGGCCTCACATAGCTCATCAGGATCGTCTTCATCTTCCTACCTCTGCCTCCCTACTGCTAGGACCACACACAGTCCTTCCCAGTCCAGGAGAGGGATTTGACCGGAAAGACTTGGACCATCGCTGACCTAAATTTAAACCACTGCTTACAAATGTGCAATTTATAAAATAAAATAAAACATAAACGAGTTAGTAGCCTGCCTTATGTACTTTATCACTGATTCTTACTGGTTCAAAAGAACTTCTATCTGAAAATGAACTTCCCAAAGATTCCTCTGTCCATTGGACAAACAGTCGTGGTTGGCTGTCAGAAGAAAAGAGTATGTTTTTTAAAAAACAAAAGCATTATATCTCTGTCTTTCTGGCCCCTAGAAAAGTGTGTGGCACTCTGAATAGGTAATTCAGCAAATGCTTTCCAAACGAAGCTTGCTGAAACAGTAAGAAAGTGAGCACTGGGTTTCCTGGCTAACATACAGGTAGACAGCACATAGTTCAGCTTTAATTCCAATGGAAACTTTATCCAAAGTATCAGAGTTGAGACAGAAGGTGAGACCAGACTGGGCTACCTACCAAGGGCCAAACCAGTCAGGCAAAATAGACTCCAACTCAAAACAAACCACCTACCAAAAAAAAAAAAAAAAAAAAAAAAAAAAACCCTCAACACCTAACAGAATCCCATTATATTTCTCATCCTTTTGAAAAAGTTACTGTCCAAAATGTTACTGGGACTGAAGTCAGACCACTAGATGTAAATGCCAAGTTCTATTAAAAGGAAAGAGATAAACAATCCATAACACAAGATATATTTACAGCAGTCAACTTACTACAGAATGAGAGGCAAAAAGCAATCACAAACCGTTAAATTCTACCAACCAATAGTAAAAGGCAACGTCAAAGGAAAGACAAAACACAAAACATACTTAAATCTGTCTGACTCTTTTAAATGAAAGAGTGTTTTTCCAGATAGTGGTAGCACACACATTTGACCTGAGCACTTGGGAGGTAGAGGCAAGAAGATCTCTATGAGTTTAAGACCAGCCTGGTCTACAAAGTGAGTTCCTGGCCAGCCAAGGCTGTTACACAGAGAAACATTGTCTCAAAAAAAAAAAAAACCAATAAAAATTGGCTATTGGACCCACCCAAGTAAATGAAAGTCATTTTAGATCAAGTTACCCAACTGTGACTTTTATAATTAGCCTACCTTTCCCCTCTCCAACAGCTCCCATGTCTGCATGTTTTCTTAGTATAAATTTATTGGCTTTGTCCTTAAGATGTCAGGAGACTTGGAAATATATTACTTTAAGATAAAGCACCTCTTCTACCATATTTTTTTATCCTAGGAGCCTGGATTGTACACTATATGAATACACGCAGAAAAAGCGAAAAAAAAAAAAAAGACGTGTAATAGTCTTGTTCATTAATTACATTTACATCAATTCCTTTAGTATCTTTATCCACTTACGGCAAAAACTGCCATTAGTCAACAACAGCAACAAAAGATGAAGAATAAAACTTAAAATGCCCTGATGCAGCAAGGATGCCAAAGGCACTGAAATCAAAAGACAGTAGGACAAGTAATAAAATACTTAACAACTCAGCAGTAAAGCCATGGAGGGCAAGCATGCACCTCCTGTGCCTGGCACCAACACTCTGCCCCATCTGATCCTAGGAACACAACAGATGAACAGAAATCGAAAGCCCATCAAATGAGCTGGGACACATCACGGTCAATGAGACCCAACATGGGAGGAAGCACATCGCAGAGACGTGACTACCAAGTGCAATGGGAACCTAAGACTGAAACCTACAAAGAGCAGAATAAACACTATGTCAAAGTTCAAGATCATCTCACAGACTGGTTCCAATTTCCTAATTTCTAGATTTGTCTAGGGCTGTGTAAAATAGAAATAACAAGAAAAGCTGGATAGGAGTTTCTGAAAAGGTTTTTCACTCTTCCTGTTTCAAAACAAAAGGCTAAAATTAAAAAACAAAACAAAACAAAAAAACCCAAAAAGATCCTGAACCAGTTTCTATACTCATGTAATTCTCACTGAAAAAAAAATATATATAAATCAATTTTTTCAGGTTCAGAATAATTTAGTCCATTATTCCTGTAAAAATAAATCCTAATGGAAATAGCAATAGTATGTCATTGTGAACCGTGAAAGTCCACAATAACAAACTAAAAGAAGTCTGTGTTTGCCTACTGCTCACCAAGATAGACTCCTACACAGCATTCAGACTGCAACACCCCCCACAAACTAAAAACATCCAACCTGATTTTCTGTATTTAAAATCCTAGTGGCTTACTAACTATTCAAAGCTTTCATATCTGTTTCTACTTTTCAAACATATTGAGAACAAAATTTTGACGGTAACAATTAATGTCTAAAAAGGAAGATACTGCCAAAAAAGAATATGGTGAAAAGAACACTATTACCATCAAGCCCACAACTCCAGAAATACGATTTAGGGCTTTTGTGATGGAATATATCGTCAATACCAGCACTCGGGAGGCAGAGGAAAGCCGTCCTTAGTGAGCTCAAGGCCAGCCAGGCCTACATAGTGGAAAGCGGTTTTTAAACAAGAGGCAGCTGGGCATGGTGGCACACATGCACACCTTCAAGCCCAGCACTCGGGAGGCAGAGGCAGGCAGATCTTTGAGTTCCAGGCCAGCTTGGTCTACAAAGCGAGTTCCAGGACAGCCAGGACCATTACACCGAGACACTGTCTCAGAAAAACAAAAAGGGAGGGAGGTTCACAGCACTTGTGAGGATAGGAACAGGTAGATTAGATGTTCACGGCCAGTCTTGGATACAGGAGACAAAGCAAAAACAAAGACAGACAGACCGGCCAACTTTAGTTCTCAGTGTGTCAGCTACCAGTAAAATTTCAAGTCACGTGAGATATTGGTTTCAATCCTTGCTACACAAGCTCATTTTCTTCATATTTACCAAGGACAAGAGCTAAACTTCCATAAGAAATAAAGTGTGGTCCTGGAAAGATAGCTCAGCAGCTAAGAGCACTGTTTGCTCTTCCAGAGGACCTGATTCAGGTCCCAGCACCATCTGAACTCTAAGATAGCTCAGCAGCTAAGAGCACTGTGCTCTTCCAGAGGACCTGATTCAGGTCCCAGCACCATCTGCAACTCTAAGATAGCTCAGCAGCTAAGAGCACTGTGCTCTTCCAGAGGACCTGATTCAGGTCCCAGCACCATCTGCAACTCTAAGATAGCTCAGCAGCTAAGAGCACTGTGCTCTTCCAGAGGACCTGATTCAGGCCCCAGCACCCATCTGCAACTCTGAGCAAAGGATCCAATGCTCTTCTAGCGTCCTCTGCAGCACACACACACTGTCATAAGCCACCCACATATATGCAGGCAAAACACCCATAAACATAAAATAAATAAACTTTGCTTTTAAAAAGAAGGAATAAAGGAAAGAAGAAAAGAAGGGAAGGAGGGAGAAGGGGGGAGGGAAACATGGGACTGGAGCAAAGAATCTGCTTTAAAAAGCACATAGTTTTCTTACAGAGGACCCAACTTCAGCTCCTAGCACCTCCATCAGGAGTTTGCCAAAATGTCCTGTAACTCCAACCCTAGGGAACTGAAACTCTTCTGCCCTCAGATAAATGTACACATGCACATAATTTAAAAAGAAATTTAAAAATAAAATAAAATAAAATGAAGCGATCTGGCATCCTTCACACATTCTGGGAAGTCACTGGCTGTGTACTATTCAGGAGTAGTACCAGACTGTGGCATTTCTAAGAAGAAAAAGAAATCCATTCTGTCCTCCAATTTTGAGTTCACCTAATGCTTTTAAGGCCGGAGATCCCAGTTTTATGGCAGCCCAGAATATATGCTACTGAACACGGAGGAACTTTTACCTTCACAAAACATCTTCCATGATAAATTCTTCCCCTCTTTAAAATCTCTCAGGTCACAAAGGACTTCAACTTTTATCCCCCAAATTTGGCATTCTTAAACCACACATGGTGGCTCAAGTCTCTAATCCCTGCTTAGAAGGCTTTCATCAGGAGAATCACTGCAGGAGGCCAGCCTGGACTACATGGCAAGTACTTCCTATAGTCTGAGCTATATAAACGAGTAGTATAGACCAGGTTAGACCAAGAAAATAAACAACAAAAAACAGTAAGAATCCAAACAGCCTTTTTTGTATCTCTCTTGTATCCCATTTCTCAAATGAACGCACGAGGAAACTGACAGATTCAATACCCTCTTTACTCAGCTAGCACCACCTGTAGTATGAGGAGCCAGGAACATCAAGTTAATAAAATGCTTTGTATCTCTGTTTATTATCAGCTAGCTCCTTGTAACCTAATTTGGCTTTTCCTCAAGAATACAGTACCACATACAGATTCCATCCCTAATGACTGCAGACTGTTTACAAAGCAGGGTCAGGTAAGTGAGCCAGGGTGTGTCGACGAAGCACCTTCCCGAAGCATGTTCCCAAGCCCCTGGCAAACATGTCTTTGGTACGTTCTCATGGCAACAGTGATACGAACGGATACTTACAAAAGCAGGATAGAAAGCAAGCCAACTGTTACGGTGGGATAACAAATGTAGACAGAAATGGGCTCAAAGAGATATAAAAAGCATTTGGCAAAAGCCCTGAGCTCTAGAACTTTCCTTTTCCCATGTGACAAACTAGTATTACAAAAACACTCATTTTGAAAGTTTACAGAGAACATCAAAGGTCAATGAATCTGTGAACCTGCAAACGCCTGGTACTGACTCATTATCTTATTAAACCAAACTGATTGGTTCCATTCTTCTGTGAGATGGTTTACGGTCCCATATGGGGCTGAGGACGGAACAGATGGTTGTCAGGGCACTGTGCCCATCTAAACAATCTTCACAAAGTTTCAGATCGCTTCGTCTGGAACATGACTCTACTTAGGAGTATTAAACTGCCACATGACACTGTATTTCTCTGGGTTCCCCCCACCCTTGGCTCCCATTAGGAAAAATGGAAGGCATGTTTTGCAACAACTTTGGCTTTTATGAACTTTTCCTGAGCTCCTACTAAGTTATAGGATAGTCCTCTCCGAATGGAATCAGGGAAAGAATCAACCCCTGATGTCTCCATTGAACAGAATGAGGTTGGTTGGTTTTGCTTTTTTTTTTTTTTAATAGGATGGAGGCATTCGGTCTATACTGTAGAAATTAGAAGTTCTTTCATATAACCCTGATGATGCAGACTATACCAAACATCACAAAGACCAAGAACCATCTTCTCAACAGGCTGTGGGGTTGCAGGAAGTCTCACCCTGGAAGGCAAGCTTTCTTCTTTAATTTACAATGTTACAAAGGAGGCTTCTTATTTTGGCACAGTATAAGCACCATCATATACACAGCTACAAAGAACTGAGCTGGCTGCACTGCACATCTGTCTCCTTAACCTTCCCAAACAGTACTTGGGTGTGGTCTCTCTACAGAACAGGTAAGGGGAAACTGGACTTGGAAGCTTAACATACAGAAGTCATGCAATTCAGAGGCAGAATAGAAAGAAGAAAACAAGGTGAGATAGCAGGTCTGAAGTCAAAACGAGTTCTCAGTAAAAATCTATCTCATTATATGCTGGAAGCACTTGAAAGCTGTGTTCCAATCAACTAATCCGAATGCAAAAGTTGTCATGCACTCTATACACGGAACCACACCCAAGTATATACTTAACCTGGACGCTCCAAAGGCATGAAGATCTTAATTAGAACCCCCCCCCCATATCCTTAGCACTTCTGCTAAACACTAGGTATGTATCAAGCATTCGATATTCTGAAACAAATACATCTCCATGGGGAGTACTGTAAAGAGCTTTCGAGACAGACAATTCCTTAAGCTAGCTGGCATCCTCTTTACTTCCCATGGGTAGATCTCTAATGTAGGCAATGAGGAGAAAGTTACCCCTGGAGAGTGGACTGTACCAAGCTTTTCCACAATTGCCCACTATCACACCTGCTTCTTTCTCTCCCACCCTCTACCATGGCTTATCCCCCCCTTTCTGGTTGTCTGTTCATCTCTTAGGCCACGTGCTGATGAATGCTCTAACTCGACCTGGCAGTACTAACAGTATTTAAGTGTCCCATTCAAAGGCTTCAAACAGAGCACACATGGCTCTGTTAGACCAGACTGCCTCTTACGCATTGCATCTATTTATAATAAGCCGCTGTAAAGTCGTTTAGGCTCCAAGTACCACTAGGAAAATAATGGAAACTCTTAAGTCTAAAAGAAGCCTTAACATCCACAAAATTAACTCGTTAAAACATTCTTGTGCAACTGCTGCCTGGTAGAGACAGCAAGTCTAGCAGCAGTCCACACGCAGAAGAAAAACTGAGCAGCTGTAGCTCCCTCCCACTGGTGGACAGTGGGGAGTGGGGACCCAGGTAAGACGCAATCGCTACCCAGGGATGACGCAAGGACGCGCTTCTTTTCAGGGCTGCACCATCACACCCCAAAACACCCCAGCTCCAATGTTCACTCATGAAACGCTCAAACAGCTCCCAATGTTCATTATGAAAATGAACAAATGAACTTCTGCAACAACTTTTAAGTAAACAGATACTTAATGAAACCGTTCCAACAAAAAAATAAAATTTCACGTTCCAAAATGAAGGAGCAAATCATAAATTCTATTTTTCAGCTGCATATTAAGCACACATATAAATTAGCAAGTCTGCATTCCAGTAACAAACATGTGATACGAATATAAGTTGCAACAACTCAAAATTAAAGACCTGAGTCATAAACATGCTATTATGATTCAATTAATTAGAATGAGATTTCTGCTTTTAAGTATTTTAATGTAACTTATGCTGAGTTTAAAGAAAATACCATAAGCTTATCTCTGAGAGACCCACAGACAGCTACCAACCTCATTTACTGATCGTTCATGGCACAAAACTGGGTCTTCCAGGGCCTGGTGGCACCCACCTTTAACCCACCTTTGGGAGGCAAGACAGACAGATCTCTGTGACTTTAAGGCATTCCAGTAACAAACATGTGATACGAATATAAGTTGCATGGTCTACATAGAGAGTTCTAAAACAACCAGGGCCATATAGTAAGATCCCATCTTTTAAAAAGAAAAAAAAATGTATGTCTCCACAGTTATTCTTCTGAACTGTGGTTAGACTCACACAATCCCAACTTCAAAGTTGAATACTGAGCTATGAACGTGGAAATGCTAACCAGAGCAAAGGGCGTGTTATCACTGTCTCTCTCAGGCATCCACGGCCCTTACGAATTATCATCAATGAACATTCTATTCTATCAAGAGAAGAGGCTAAAAGGGCCAGAGGTGGGGTGGTGATGTCTGTCATGACAGACGTGAGGTGAAGTAAAGGACAAAGGGCTTCTTACTGTAACACCTCCTGGTTCTCCAACCCACCCTTTTGGCCTGGAACTCAAAACTGGTACAAGTGCTAGTTAAAAAAAAAAAATGTTACAGATATTACAGCTTGTACACATGCATACAGCCTGCTCCAGAGAGTAACTGATGAGTGTGCTGTGGAGCTCCACAAAGAGGACAAACAGTAAAGACGGCAGCTTGGGTGTGTGCAGGAGAAAGGGGAAAGGAATGGAGCTGATTCAAAATGCTGCCGTGACCATTGGCCGAGAGTCTAATGGGAAGCCAAGCGCCATGCTGAACCTGAAGAGAACGTGGTGCCATGTGACCGGAACGCCTATTCAAAGTACAGGAGGAAAGCTTCCGGTCACTGGCACTCATGTACCTTGGGCTGTGGAATTAACACCACACAAAACAGGAGTGTCAACTAGTTCCTTATCTTTGTCCCCAAAGGAGTATACTTGAAGAAACATGCAACAACATAAACATTCAAGGCAAAATGCTCACTTAGCATATTTTAAAACCTGTATTTATTAAGTTTACCATCAGATACCATTTTTTAAAGTAATTTTAAAATAGGACTATACTCAAAAGAAAACTATGAGTAACTACCAACAAAATTATCCAGAGAGCACAATTAAAGAAAAACAAAACTTCCTTACGAAATAAGTTACTGAAATCTTTGTTTAAAAGACTAAAGTGCGAGAGGGTATCTGAAAGATGTTCACTAGCCACCTACCCTCTTCACACAGAGCAAATCCCAGAAGAAGAAAAACCTAAGCGCACCTCTATAGTCAGTAATTCTCCTGTGATAACAGAGGACTTAGGCCCAGCACCTCCAGTATACTTTAACTCGAGGAAGCGGACATTCTAGTTCCAGCCTCAGGCCGCAGAAGTGTGATGGTTCATCTTCAGGTTTAGATGACCATGGAACACAGTCTTAGGCATGAGAGGGTTCCTAGAACCCAGTGGGGGACCTGAACTGAGAAGCCTCTTTCCTACTCACCTGCAACCCCTCAACTGTTTCTCATGTTATTCCGCAGCAGTCATGAGAAAGGCAAGCCAAAATCCACACTCCAGAATTTCCTATCTGGATCCCAACCCCACCCAACAGGTAGGTAACCTTGAATAAAGAGCTCAGTCTCTGTCCTCAGTTTCCTCACTTGTGAGGATAAAACGGTCCTCAATCCGTAAGCTCGGGCCTACGCTCAGAACCACTGAGGCAGCAGTGCTGATTCTCAAAGCACCGCCATGGACACCACTGCGGTCTGCCCGTGCTAGCGGCACCACACAGCAGAAATGTGATGTCTTATTTAACACTGGACAATGTGAACCTGTCCTGTCACTTCTTCATGAAGCGTGTTCAGAGAAAAACTACCACCTACAAGACAGGACCAAGCCTCAAGAGAGCGTAATCTAATTCAAAGTTAGATTTAGTCAAAAGCAAATTAAAAAGCATATGAAAGGTAACCTTATTACTATCAGTACTAAGATATAACATGACCTCATGGTGATTTTAATGGCAAATATTATTTCAACTGTATGTGCATACTTTCAAAGCACTCCTAACTAGGCAATACACTGTTAGTATGTACATACAAAATAGGAAAGAAAACGACAAAAAGGGTAATAATTGAATAACCTGAACAAGTTATAAGTGAATTAAGTCTTATCAACAATGAACAACTTGAATCTGTAAGTCACTCATCAAAGAATCCTCAGGCACATACATAGGGTCAAGAATTCCCCAAACTAAGCAGTCAGATGTTACTGCAAAAAACATTCTGAAAGCCTTGGGAAGAAAGCAAGTCATTGCTTCATCTACCTTAACCACATAATGGTCTGAGTTTCTCTGCTCTGTGGCTCCATGGATAAGCAAAGCTATGCCATGCACCATGACCTACCATGAATCCTTTATGAAACCAAGCGACAGTAAGTCTCTCCAGTCAACACAAAATGGTTCTAAGGCAGACAACCAGGTTGACCACAATAGGTTCACAGAGATGATTGGGGAATTCGTTCACTAGACTTTGCAGCTCGCCTCTGGTGATCATTCCATTACATCATTTTTTCTTTCTGGTGGTGGTTATGGTGGTGGTATTGTTAGTATTACTTATTCTTGCTTTCCTATTTTGGGTAACAGGCAGCTGATAATGACCACAACTAATACAGGTCACAGAAATTGTAAACAAATAGTCAATAAACTGGTTAGCAGGAAAAAAACCTCAACAGAGTGAGTAAGCCCAAGCCTGTGAACAGCTGAGGTTGAATCAAAAGATATACCTAGGTATTTAGAATTGCTTTTATGGAAAATACTATTCTGGTCAAAAGCAGGAACAAACTACTGATCATTCCAGTTAGGAAGTAAGATTTAAGAATTCTTAATGGCATAATCTTAAGTGAATACAAAATAAAGGCTTGTTTAGAGAACATACAGCCAACTCCCAAGCAGCCAAAAGTAAACCAAGTGTCAATCATATATCCATTAAGGGAGAAACTGATGTCATGATAACCTATAAAGAACTGAAATTCTATTCTCTGAAAGGATACATTTCACTTGTCTGCTCTTATGTCACAATTAATAACAGATTTTCTTCATTGAACAAACTTTTACCATTTCTTTAAACACTGAAATAGGTTTAGATACTTAGTAAATCCCAAATATTATTGTTTTAATCACATAATCACAAAACTAATAAACTGTAGCAAGCATTATAAACACAACAACAAGGTGCTTTCAATTAGTTTTAGCAAACAACCTAAATTTAAACCAGTATGCCAGAGGCCTCTCAAAATGTGAGCACTTTAGCCAGATGAGGTAGTACATACCTGTAATCCCAGGATTCCAGAGGCTGAAGCAGGAGGACCGAAAATTCAAGGCCACGTTGGGCTATGTAGCTAGTTCAAGGTTGGCCTAGGCTACATAGCAAGACCACGTCTCAAAAGAAGAAGAAAAAAAAATGACAAAGTTTAAAGAAGGGTCAGGGAGGTGACTGTGGGCATGTTTATGTTCAAGAACAACGTGCAAATGCCCAGAAGAGGTAGAATGGATGGCAGGTGTCAGTTTCTGAATGGTCATCAGTGTCATCAGGACTTCAGAAAGTAGGGGAGTGGGTGGAAGCCTGGGGACATGGCTTAGTGGCAGAGTCCTTGCCTGACATGCTTGAGGCTTTAGGCTCTCTGCCCAGCACTAAAAGAAGAGAGAATTTACTTTTCCCTTTTATCTGCTTCTTGTCTGCCAAGAACAGCAAGCCCTTGCCACATGCTCCCACCACCAAGCGCATAAGGCCAAACAACCAAGGACAGAACCTTCTGAAACCAGGAGCCGAAAGAAACCTTTCCTAGGGGAATGGGAGTCTGATAGGAGGCCAGGAACAAGCAGAGATGAAGGGATTGCCTTACACCAAATGGCTTTAAGGGGATCTGGGCAGGTGAGTTACATAAAAGACTCCCACGTTAAGACTGTCATTCAGGCGGCAACACAGTACCAGGGAAAGGCAGGCCGTGTGCAGAAGACCCAGGGAGAAAGCTACCGCACACCACACTTTTTTAAGTCAGGGCTGTTTTATCTTAGACTAGATTGTGCCAGCAGAGAAAGGATGGGAGATAAAGAGGAACACTACATTCAGGATGTAAAATTCTGTGAGGAAGAAGACACACAAAGAATATGACTCTTGGTGTCAGAGGACAATCCGAGGGCCTTGGCAGTCAGAAAGCTGTAGCTGGTACAGCAGCTCATGCCTGTGATGACAGCACTTGGGAGGCTGAGGCAGGACAACTGTCTCTCTCAAGCTTGAGGCCAAGAAGCCTGTGAGAATAAGAAACGCTAGGAAAGCCGCTGCCGACAGTCTGGCAGAGAACCATCTCGGAGACCAGCACAGAACGGCAAGAAAAGTAGGAAACAAAACAAGAACAAAAAACAAAAAGAAGGGCAGCACAGACAGCCAGAGTGCTTCAGGGGGAAGCTCAGCCAGCCAGCGGAAGACGTCTAAGACAGCTTTCTGGTCAAGCTGACTGGAAAGGAAGAAGTGTTGGCAAGAAAAGGCATTTCTGTACGTGAGATCATAAACCATTATTTTACAAGTGGGTAAAGAAGCTTTAGTTCTTTTTCCTTCTCCTGTACCTTCTTTTTAAAGAGACATTAAAAGATACGCTGAAGCCACGTGTGGTAGGCCTGACCAGGAATCCCAGCATTTGGAAGGCTGAGGCAGGAGACTGCCGCAGGCTATTCTCTGCTACACAAAACAGCAAGCACGTATTCTACTAAGCTGTCGAGTCTTGACAGTGACAATCGAACCCAGCACAGGACTCTGACGGAAGTTCCAAGATCAGGTCTTTTCAGTTTCATGTTTTAAATTTAAATTTCTAAACAAGAAATCACATCTACTCTTTAATTTAAATAATTTTTAAGGCTCTATCTCAAATAAAGGAAAGGTATAAAGACATAAGTCATGAAAAGACAATAGTAGCACAAATCTGGAAGCTAGAGAGCAGATGTTGAGTGACAAATGACTTGGCAAACAGTAGAGAAAGCCAAGAACAAACCCAATTTAAACTTCGCAAAGCCCCAAAGGCCCAGGAACTGGCAGCACCACACACAGCCGCTACGAGGACAGGGTTCTGAAGAAGACAGGCTTCACCAGTTCTCCACGCCTGCTCCTCACCCAAGACCAGCTAGCCCAAGCCTGCAGTCTGAGGAGGGAGTGAGGCACAGCAGAAGGCAAGAGGGAGAACAGAAACACAGCTGAAGGAAGACAAGCTCCAGGGAGCCCAAGACTTGCAAGACTTCTCGTTCCTCACTTCCCTCTCCCTCCCTGGAGCCCTTGCTGACAAGCCTTTTCATGTAGCCACAGAAGACCCTCCTGACAGAGAGCTAACTCAACTAAAGGGCAGTACAAAGACATCAAGAACTCCGGCCAACCAGCCCAGTCAGGTTACCATCCAGGGAGACCAATGGCTAAGAAGCTTGACTGAGAATCTGTAACCAGTATTTCCATCTCTCTACCGCACAGCTGCCAACTATGTAAAGGAACAGAACATGAAAGAGAAAGGATCAAGGCAAGAAGGGAAGCAGAACCTGGAGAAAACAGAGTGCAAAGAAAGAAAACTGCTCAAGCTACCCAAGAAAAACATACTATTAGAGCTTGAGGGTGGCAAGTTCAAGGCCAGCCTGGACTACATAGAGCAACCCTGTCTCATAAAACAACCAAATCTAATGTGCTCACAGAGCTAAGAGAAAGCACCACTATTGCTAAACTGGGGCAATACACAGCTAACAAGAAGGAAAAAACTAAAAAAAAAAAAAAAAAAAAAAAAAAAAAAAGCTCTTGGAAATTACAAGAAAAATTCAAAAGAAACAGAGCAAAGAGAAAGAAATGAAAATGAAGGAAGTTAGAAGATCAGTCAAGGAGGCCCATGATGCAGGTGAGTTTGAGGAGAGAAAATGTGTGGGGTGGAGCTCTTTGGCAGAGTGTTTGCCGAGGCTACATGAGGCCCTGGGTTCAGTCTCAGCATCACAAACTTTTCCAGGCAGAAAACAACACACATCAAAAGCTGAGTTAAAAAGCAGGTTCCACCGCCCACCATCCTCCCCCAAACCACACGCATACGTGCAATCCGTTGTAAAATTTAAAACAATGGAAGCAACTCTAAAGCTTCATAGATTTTAAAAATGAGAGAGAAAGAAGAAGAGCAAACACAAATCGCATACGGCTTGAGAAACCAACGTGGCTACAGAATTCTCAAAAGCAATATAGAAGCTACCAAGTGGGCCAGATTGCAAGAGAGCACGATTTTTACAACCTGGTAGCCTTTACCTAAACAAAGAATCAACTGAGTGCCAAGGTAAGCTGACACCATTAAAAATAGCAAGTAAATCAAGAACGAAAGTCAACACTGGCTGTGGAACAACCAAGACGGGACCACTGGGGAAAATTAAAAAGGGAATCATAGAGTGGCAGATGAGTGGAAGCCCAGGCGACGGTCAGAACCAGAAGAGAGGCCGGAGCGACACTAGGCTTCCTCGAAAATTCATCTTAGTAACTAATTAATACCCTGAGGCTGATGAGGAGGCGGGTGGGTGATACAGAACATTAGTGATAACGGAGAGGAACCTAAATACAGGGGCCGTGGTGGGAACGAAGCCCAACGTTCTAAGTGGCTCTCTAGCCCCCATGCACTGAAGTGCAAGCACAGAACCTCGAAATCACCAGAGAGCTGAGGAAGGACTCTATCAAGGTGGGGACCGGAACAGGTAAATGGAGAAAAGAGACCGAGCTGATAAAGGAATTGGGCGGGGGTGGGGGGTGGGGTGGAGAACGACCCACCCCTTTCAATATACTAAATAGCCAGGGACAGGGAGAGGAGCAAGGACACGGTACTGTGGGTGAACAGAAGAAGGCATACTCTTACAAGACTTATGAATATTCAAGAGTTATATGATCATAACTACTGGAAGAAAGGAATATCAGAACAAGGGCAACCAGAAGGGCAGATCCATTTCATCCAAGGAATTTAAAAACACAAGCAAAAATCAAGTGAGGACTGTTTTATTATTATAAACTCTTAGGAGCACAGTGAGTTGAGTTCTAAGAGTTTTCGAAGTTTATTTAATTTACGTAACAATTCTGTGAGAAACGCTATTGCCTTCATTGTTTTCAAATGAGGAAACTGAGGCAAAAGCAAATTAAAAAGCCCAAAGTCACATGAAAGGAGCTGAGGACAAAGAAAAGAGAAGCTGAGAGTTGTTCCTGTTGCCTGTCCAGTAGAAAGACTGGCTTGTCAAAGAGCAATCACCTACAAGAAATTAAAGGGATTCTAGAAAGAAAACCTGGGAAGGAAGAAGGCAACAAGTACAGACTTTGATTCTTTAAATTGTGCATGTAAAAAAATAAACACTTCAAGTCGGGTGTGAAGGCGCACACCTCTAGCCCCAGCACTCAGAAGGCAGAAGCACACTGAGGTCTCTGAGTTCAAGGCCAGCCAGGGCTACAGAGAGAGACCTGTCTCAAAACAAAAAACCTTTTAAAAGACATTTGCATTTAAAAGTATTTTGCATTATTTTAACCCATGCATCCTACCATTCTCAGTAGATAAGACAAGTATTGTTCCTTCTTTTGTAAGAAAACACTCATTTCCAGGCTGGAGATGACTCTCTCCGTATAGTGCTTGCTATGTATACATAGCACGTGAACCAGAGTTTGGACCCCAGAACCCACATAGAAGCCTGATGCAGAGGCTCAGAAGTGGAGACAGGTGCATCCCCGAAGCTCACTGGCTATCCAGTCCAGCCAATAGCGTGAGCTCCAATTCAGTGAGATCCTGTCTCAAAAAATAAGGTGGGCACAACTGAGGAAGACACCTGAAACTGACCTCTGACGTCCATATTCACACGCACACATGCAACACACAAAAATAAACATGAAAGCAGAAAACATATAATACTTGAGGACTACTGCAAAGTAGACACTCTTTAGAAGGTTAATGCCATGTCACCTTAAGGAGCAGGAAGCTAACCAAGTCATATTGCTATTTCCATTTGTTACAGAAATTTTAGCACCTGCATTTCTAACTGTGTGCTTAAGATGGCAGAATGAACTGTTTCATGATAGGAAAACAGAAAAAGATCTGCTCACAAGTCTGTTAAAAATATATTTAGTTCCTCCCCTTGTGGGAAAGACTGGTAAACATAATTATCACCAAATATACAGTACTTAAATAGAGGGACAGTAAGACGTGCTAAGGAAACACCCCCTGGGGAAGAAAAATCTTTCAGAGGGAACATCTGAGCTTTGCCTAAAAACAAGAGAATAGAAATTCACATAATACTTTGAAAACAAGCACAAAACATTATAATAACATAACTGTATGTCCCCATTCCTGTAAAGGTTAAGTTCACATTAAAGGCCAAAACATCGAGATCTTTATAATAAAAATGATCTATAAAAAAGGAAGTCATATAATCTTAATACCTCGGTCCTTATTTTTATGTTTATCTATATGTAATGTTTATCGTCTCTCAGCTTTACAGGTAAGAGGGCAAGAGAAAGCACTCTCCCCAGTACTAAGTAGGTATTTAGATCTAAAGAGTGACAGTACATCACAATATATGTAAGGGTGATCTCTCTTCTGCCACCAAAAATTTTATGCTAACATACTCCCTGGGTCGTAAAATTAAATGAGGGCACAACCCTCTCTTCCAGAGAGATGGATAGAGACAAAGCCTGGAAGATCAAGGGCACAGAGGCTGGCAGGAAAAAAAAACGGTTTTAATAAGTTTATTTTATTTTATAATTATTTTTTTTAATTTTTTTTAATTAAAAACGGTAATATTATCCCTTTTTCTCTCGTAGGGATCCCAATTATCTCCCAGAGGCAAATTTCAATGACTTTTCTAAACCAAACCACATTGAGATTAAAAATAAACAAATAAAAATAAAAACCCTGCAATAAAACACAATTAAAACAGACCTCACTGACTGGTCTTGCATGCGCCTCAGTAGCAGACTCAGACCTCAGTGAAACTGAAGGAGACCTGGGAAAAAGTGTGTCCAGTTCTGATGACTCAACAGTGACGTCAATTAACACAAGTTTGTGGGATAAAGTTCAAATGCCATCTGAAGATAACGTGTGATAATAATGGAGAGAAATATCATATTCATTCTGTGCTTTCCCAGAACATAGCTCTCCATCGCAGGCGCCTGGTCCACCTTTATCTCACTCTGCCTATAAGGAAAATGGCTCTGCAGCACCTCCACCTGGGAGGACTCTACTCACACGAGCCAGTGTGCAGGAGCACCCTGACTTAACTGTGTGAGGCCAGCCTTTCAAGGGCCTGCCACCCTCCCTACTGAGAGGAGGAAAACAAAGAAGTCCTCCCAGGAGCCCACAAACAGGAATTCACGGCTGGTAACAGTGTGCGGTTTTCATTTCTGGCCCCTGTCTTTCACTGTTCTTAAGTCAGCGTCTACACTGCCCATTACTTTAACAGAACCTCACTCCGTTCATACCCTTTTGATTTAGGAAACAAAAATTAGGGTAAATACTTCCTTAAATTGAAAGTACGGGTGAGGATCAGAATGATAAAGACAAAATTAAAGGCTGAACAATAATTGTAATTGGACTATTACAGAAAACTCCCTCTTAGAAATCCATCTAGTGAGGTAGTTTTGTACAAGGATTAAGAACTACTTTTAGTAACAAAATTTAAATGTATGACTATCAGAAAAACAAAAACCCTGAAAAAGTATTTTCGCATGTTTCAGTATCACAACCTTTTATCTTTTAAACTCAGGGGAAAAAAATCATGAAAATTTCACTGAAACAATTGGCCTTGTTTTCTTTTTATAAAATTCTTTTGCATTATTCTCAGTTTTTCCAAAATAGACCCACAAATACACATATAAACACTTCAATTGGAATAATGAAAATGTCAAAAATGTCCAAAAGATACTAAAATAGTTAAGTATTTTAATGCTTTCTCAAAATTCCAGTAAAAAAGAAGTCTTCTTACAACTCAAACTATACTTCTGATCGCTGTAAATACTGGCAAACTTGCAAAAAGAACATTCCTCTAAAAAACAAAACAAAAAACCCTTAATCTCAAAGCAATGTAGAAACAGCTTTTCTGGCAGCCTCATTCACTAGGTGTGATTAGCATATTATTGCCAATATAAATGGAAAAGAAAATTCTGGCTTAGTACTGACTTTTAGACTTTCTGTATTTTGGCGAGAGTAGAAACAGGTGGGACAGATTAGCCTGTTAAAATCAGCCCTTTAAGACTGATTTCACTCCTTAAAATGGCTACCACCCTCATCTCCTAGCAAATGAACAACTCTACAGCATTCCTCACTACTAAGCAGAAATCCAGGTATCGTGCCCTTGAAATACAGGCTGTTGGACTTGGATTCCTCTTCTGTTCAAATAAAGTAACCGTTACATTAAGTTTACAAGAGCTGGTTACTAACAGCATGAGGGCAACCTATATCACCCAGATTAGGTCATCTTTCCCACAGTGCCTTGGGAGGACAAGCAGGTAACAGGATCTTTAACGGCCTAAGATCAAACATCCCAGAACAGAAAAGGGCTGTAGGGCAGGAACAAACGTGGGAACTACAACACCCCGCAAAAAAAAAGATCAAAGATTTTAGGAGCTCAAGAGAAGTGTTTAACGCTTTCGTGGAATAACAAAATGTAGGCTGCTTTTCATAAATTATCTTTTCAAAAACATTTTATGAATAAAATCTACCTGACAGCCCCAAGCCTATCTGTAACATACACTTACAACACTGTAGCTATCGTGAACACTATTTTCATAATCTACCCTACTCCCCACCTACTCTGAAGCCGTTCCTTAACACTCTGACTCTAGAGAACTTACCATGCATATGCACTTTTCCCATGCAAATGCAAAAAGGTCTGATGCTTTCGACTAAGGGTACCCGCACACTGCCACTATAGCGATTGACTCTGAACTGCTCAGTCTGCAGCAGCCCGTGATCTTACCTCTCGTCTTCGCATCCACCAGGGGTGTTGTCCAGCGGTAGCACCTTCAACGGGAAGAGAGAAGCAGAGGCTGCTAGGCTGCTGCTACTCCCATCTGAAACTGCTGACACTCCCCCACTGTCACCACTCAGAGTCTGAGGTAAGCCGACTACGGAGGGCTCCGCTGGGCGCCTGGCATCTTCCATTTGGCTTCCGATTGCCTGAGCTAATGATTGTGTAGAGAACTGAGTAGAACTTAGTGGTATCTGCTGTGCCAGAGGCAAATTTATGTTAGTGGCTATCAAGGGGGATTGACTAACACTTTGGACCAAATTGCCATTTTGGGTAGCCGGGGGTTGTGCTATATTCTGTGGTGGAACTAAGTTTGTCGGGGCGGAAGGGCATTCCAGAAGGAGCAGCTGAACTAACCTGGCTTGGAACAGAAATACTACTAGCGGAGGGCAAAGGGCTACCTGCGGGCATTCTTGCTGGGCAACAGTTCCCGGGGCCACTGCTTCTACTCCATCGTGACTGGGGAGGCACAGTTAAACAAGGTTACTCTGGGGGGCGATAACACAATTGTGGAGGAAGGCCTGAAGCACTAGTGTGGACTCCCTGATGAATTGATGCCGGTCGGAAGCAGGTTTTTTGCTCGGACTACTTGTTGAGATGGAGGAGCAACTTGCTGGATTAACTGAAGGTGTAACAGTGGGTGGATGGCTTGCTGTGCTGCAGGTGGGCATGTTGCTGGTGACCAAGATTTGCAATTTGACTGCTCCAGCTGGGACAGCAGACACTGCGTTTGAGCCTGGCCAATGGGCTGCCCAGATGCCCCTGCAGGTTGTGCTTGTACTGCTTGTGGGCTGCACTGGCAGCTGATCCCCGGTGGCTGGGCCACAGGGAATTCACGGATGGTCCTGCTCCCGATCCTGCAGAACTGGCCCTGTCCCAGAGGACATCGCTGCTTGAAGAATTGGCTGCTGCTGTACATATTCTGACGAAGGGTTTTGAGTCACCGACTGGCCATGGCCTGGGCTAGCTGTGTAGAAACCATTGGTTGCTGTTGCCCATACGGTAACTGTTGGGGGTGGCGGCCCTGGAAGAGGAGTTTGCACTGGAGGAGCTGCCTGAGGGTACGGCAGTTGGTGGTTGAGCCAAGCTGGAAATGGAGGGCTGCTGACCTCCAGCCGCTGTTACACGACCACGTTACAGACGAGGCTGGATACCAGCGTCGCGCTCCTAGCGGCTTGCAGAGGTACAGGTGAAGACCCGGCTCTGCTGAAAGCTCATTCTTGAGGCTTGTAATTGGACTTGTGACATCTGTGGCTGAGAAATACTCTGGGTATACTAGCTGCTGCAATACTCTGTGGCCCGGGGCTAATGAAATCCATCTGCTGGAGGGCCACACCTGGAAGCAACTGGCGTTGGCGGTGGTGGCGGCTGCGGCCTGCTGCACCACCACAGCAGGGGCTCCCATCTCGCCACTTCCCACACTCTGTGTAGTGGCCAGTGTGCTGACACTACTGCTCACCGAACTCCCACTAGTGCTTCTCCCTCTCTGAAGACACTTCCGTGGGGGTTTTTGCTTCACGGTCTCCACCACTTTATTATGGCCACGCCTTCTGCGGCCGGCAGGGCGTCTCTTTTCATAGAACTCGGTGACTTTTGCAAGTCCATCTACTTTTTTAAAGGGTTCAGAAGTAGAGTCTAACTTCACAACTCTGAACCTTGACGTGTTAACTGTTGGCTGTTGCTTGCTGACTTGAAACCACTCCCACAGTGATACCTGCAGCTGCATTAAGGACACTGTTAGCAACAGGAGAGGAAGAGACAGTACCATTGCCCATGCCACTCAGGGCATTCACAATTAACACCACTGCTAACTCAGGCCCAACACTTACACTAGCAGCACTAGGAATATTGCTTGTACTTATATTAGCATTACCCATGCACGCCGCTTGTCACGTGAGGACTGAAACTACCCGCAGCAGCAACGCTAAACATTATTCGTCGCATTCGTGCCAGGCACAGAATTCTATACCTATGCTGCCTGCAGTACTTGGAGCACGGACGATCGGCATCCCAGACGCAGGTACGCCGCTGGATGATACAGCAGAAGCAAGGGACAACGGGCACAGCGCCATCAGACCTCCAGTTGTAGAGAGTTTTCGGGACACTGGGCTCAAGGGGGCCCTCCAGGAATGGACGGAGTGGCCACAGCAGCATGGGACGAATGGTGGTGTCAGTGGTGGTGAAGGTGGTGCCCGTGATGAAGGTGATGGTGGTGATGGAGGTGGTGGGGATGAGCGTTCCCATTGATCACAACGTTCTGTGGTGGGAGGTGAGGCAAATGAGGCTGAGGAAGGTGCTGGGCTGGTTAGGAGAGACTGCCCCAGGTGTTTCGGCTTCCTGGAAGTTATCAGAGTCTCTTCCGAGGAGCTGCGTTCAGGCTCGCCCAAGTCAGTGGCCCTAGAAAGAGACACGTCAAGGATCTCGGAAGAAGACAGGTCCTCCGTGTGAGACTCGTCCAGATCGTCGTAGCTCTCGGTGTCCTCCGCTATGCTGTTGTTCGAGCTGATGCTGGCAGAGATCTGAGCAGGAGTAACGCTAGTTATCTGGAAGCCACTTTTCTTTTTCATCTGAGTTCCGCCGGGCGCAAGAGGCTGTGCCTGCAGCGGAGTCTGCGAGAGGAGGTTCAGGCTTTGTGGAGGCGGAGGCTGAGGTCCCTGCGTGGAAGATGCAGCAGGAGGCGGCGGCTGGAGCAGCGAAGGAGGAGGAAAATCCTCAGAAGATGGGGCAGCACCACTGACGACGGTACCTGCTGCACTGAGCGCAGAGGCGCTGCCGCCACTGCTGCCCCTTCGAGGGAACATCGCCGGGTGCGCCATCTTCCTAGCACTAATGTCTGCGGCGGCGGCGGCGGCCGCGGCAGTGGGACTCCGGCGGCTGGTGCATTGTGCTGGGTACCGGGGGGCGGAGGAGGCGAGTGCAATTTCCTTCTGCACCGTAATCTTTGTATGGAGAAGCCGGGAGAGGAGAACAGGACCTGAAGCTCCGCCCGACGCGATTCCTCCTCCTCCTCCTCCTCGGCCGAAGGCGCCGGCTGCTCCTGCCTTCGAGGGCTAGCTTCGGGAAGGGAGGATGAACCGGGTGAACCAGGTGGCTGGGGAACCGAAGGGGGACCCCTTCAGTCCTTCGCCATTCACTTTCCCCTCCAGTCACACACCCCCCTTTATATTCTGCTTCACGGGGGGTGCGGGGCGGGAGGAGGGAGGGAGGGGAGCCCAGGAGGGGGCGGGGGAGGCGAGGAGAAGCGAGAAATGCCCACCTTCTTTGGCCAACTCCGGAGCCAGCTCAGCCCCTCCTCCCGCGGCGACGGCCACTGCAAAGCCCCGCCGCTCGCCCTGCACCGAGGCAGCGCGGAGCGAGCGAGCGGTCGCCCGGCCCTCGCCACCCCCCGGCGCCGCGGCCCGCCGGCGAGCCCCGAGCTCAGCGTCGCTCCAACCTCCCCTGCCGGCGCGGCCGGCCCCACTCGGGCCTCCCCCCGCGGCCCGTGGCCCCTCTCAAACCCCCTGGGCTCGCGACGGCTGCTCCGGGAGCAAAGACTGGCCGCGGCTGGGACCCAGGCGGCGCGGCTGCGAGCGGGGAGGAGGAGGCGGCGACGGCGGCGGCGGGGGCGCCCGGTACGGTGAACCCAGCAACGAGGCGCGGGCGGGCGCGCAGAGACGCTGGGTCCCTCGCGGAGCGCGGCCGGGGCGCGGCGGCGGCGGTGGTGGTGGCAGCCGGCGGCGGCGGCAGCGGGAGCCCAGGGACCGCTCCATCACTGGCAGCCATGGAGCCCGAGCATTTTCCTCCCTCGGGGCAGGCGCTCGGCTCGGCACACGTCCTCGGGGAGGAAGAAGGCGCCGGCGCCCGGGCCGCTCCGGCGGGCGACGGGGACGTGCGCGGGAGCCGGGGGGCGAGCTCGCGTCCTCTTCCCAGCCCGCCGGCTGCCTCGGCACCGCGCTGCTCCCGCGGCCGGGAGGGAGGAAGGGAGGGAGGGGGCCGCGGGGCGGCGGCGGCGGCGGTGGTGGTGGCTCCTTTCGCGGTGGCGCGGCGGCCAGACGGGGCTGGTGCAGAGACTGCAGCCGACGCCGTTCAAAGAAATGAGAGGTGGGGTTGGTCGGTTGGCGGCGCGGGGCGGGGAGTAGGAGGGCGTCGGGCGAGGAGGGGGCTGTGGTTGTTACTAGTGTTCTTCCCGAGCTGCTCTGTATCCCCCGGTCTCTCGCGGCTTCAAGAGAGGAGGGACCAGCGCCCCAGCGCGAAAGGAGGAGGGTCGAGCGAGCGCCGACCGAGAAGGAGGAGGAGGGAGAAGGCGGCGGGGGGAGGGGTCGCGGAGGAGAGGAGGGAAGATGGCGTCTGCGCCTGCGCGCCGGCGCTGCAGACATAAAGCCGGGTCTGGCTAGGGAGAGGCGGCCTGTCTTCGGGCCCGGCCGAGCTCCCGACTGGGGCTCTGACGGAAATTGCCGAAGACCGGCGGAGTCGCCGACGCCTGAGGGCAGTGGGGGTGGGGCACTTGGGCGCGCGGGTGCGCGCGCGCGAGCGAATCCGGGTCGCGTGGAGAGTCTGGGGTGGGGCGCGGGGGGCCACGCGGCGCGCGCGCGCGGGTTAGGCGTGTCCGCTGCTGGCTTCCACGCGACCCGGACGAGCTAGCGAGCGAGGCGGGTGAGGAGCCCTAAGTCTCGGGCGTGCGCGCCCCGGGGCGGTATCCCCCGGCCTGCGGAATAGCTAATGAGGCTTTTCTCCTCAGCAACAGCATCACGAGTTGCAGCTCCCAGGAGCCCTCCGCTGCTGCCACATGAGTCAGGCTTTCTTCCCTGGCGTGTGGCAGAGTCCTCCTCCTCCTCCTCCTCTTCCCAGCCGCACCTGGGCTCTCCTCTCGACCCGCACCGCCCTCGCCCCTTCCGGGGATGCCCGGGTTGCGGATCCCCCGGGACTGACTCCCCCACCGCACCCCAAGCCATTGGTACCTTTTGTGCAGAGCGGTGGTGGCTGCCGCAGGGTCCCTCGCCCTTCGACCGGCAGGGGCGAGGCTGCTAGCTGCTGTTACGGTTCTTGGCCGGGATCCTCCCGAGCCCCTTCAGGGGAAGGCTCGCTCCTGAGGGAGTGGTCCTTTCCGTCCCTTGGTACCTGGAGGGAAGAAGCCAGCCCGCCGGTCCAGCCAGCTAACCAACAGGTGGAGCTTCCCTCCAGCCATTCATTGTCTTTTTGTGTCCACACTGTGGCCCTCTGGGGTAAAGGCGAGGTCTTGGTCCTGCAGGAATTTGGTGAAGAATGCCTTTTAGGACTAGAAAAGGGAAAGGACCAGCTGAAATTCCCTCTAAAAAAAAAAAAACCAAAACCAAAAACACCACTAAACTAAAACTACGTTACATGAATGTAGAGTAGTTAGGTGGTTTAGGTGTGCTTGGAGGCAGTCTTCTGTTAAGTATTACATGGCAGACCTCTCTAAACATTGCTTTCAGCCTAGAGTTTTGTTTTGTTTTGTTTTGTTTTTTAAGCAAGTAAATGTGAAAGGAGTCGTTTGAGAACCGGTTTGTTTCTGTTTTAACTAGGTGGGGATACAGATTATTTGTAAGATAGATCCCCCGACTCAGGAAATTACCGATCTAATATTGGGAGGTTAACACAAAAAAAAAAAAAAAAAAAAAAAAAACGGTTTTCTTTGAGCTTGGAACCCCTCAGTCTCTACATGAAAAGCCTGAATGTCACCTAAGATTCACATTGTTACTACTTTTTTCTTTTTCAGTGAGACTGGGTCTCCTGAAGCGGAAGGTGACCTTAAACCCCTTGTATTCCTGCTGTGGTTTCCTGAGTGCCGTAATTACAAGCCCTCACCAGCATGCCTACTTGCTAATGTAAAGGGCTCTGGGCTAAGTACAAAGTATGTGCTCACAAATTCAGAAAGTAATAGACTGTGATAGGTAATGGGGAGGGGGGCGGGGAGAGACTGTTTTGTGTCCTCTAATTAGTATGTGAGTACCTGTATTTTCAGACAACTGAGGCCATCGGAGTATTTTACAGAAATAATCATTGCACTGAGTGTGGTGAGATAACTTGTAACCCCAGTGCTGAGGAGGTAGTGGCAGGAGGGTCTTGAGTCCCAGGGCAGCCTGAGCTACATAGGGAGACTGAGTCTTTAAACAAAGAAAAATCTTTTGTAGCGCCCTATTTTGATGTCACCTGTGTTTGTGGACATAACCCCCAGCGGCTTTTGTTGCAAGTGACTCACCAGTTTCTGAAGTACGTACTGGACATGCCTTCTCAGCAATTTTTTTTAATAGAAAATAGAAGCTGTCCTAATGGCTTGAAACTGCAAGAGGACGTAGAATGACAGAAAGCTGTTTCTTTGGACTGTACTGAGGAATTAAAATGTCCCTGGTATCTCAAAACGTTGCCTCAAGTCAAAGCCTTAAATGGCAAATGGCAGTTTGTCACCCCTTGGCTTTTGTAATGCCTACTATTATTTTGATGATAGCGCTAAAAAGTAAAATAAAGTACATGGACGTCTGTGCAAAGTTGGCAAAATGGAAACCTTGTAGAAAGGGCCCTATCAGAAGCAGAGCTCATTCTGATCATCCAGCAGTGGGCTGGGTTGTGATTGTCTTAGGAAGGGGAATTCCTTTCAGAATAAAGGTTTAAAAAGAAAATTAAAGATGTTTATGCTGTGGGATAATGCTCTTGTACACGGTAAAAATTTGTCACTCATATGGGTTTAATAAAATGCTGATTGGCCAGTAGCCAGGCAGGAAATATGGGGGGCAGTGTGACTAGGAGAATTCTGAGAAGAAAGGCAGAGATGCTGTCATCATCCAGAAGCAGAGGAAGCAAATGAGAATGCCTTACTGAGAAAAGCCACATGGCTAAACATAGATAAGAATTATGGGTCAATATAAGTTGTTAGAGGTAGTTAGTAATAAGCCTGAACAATAATAGGTCAAACGGTTTATAATTAATATAAGCCTCTATGTGTTTATTTGGGACTGAATGGCTGTGGGACCTGGTGGGACAGAAACTTTTGTCTGCGTGTTTAACTGGGTATGGTGGCACATGCCTTTAATCCCAGCACTCAGGAGGCGGAGACAGGTGGATCTCTGTGAGTTTAAGGCCAGTCTACTCTACATTAGGAGTTCCAGGCCAGCCAAGGCTATATAGTGAGACTTGGTTATTTCTATGTCTGTTACACACCTATTAAATAACATGGAGAAAAAAAATACTTTGTTAAGTTCAGAGCTGAGATGCTACCTCATGCATATAATCCCAGTACTAAGGAGACCAACGCAGGAGTGCCCAAGTTTATGAGCAACCTGGACTACTTAGTGAAATCCAGGCCAACCTGGACTGTTGTGTGAGACCTTCCCCCACCACCACCAAAAAATGACAATTCTTTTTAAGGCTTTAATCCTGGCATAGGGATGTAGCTCCTTGGTAGAGCACTTCTGTACTGTACAGAAAGCCCTAGATGCAATCCCTAACACCACAGATATAAAGATTAAAAACAAGGGCTTACTCAAATAGCCCTCCAGGTCTCACCAATAATAATAGCTCATGCTTATGGCTCACTATAACTACACCATCTCTGTGTTAAGAGTTTTAGCTCACTTAATCCCCACAGTTGTATAAAATAGGAGCTGTAATTGTCCCCATCTGACAAATGAGGAAAGTGAGTTCGGAGAAGTTGTGGTCTTCTAGCTTGGCGAGTCGCCAGGCCAAGATGAACACCCCGGGAGTCTACTGCCCTGGCATAACCTACCACCAACACATAATTCAGGATCCCGTCAGCTCACTGGAGACACGTGTATGAATTTTTCTAGCCAGACTTCTCCAAAGAATCTCTAAGCGCTGTTTTCTCCTTGTGCAGAGGCATTCCAGGAAAGGATGTCTCTCCTGTAGGGACCTCCCGTGGCCACATAGGAATTGGGCATAAAGGAACAGAACAATAATTTGATTGAGTTGAATGATTATTTTCTGATCAAAGCAGGTGCCAAATGCATGGAAGAAAGATGTTGCTCGTACTCAAGTGAGAAATATTTTCTGTATAGGACAAGATAAATGCCTTTTTATTTGAGCACTTAGCATTCTGATTTTCATAAGAGCCTATAGAAGAGACATAATCTTGTCGTCCTTACATGTTCTTTCAAAGGATCCATTTATATTTGTGTGTTTTTTTAACTACAGAAGAAACACATGCATCATACTTGCTTGTATCATGATTCTAACAAGACTCTGCCCAATATGAACAAAAAGTGGGTCCAAGCACCACAAATAATCCAAAGCAACTATGACAGTAATCATCTTCTCAAACACCGAAGTTCATCATCAATCTCAACTCTCAAGAATGGATATTGCCAGGTGTAGTAGTACACACCTTTGATCCCAGCACTTGGGAGAAGCAGGTGATCTCTCTGAGTTCGCAGCCAGCCTGGTCTACTAGTGAGTTCCAGGATAGCCAGAGATACCCTGTCTCCAAAAAGTAGATGGGGAGGGCAGGAAGGGTGAGCAGTAAGAAGAAGATGATGTTATATGCTTAGGAATTGTCTTTTGGTCCCTCATTTTCTCCTCTGCTCTAACCTAACTTTCAGAAGATTGATAAGTTTTTAAGTAGCATAGTCAAATTATTATTTTCATTTAATTTTGTTGTAGAAAAATAGAAAATCAGTAGTCTTAAGGGCCAGAATAGTTTGTCTGTTTTAATGCCTTTAAAAAGTAAAGAAAATCTTAAATAAAATGGCTCATACCTGTAATCCTAGTATTCTGAATACTGAGGCAGGAGGATCACTAAGAGTCTGAGACCTGGCTACAAAGTTCCCAGGCCAGCGGAGGTGACAAAGTAAGATCCTGTCTCAAAAAGAAAAAGATGGTGGGCAAAACAACTAAACAACATTGCTTAGAGGGGAAAGGCATTTGCCGCAAGCCTGAGGCCCTGAATTTGATCTCCAGGATTCATGTAATGGAAAGAGAAAACGGACTCGTGCAAGTTGTCCTCTTACTCAAACACACACACACAGTGTACTGCACTCCAATAAATAAGTGCTTTAAAATACCTTAAATATATGCAAGCTAAATTGCAGTCAAAAACATGCAAATTCTGTTAATATCACTAACATTTCGAGGTAATTTCTATTTCACACGCAGGCGATTTATGTCTTTCTATATGAATGATAAATTAGAGTTCTTAAACAATGCTGAAATTTCTGAAGAAACTGCAAGATTTAGGAGGAAATGCTCAACAAAATTATATGCAACATAAAGATACCTGTCAAGTGCAAGAAAACTAGGTGTCAGACTGACTCAGTCTCTTCACTTAGTTAAATATAAAGTTAATTGCAAAGATGCCAGCAAAGCTTTCTGTCAAAAACTAATGGGGAAAGCCCAGGTGCCTTGCCCCCGTTAGGAATAGACAAGTCCAATACCACGTGATAATTCCCACCAAGGGTAACTGCTTGGCTCTAAGTGAGGTTACAGTGACCTCTGTTTATTTTGGGTAAAGAAGGGGCAACATTCTCTGCTGCCCAAGTATTGATCCTAACTGACTAATAAATAAAAACGAAGTTTTGAAACACTTGTAATGCTAAGCATCTCGAGAAAGGAGTTGACTGTTCTTCTTTCAATAAGGAGAGGATAGAAACTTAGTGTGTGCTTGCAGAGAATGTAAGTCTCACGTTATATAGAAACTGTTAATATAATTCATCATCTGAACTTTATAACTGGACTTTTTGAATGTCTCTGAAGAAGACTGGGTTTAGAAATGATAGTATCAGCAAACAAGCTTATTATTAAAATTCTGATTCAGGTATCCAATACTATTAGATTGACTTGATCTCTGTAAAATTCCTTATGCCCATAGTTGCTGACTATGCTTATTGGTGGAACACCACCCAAAAAGCATTCTTTACGAGACAGAGTTCAGTGAGAATGGCACATATATTGGAGCTGAATCTATATCTGCTGATCACTGTGGACCTACTTAGGGGTAGCTTAGGTGTGGACTGGGAACTGGGAGCCTGTGTCTTTGTGAATTCGGAAAGTGCTGTCCCTACATCCCGGCCTTCAGACATGCGGAGTCCATGTGAATCTTCTGCTCAGATGAGCTGTGCACCTAAGGTGTTTTCTCGGTGATGTTTTTAATTTTTTTTTTTAAATTTATTTTTGTGTTATTTTGTTTTGTTTTTTGAGACAGGGTTTCACTGTGTAACCCTAGCTGTCCTGGAACTCATTCGAACTCACAGGTATGCACCTGCCTCTGCCTCCCTGAGTGCTGGGATTAAAGGTGTGCTCTACCACCGCCCCGCCCTCAGTGATCTTTGTTATGGCTAGTCATACCTATCACAAGAAGCCCACAAGAAACGGTAATTTCAGATGCAGTGCCTCACTAGAGAAGAATGACTTAGTCACTATGTCTAAAGCATTTACCATCTGTTTGCGGGTCAAAAGCCCCGTTGTGTAGTATTACCAAATGAAGGTCCTGCTGTCATTTTTCATTTCGTGTTCACAGGAGAACTTTTTGTATGTCATTTATGATCAGTGCAATAAAAACCACTTTGGGGCCAGCAGGGTGGCTTAGCAGGTGAAGACAGTTGTCACCAAGCCTGATGATCTGAATTCAGCCCCCAACCGACATGATGGAATTGGACAACGGCTCCTAACGGTTCTCCTCGCACCTCCATACCACTGTGGAAGTTGCAGGCCCAGGCATGCATGCGCATGTGTGCACACACATACACACACACACCTCCATACCACTGTGGAAGTTGCATGCACAGGCATGCATGTGCATGTGTGCACACACACACACCTCCATACCACTGTGGAAGTTGCATGCACAGGCATGCATGTGCATGTGTGCACACATACACACACACACCTCCATACCACTGTGGAAGTTACATGCACAGGCATGCATGCGCGTACATGCACGCGCGCGCGCACACACACACACACACACACACACAATGCATAAATGTAAATTTTAAAGGAAATATTTTAAACTACTTTCTATTATGCAACTAAAGTTAGACTAAAGAAACTACCTCCTAGATATGTAGAAGATCCAGAGAAGCAAATCACTGTTTCCGCCCAGCGGTCATCTTACTACTACTTGAACTGAATTAGTAGCTCATTTAACACCTAACTGCTAACATGCTTACAAATAGCTTAGAATTCAGTTCTCAAAGGGGTCATGACCCCTCTTGGGGTTGCCTATCGGATCTCTTCCACGTAAGATATTTACATCATGATTCATAACAGTAGCAGAATTAGTTATAAATTAGCAATGAAATAATTTTATGGTTGGGGGTCACTACATGAGGAACTGTACTAAGGGGCCACAGTGTTAGGGTGAGACGAATTGGCTTAGATGCAGTCCTCTGGATGTTAAATTTTTAAGATTTTAGGAGAGACAGTTCAAGCCCCCACTTTTCTCTGCTTCCCATTGACTGCTGTACACACCACTCCCTTCCTTGTAACTTCCCTCACTCTACCTCCAAATTTGAAGTCACAACAATTTTCATGTTGACAAAACCCCAGAACAGTAATATTTTCTTTTCTGCCTTGTGCTGATTGTGCCCCGGGAAGTCAACCTCTGCCACCGTTTGCCAGGCTGCTCATCCGAGGTGTGTGGTGAGCTGCGCTCCACGAATGGCTTACATTACTTGTATTTCATGAATGGTACTGCCGCAGAAGCATGGGGGAGGAAAACAATGAAAGGACATTTATTAATTATTGAAAAGAACATTAAACATCTCAAAACTACATGTTGACATCAGTGGCCAGATTGCAGGGGCTGTTTTACTTTATTAGATTAAGATATGTCCCCCCCACCCCAGCGCAAAGTCGGTTGAATTAGCCAAAAATATATAATCATCTATGTGCTGCTACATAATAAGGATTATTATATAAAGATGGGAAATATACAACTTGATTCTCTTTATAAAACTCCGGAATAGGACTGATAAGATGGATTGAATTTTTATTTCATTAAATCATAGCACCTGCTGACTTGTTTGGAGTATTCATGTCCATGATTTGTTTTATGTTAATATATATGTACTGTGGAGGCAGCCTTCTTGGTCCATCCCCAAAGTCTGCACAAACTTATTGTAAATAGAGGGCAAACAGAAAACAGCAGGAGAATGATTTGGTTCAAGTTGCCCCCAAGACATTTTTCCTCTTACAAGCAATGCGAGACTTGCAAGTCGTCACAAACCCTAGAGTTGCTATCGCTTACTCGTACAATGCAGATCTTTGGAAATTAGATGGGATTAGTTTTAATGTGAAACAATAGCAACTCTGTTTAAGACTGTGATGCTGAGACCTCATCCGTGCATAGGTCTGCTAGGGAGTAAGCAAATGGGAGAGTCTGATACAAATGGAAAATCTACTGTACAGTTTAGAAAAACTCACGATTCTGAGCCCATGGATGAGTTTGTTAGCTGTCTCCACGTGCTGCTTCGCTCTTACTCTTGGCTTGCTGATGACTTGGGAGGAGAAAACCCCAAGGGAAGATTCTGTTTGTGATGTAACTAAATTTAACGATATTATAATACCAGGAAACTACATAACACTTAGTAGGAAACAAGACCACTGACAGCCCCACTGAAGGACTCAGACAGTTGAGGCTGCTAAATGTCAGGACAGTACACAGCTGTGCAGAGAATAAAATCATATTCTTTTTGTATTGGCAATGACCAGTTTTATTACATGGCAAAGTATTATTTGTGTGATGAGAGAATATTCCATAAGGAGAAAGTGTGATGTGTTTACAAGTTACCGTAAGTTATCAACTGCATTCTTAAAGCACTGGATTGAAGTTTTACTCCAATCTCAACAGGGACAGGGGCCATCGGAGATGTTTAGACCTGTTTGTCCTTTTAAGGACAGCTCTATGACATTGACTGGGCTCACCGTGGCAGCCCAGGACAAGATCCAAGCGTTTGAACAAACTCAACTGCATTTTCATCTGCATTTTGGAGACAAGCATGTCCTAGTCTGCTTTCTGTTGTGATAAAGGGGGTTTGTTTGGCTACTCCCTATCGTAATCCATCCGTGCTGGAATTTAGGGCAAGACCCCAAGCGGGAACCTGCAGATAAGAACTGAAGCAGGGGTCAAGGAGGAACACGGCTTACAGGCTTGCTCTCCATGACTTACTCAGTTTGCTTTCTCATATCACCCAGTACTCCAGCCCACAGTGGGATCACTCACAGAGGACTAAGCCCTCCCACATCCTAATAGTAATCAAGAAAATGCCCAGAGTTGTCTATGAGTTGTCCACAAAATAATTTGATTGAGACAACTGTTCACTGAGATTCCCTCTTCCCAGATACGTCTAGGTTTATGTCAACTAACAAACTAACCAGCATAGACCACCACCTCAGTCTCTGAATGTCAACTCCTCATGGGCAGTTCACACCAGACGCATTGAAGCTCTCAGTACCAGTCGGGTCCACCATTCCCCCCCCCCCACCATCACAAGCTATGTGCACACAAAGAATGTGGAATCATTCCAAGTATGATCTAGACCCAAAGAAAAGAGTTTAGGCAAGCAAATCCATTGAGTAAGAATGAATCCAGTAAATTTAATTCAAATTCTATTATAGCTTAACCCCATTTTAGGAAAACTCCATGAATGTTTTATTCTAATAGTAAAGTAAACAAAGAGTTGATTGGCATTGTCCTGAGGATTCTCTGACTAAGGACTTGACAAAATGTAGCTCATTTTTAATGTGGAACAGAAAACTGCTTGTGCCTACAGACTTTGTTGGAGATCATTATAGGATGGCTAGAGCCTTACACTTTCTTAGATTCTTCTGTGCTTATGCAACCAGCAGACACCTAGACTGAGCCAAGAGGGTCAGTTGTGGAACTGACCACCTTCAGGAACTGCTCCCTTGGGCATAGTATTTAAGGTTAAAACAACTCACTTGATTGTCCTAGAGGCTGTGGAAATGAAAGAAGACCCACCCCAGTCAAACAAACCCCTTCGTAGTTAAAGTTCTCTGACTTGACTGGTTGTTGTTTTAATTCAGGGGAACACAACCATGCCTTCATAAACTAAACACAAAGCCTACGTGTACTCAGATTCCTGAACATAATCTTACATCTCTGTTGTCTTCCATGGAGGCCCAAGCTGATTTCCTAATAACCATGACTTGAAGACCTGGAGGACCATTGGGTGATTTGAATGACAGATGTAGCCGGAACTCCATGTTTTTTTTTTTTTTTCAGTACTCAAATTTAAAATTGTACATCAAAATTCACGATCAAAATTCACTCATTATCTTCTTTCTAGGATTTTTCATATCTGGATCATTTTTGAAATCCTGCTTTCAGGTTTGTTGATTATCTAAGTTTCTAGTATTTTTTGCTGTGTCCATAGTCCCCACTATAGATTCCATGATTTCCCCTTTCTACTCGCTTTGTTCCTTTGTTGTGGGGTTTGCTTAGTTTTGATCTGCTTTTGAGAGAGGGTCCCGGCTAACCTGGAACTCACTGTATAGCCCAGGCTGGCCCCAAGCTTGCAGTGGCTCTCCTGCTTCTGTCTCCTGGGTGCTGGGATTCCAGACGTGCTGATGCACAGTGCTGCTGGTTAGAGATAGAGTCTCATTTTGAAGCCCAGCCTGGCCTGGAACTCACTGTGTAGCCTAGACTAACTTTAGACTCATGACAGTTCTGCCTCAGCCTCTCCAGAAGTAAGATTAAAGACACAACCCACCACATCTGCTTCTGATGTTTGAATTTCTTATGTAGCTCATTATTTTTAATTTGTCTTATGTTTAAAATGAGTTCATGTATACCCTTACGTATTTAATTTTAATTACCAATAATTACTGTTGTCTTCCTAACCCACAAGTTTCTATTTAATATCCAAGTAAAAGTAGTTTGCAATTTCTGTTATAATCTTTCTCAAGTCTGGGAATTCCATATGAGACTTTCTGTTTTTGTTTGAGAGCCCGGAGTTCTATTTTACGGGTAAAGAAATTAAAGTTGAGAGTAACCAAATTCTCACTCAAAATTTTGTATAGAACACATGTGTATAGTCCTGCCTGCCTACCACAGGATGGTTCGCAATTTGGGCAAGGGGCTGGAGATTGAAATACACACACACAGACACACACACACACACACACACACACACAGAGAGAGAGGGGGGGGGGAGGTCATCCTTGAAACAAGAATGTCCCAAGAATGCCAACTTTAAATTGTGTTCCAGGACAGCTTATATAGGACTCACCTTGACTAATGGCCCCGTCCCAGCTCTTAGGATTCTCAGCTGCAAGCCCACCAGAAACCACTCTGCTGCCATCAGGAACTCATGAGGGTCTCGTGCCCAGGGCAGCTGTAAGGGCAGGAAAACAAGCTGTTTACTCCAACAGGCAAGGATTCAGAAAATTCAGGGTCTGAGGGTCTGCAGTCCCCAACACATGTAATTTGAAAATATAAACTCTTCCAATTGCTCTTCCACTTGTGATGTGCCCCCTTGCTTACTTCATATTCTTTTCCTATCTGGGAGCTTTCTGAAGTCCAGGGTCATTGTCTTTAACTCATTGAACCTAGAGTTCCACATTTTCATTAACACTCTCATTTGTGTTCCTCATATGTGCCTAAGTCTTTCTCAGGGTGTCTTGAGACAACTTTCTTGTAGTTGGTTGTTTTTACTCTTTATTCTTTGGGAGGTCTGCTACCCAGCTCCCAAATAAATACTTGGAGGCTTATTCTTTGTTTTGAATGCCCGGCCTTAACTTGGCTTGTTCTAGACAGCTTTTCCTTACTTAAATTATCCTGTCTACTTTTGGCCTCTGGTCTTTTACCTTTCTCTATTTCTGTATATCTTTTTTCCTTCTTATTCCATGTCTGGCTGTGTGACTGGGTGCCTGGGCTTCAGCATACTCCTCCTTTTCTTGCTCCCCCATCTTCTCTTCCCAGATTTCTCCTTCTATTTATTCTCTCTGCTTGCCAGCCCCACCAATCCTTTCTCCTGCCTAGCTATTGGCCATTCAGTTCTTTATTTAGACCAAATCAGGTGTTTCAGATAGGCAAAGTAACACAGCTTCACAGAGTTAAACAAATACAAAATAATGCAACATATCTTTGTATCATTAAAACAAGTGTTCCACAGTATAAGTGAATGTAACACATCTTCAACTAATAATATTCTACAACACTTTCTCTTTGATTTTTTTGTGCATCAGGACTTACTATTTCTAGACATTACTTCTAGTATTTAGCATATGCTGAGATGGCTAAAGAAACTCCATTTTATGTTAGACATCCAGCTTGGTACCCACTAGCCATTTATCTCTGACTCTAGTTCCATGACGATAAGTTCCCAGTAACTCTGATCCAGTGACCCCCACCCAGAAATGTGCAGCTGTGATCGTCTATTTGTTTTTTTCTTTTTTTATTGTTTTATTTTTCAAGACCAGGTTTCTCTGTGTAACAGTCCTAGCTGTCCTGGAAATGGCTCTGTAGACCAGGCTGGCCTCAAACTCCCAAAGCCCTGCCTGCCTCTGCCTCCCGAGTGCTGAGATTAAAGACGTGTGCCAACACCGCCCGGCAACCATCTACTTGTTATGATATAAATGACTGACTGCCTTTTGGCTTCTGTAAAGTGCTTACACCAACATTGAAGGGGTATATTGAGGTCACCTTGACTACCTAAATCCTGTCAGAGCAAAACAGCTCTTGGCTGGGCTGATGCCCTAGGTCTTCTTGTGGTTTTTACCTCTAACAGTTCTTCCCTCAACTGCCCCTCCCCCTTCATACAGCCGTCTCAAGTTTGGATCAGAGATTGTTGTCCGGCTAGTAGTATCAATAAAGTTTAACAAATTCTAATCCCGACTGAGACTATGTTCTTATCCCAGAGGCCACAAACTCCATAGCACTCCTAGGCTTTCAAGTTAAAACAGTTATCAGCCTATATTAGTCCTGTAATCCAGGACTCAGGAGAGTGAAGTAAGGGCATTGCCAGGAGGCCGGCCTATGCTACACAGTGAATACCGAACCAGCCACGGCTATGTGGCAAGATGTTGTATCAAAAATAAATTGAAGGAATTTCTGTTTTATGAATATTTACAGAGTGCGGTTGATTAACCATCAAACAGCAAGTCCTGGGGTGGACGAATGTGTTCGCTTAGCACAACTGGATCACTGATAATGATGAAATGGAGTAAGGGATGAGAGACTCTGTAACTAGACTAAAGCAGCCTGTGACCCCATGACTAACCAAGAAAGCAAAGAGGAACATTAGAAATGACTGTGTCCCTGAGAATGGTGGCACAGCAGGAAAGTCTGCGAGCCAAAGTTACGTTTTAAGTTGTAAGTGCTGTGCCTAAGAGATCCACGAAACAAAAATGCCTCTGACACTCGGGAGGCAGAGGCAGGCGGATCTCTGTGAGTTCGAGGCCAGCCTGGTCTACAAGAGCTACTTCCAGGACAGGCTCTAAAAAAAGCTGCAGAGAAACCCTGTCTCGAAAAACAAACAAACAAAAAAAATGCCTCTGATCCAGAAGCCTCTTGCCCAAGGGGAGATCCTAAACTGCAGAAGGCTGTTGTTTACCGGAGACGACAAGCCACACACACGTTCACTCCCCTAAACAAGATTGTTCGACCCGTCTGCCCCGATGTGCTTGATCACGGGTGTGCCCGAGGTTCACAGGCAGGAAATATGTCACGATATATGTTCGCCCATGATTGGACCTGAGGGAACCACGACTCTTGGACCCATTTCCTGGGAATCCCCATCCACCTGTCCAGTATTTAATTAAAGCTTCCTTCGAATTTGACTTTAAACTTTGGTAGTCTTATTCTCAGCTGGTGGTGATTAACGAAAGTATGAAATTATGAGAAATAATTCTAAGTTTATAAACCTTTCTTTGAGAAGTTTTGTTGTTCCATTGTATAAACGGACAGAGAACCCCAGAGTTGAGGGACTTGACAAGTGACCATCTGTGGATGGGAGTGCAGCTTCTGCCTGACCCCACAGCCCATCACCACTGCAAACACCCTCAGCCTTATCTTCTTTGTCCTGGCTGTAGCGTGGGACTGCTACCCATCCCCCACCACACACAGCTAGGGTGCAACTGGGAAATGGGAGATAGCTGGGACAACAGGGTGGCCGGCTGTGGCCAGCTTCCGGCAGACACAAAACGCTTTGCTGAAGGTTCAGTCTTTTCTCTGTCTTTGAGACTAGCCAGTTGTCTAAGCTTTGGGCAGGAACTATGCAGTAGTACCCTACCTCTTTCTGATTCTTATTGAAGATGGCACAGGGGCTCTTCGATGTCAGAAATTATACTGCGTATTAAAAATACTGTGTTAATGCAATGTCTGAGTACCTCTGCGCATATTTTCTCTAGGCATCATTGAAAAAGCTGGAGATTTCTGTTATTTAATAAGACTATGTTCATCTTCGCAATATGACGTGGTGTTGTACAATGACTATCAGTATTTAAATATTTTATATTGTGCCCTTGCCGACAGCCATTCTTCATCATTTCACAGATGTGTCAGAGCGACCACTTTGGGTTACCTCTAGCAAGCTGGGCAGTAGGAGGAATACTGCCGACAGCCTAGTTCCTAATTTCTCATTCGCACAATCATCTTCATAACCCTGAGGATTGGAAAATTGATAACGGGGTTGGTCATTCTATCATCAGCGTGTAGATTTGTAGATTAACTTTCTTCCCTTTTTTGGTTTCCTGTTTGATGTCTACTATCTGTTTGTTTGTTTTTCCAAGATGGAGTTTCTCTGTGTAGCTGTGGCTGTCCTAGAACTCCATCTGCAGACCAGCCTGGCCTCAGACTCAGAGATCTGCTTGCCTCTGCCTCCTGAGTGTTGGGATTAGGAGTGTGCACCACCACCACCTGGCTAAATTCAGATCTTTTGTCTTAGACTAATAGTGCATTTTATTTAGCATCCATTTGCTCACTCTTCCCAAGTATTAAAGACAATAATAATGCTCTCCCACTGGCTCATGAAAATGTTATAAGGACTGAGACTATATGACTCCTGTTCATTTTCCCATTTAAATGTGGGGTTTTTTTTTTGCCTTAAATTATGTTGTTTTCTTGAAAGACATGTGCAGGTGTAGTGGTGTTTTGTTTGTGATCTAACAAATAAGGCTTGACTCAAGATCAGAGTGCAGAGCTACGCCACTAGTTAGCCAAAGAAGCCAGCTGGTGGCGGCACACATTTTTAATCCCAGCACTTGAGAGACAGGCAGGCAGATCTCTGTGAGCTCAAGGCCACCCTGGGCTAAATGAGATGGAATCCGTCTAAAAGAGAAACAGAGCTCACACAAAGGTCATTAGCACTTGGGATCCCACGCCTTTAATCCCAGCACTCGGGAGATGGAGACAGGAGTGATATGGCTGAGCAGAGAGAGGAATGTAAGGCAGGAGGAGACAGGAACTCAGATGTAGATTGAGGTTTCATAGAGACATCATTCAGTGTGAAGACTTGAAGAGACAGGATACCTCATTTGGTCTGAGAATTTCAGAGAGCTAAGAACAAGTGACTGGCTCCCTCTGCTTCTCTGCTCTTTCAGCATTTGCCCCTGATAGCTGATTCCGGGTTTTTGTTATTAAGACCAATTAGAATTTGTACTCCATGCAGGTGTACACATGTCTGTGTCCCTCTGTGTGTATGTGTTGCATGGCCTCTTTATCTTAACTTTCCCTCTGAACTTACTCACCCATTGCTCTTCTTTCTGAGAAATAAGACAAAAAAAGGGAACTACTGTCGTCTTTCCAAGTGTGTTTCATGTTTATCCCATGTGAATACAACCTGGCATAGCTGAGAAACATTACAGATGTGACCATATTGGTCTATAACATGGAATCATTCATCAAATGTTAATGAATCATTTCATAAAGTGATGTTTATACTTGCTTTTGTAGAATGGAGGCCCAAGCAATTTTAAGAAAAGCAAAGGTCCCTCAAAGCTTTTCTCACTGAAGGGAGCCTTGACCTAGGTGGTTTCCCCTCAAGCTACATTTCCTTCAACAGAAAAATTTGATATCATTTCACATAGCAAATTAATATATATGAAGGATATTTTCAAGGAGCTCATTTTACAAGAGCTAACAGCCAGAGTTCAGTTCCTGTCCATCAAACCATATTCCATCCCAAATTCAGCCTCTGGCTTCCCACACTCTTTGGACCAATAAGACCTAGTAGCTGATTAAAGTTGAAATGATACAATTTGATCACTCCAGCATGACCTGCCTTGTCATGAAGTCTAAGTGAGCCATCAGTTTCCTTTGGTGCAGCTCAGAACTCCACGCACCAATTATGAGTAAATAAAATTTGAAAAATAGTTCATGTCTGAGAGTGAAAGGTAAAGAAGCAACCATATACTGTGGTTTGATTGTCTTTAAGCTCATCACATCTCATGTGTGCACAACACCAACATTGGTGTCACTGGTGGGTGGAGAGAACATGGAGTCAGCTTTCACCTTCAAGACAGAAGCCAATAAAGCCAGACCCACAGGCAGAATTAAGGCTGAATTCTAACTCAGCCAAGAATGGCTGAAGTCACTTACCAGCTAAACTGTCAAACCAGCCAGCAGCAGGTGGATCATACCGTGGAGACTGCTCCCTGCTCATGGTGGGGGCAAACAGAGAGAAGATTCACTGTGCAGTGAATGTAAGAATCAACAGCCACCCACTTCCACAATTTCATTTGGTGAAATCACAGGTGCTTTGACTTTAAAAAACATTTAGACAATCGATTAAATCATGATATGGAAAGTCTAGCATGTTCGGTTGAGCCTTGGATGACATTATTTAGGATTCCTGGACATACCAGATACTGGCAGCAAGCCATTCACTATGGAGATGTTTGTTTGGTACTTAAACATGCCAAACTTTGGGATCTTCTTTCAAAGAAGAGTAACAGTTTCTTGTTAGACATAAATGATTCTTTTGATGACCCAAAAAGTCAATAAGAAACTCAGTTTGAAACCAGATTTTGTCCCAGTGTAAATGAGAGTCCAATTATTTTCTCATGTAAGCCTTGACGTTGCTTTTCTCTCTTTGGACAGTTTTGCATCTCATTTTTCTGGACAGATATCTATTGCCTTCAAGGCTTTCACAGAGAAGTTAATCCTTGGCAGTGAAAAGAAAGAATCCCAAAGGGTCAAATCAATAGGGAAAGGAGAGAGACTAGACAAGTTGGAGGGATTTAATTCAAACTGAAAATCCTTTAGCTATGCCAAAGATGTGTAATTATCAAAGAAATGGGCATTTATGTTGTACAAACAGAGCAAAAGTTCTGCCTTGCAGGAAACAGATTTTATTCCTCAGAAACTAAAGATGTGATTATAAATGCTGCAATAATCTTTGCTGTGGGCTTTATTTTATTTTATTTTTCTGAAACTGTCTTGTCCTATAACCCAACCTGTCTAGGCACTCTTGGCTATCTTCCTGCCTTGAACTCTAGTACTGGGATTACAGGTTTGAACTATCACTCCCAGCAAGTTCTTCTTGAAAAGGAATATTACTCTTGTCTTTGGAAGTCCTCTGCCGCCTTATGGCATGATTATTTTTACCCCTAGATGTGTGTTGAGATGATTGAATGCTAATTTGCATTTTGATTCAGGGTTAAACTGGAATTGTTTGTTCTCCGTGGCTGTCTTTGGAACTGAAAATATATTCTCAATGGATCTCATCCCAAGCCTTATTCTGCATCTATCCCAAGTTATTTCCCTTAGATGTATCAGTTAACTTTTGGGTTGCCAGCTGCAGTAGCTGTAGACCTAAGCAGGGACACTTATTGGGAAAATTACAGGAGGTGCAAGAGACTGAAAAGAAGGCTGAAGAACCAGCATTGGGAAGGGAGATGAGGTGCTTCACGTAGGTCTCATACAGTGAATACCAGAGCCGAACAGAATAAATGCCTCCAGCAGACAGCACCTGAGTGGGTTAAATAAAGTCAATTCCTCTTCCCGGGGCTGGAGGGAAGATGGCCGTGTGAGCAGCAGGTCCATCAAATGACGGCCAAACGAGATGTTACAACTGAAAGAAGCTGGGTGCTGGGCAACGGTAGTGAACAAATAAGAAGTAAGGGCCGATGGAATGGTTCTGAGGTTCAACCTCGCAGGCCTGGTGACACGAGTTAGAGCCCCCAAACTGATGTGTAGGGAGGGAGGGAGGATCATGTCTACAGAGTTGTCTTCTGACCTCCACTTGTCCACTCTAGCACTCGTATCTAGCACAGATACACCCCAGTTCCTCTCCTTCCTCCTTCCCCTCTCCCCTCTACACACACACACACACACACACACACACACACACACGCACACACGCACACACACACACACACGCACGCACACACACACACTAATGAATAATTTTTTAAATAGTAGCACAAAACCCAACAACCATCCTCATCTTATGCATTTTTTCTCTGTTGTTGGCCAAGCCTTGAACTAACTCTGTGACCCAGGCAGATCTGGAACTTGTGACACTCCCTGCATTCGTCTCCCAAGTAGCTGGAATCACAGGCCTGTTCCACCAGGCCTGGCTAAAGTCTTTCTTTTTTAACAAATACTGAATGAACATCTATTATGCCCACCCGTGCTAAACTCCCTGGGAGAGATACAGTGGAGAAAACAGGGATTACATCAACCAAAATCAAATATTCGCTAAGGTCTATGGATAATGGCACTCAGACAACGTAATATAGAAATGAATTAATTAAGGAAGGTATTAACAGTCAAATTGAATTTACTGGAGATATGTGGTTGATAAGTCTGGGGATTCAGGGCAAACTAACACATAGCCAAAGAGGATTTTATTAAAGAGGTCATAGTTCTATACTTGTTTAAGGAAAAAAAACATGGTTTTGCTTGGTGACAAACTCGTGTGTGTGTGTGTGTGTGTGTGTGTGTGATGTATGTGTGCTGGCATACATGTCACCACACGTGTGTAAGTCAGTGCGGCTTTGTGCAGTAGGTTCTCTCTCTACATTCATGTGGGTTCTGTGGGCTCTGAGGACTGAACTCAAATTGCCAGGTTGCATTACGAGCACATTTACCCACAGAGCCATCTTACAAGTCTGCTGGGAAGATGTAATTGTATATAGTTTTACATGGAAGATGTTTGCAGATTGAAATAATACACGTAGATGATTTAGGCACTATATGAATTAGTCTGTGAGTATTATTTGAGATTCAAATCATGTAAGTTATGACACTTGGGCTGGTAATGCTCCCCGCAGGAGCCAGAGATTAACAAAAACCCTGGTACCACGCATGAGCAACCCCCTTTCAAGTTGTTGATCTGGGTACTCTAAGTGACTCCCCAAATAATAAAGGCTATTGCTGTTTCCCATGGTTGCCTCCCAAGGTTAAATATAAGTTTCTAATCCTGATGATTAGAAACACACTTAGGACACAGGATTTGGATGCTTTGAACTGGTTCTAACCTGAAATCCTCTTTTCTGAAGTCTAGCTTTCACAGTTCCAGAATTTACTATGCAAGCTGCTAAGGGACGGAAGCAGTTAATAGTCCTATCTAGCTGCGATGCCTATGAACCGCAGCAATGACCAACACGGCAAGATATCCCGAAAGGTGCAACAGCGGCGCTCGTCTTTTGGCGGCAGCCAAACCTGTCTAGTGGGACTTAAGATCCATTCCACAGTGAGGGAATCATGCCTGGCATTAGAAACCTGCCCAAGTACCTCAGGATAGCGAAGTCACGAATCTTAAAAGAGAACCTAGCATTGCCACTTTACTAGATCAGTGTAATTCCTAACCACACTCTAAAGCTCATCCTTTATACCCACGGGGAAGTAACCCGCCTCCCGCATCCTAGACGCTTTCTTTACAGCCTGGACACAGTAGAGAGGTCCGCAGACCATGCGGAGCGCAGCCCCCAGTCCTGTACCTAAGGTTTAGGGAGCATCGTCGAAGAGGAGAGAGGAAGGTCTTATGAGCCAAAAGACTAGGAAGTCAGCTACAAGACTGTTTACTAGAAACGGTTGCCTAAACAAGACGGGAGAAATGACAGTATCAATAGACTTGGTAATGCAGAAGGAGAAAAAGCTCGCCAGGTCCCATCCCTAGGCAAAGAATCACACTAAGCGGCTAATTACTGCTGAGTGATGGAGAATTAGCTTATCCCAGGAATGAGCCCTTCAACTGGTTACCCATTTAAAGTGGTCACACAAACCACAAAAGTGAGCTGACAGGTTGTAGTTACGTATTTGTGCATCTCACTCTCCATCCGTGTGTGTGTGTGTAACAATAATAGTGAAAGAAAGAGACCATAAATTTGAGAGGAAGGATGCCTAGGAAGGGTTGGAAGACACCAGACATGCACATACTGGATACACATGAATAAGCATGCATACACATAAAATAAAAAGGAAATTTTTTGTGAAATTTTGAGGAATGGATAGCAAAACAAAACCTAACAATATATATATAGTGCTTCCAAGAAACAAAAGATACAGACGCAGAAAGATCAAAATTAGCGTGACAGAAAGTGATCATCATGTAAATATTTAAAGGATTATTCCGAGAATAATAAATTGTAACCAGGCCAAAAAAAAAAAAAAAAGGCAAAACAGACACAAACACATGATTTCTTTCAAGTGGGAACCCTCAAAAGGCTAAGAAAAGCAGGGGCATTGCAAGTTCAAGCCCATACAAAAGCTACATAGCAAAACCCTGTTTCAAAAATTAAATAGCAACCCCAAAACTGTATTAAAGTAAAATTCTCTTTGCCTTGCTGTGAAGTTTTGAAGAAAAGATGCCGCCTCATGAATGAGCTTTATGAGCTCACTGAAAAATATTATTATGGTTACTTTGTGTACCATGAGGTACTCATTGGCCTCTATCAATTTGGCTGATATTGTCTCAGCGGCCCTGCTGAGGTTTTGTTGTTTACCCTCTGTCATGTCCACTCACATGTGCGCTCTAATGACAAAGTCACCCTATTTTACGTTGTAACAAATTACCATTCCTTAATCCTCATATCATGGGACTTGAAAACCAAATGGTCAGATTATAATTACTTTTATCAAATGACGAATTAATTTGGTTGAAAAAATGGAAAAAAATATTTCATAAAAATAATTTTTGTTGACCAGGCTGGTCTCGAGCTAGTTCCAGGACAGGCTCCAAAGCTACAGAGAAACCCTGTCTCGAAAAACCAAAAAAAAAAAAATAATAATAATTTTTGTTGCTGGGTGGTGGTGGCAGCGCATGCCTGAATCCCAGTACTTGGAAGGCAGAGGCAGGCAGATCTCTGTGAGTTCGAGGCCAGCCTGGTCTACAGACAGCTGTTCCAGGACAGCTAAGGCTACCCAGAGAAACCCTGTCTCGAAAAAAAAAACACTAATAATAATAGTAATAATAATTTTATCTGAGCAAGTCAAGTGAAAGTAAAGTATTTCTATTCTGTGTTTTGCTCTACATATAATGTTGCACCTACATGGGATCCACCCCTTTCTTTCCTAGCATTTTCAGATGGAATGCAATTCCCGTGCACCTCCGTAAGATAACAGACCTTCCTGGAAGGCTCAGGAGCATGAGTTCAGGCCTGAGGGAAGACAGAAACCCTCCCAAATTCAGCTTGTCAAGGAGTGAGTTCTTTATTGTCCCTTTCTCTTTGGCAGTCCATATTCGTTATTGTACATTCTTCTTTTCCTTCTTGAAAGCAGAGACACGCTCTTCCCTGTTCACTTTCAGGGATGCTAGGTTTAAAGTCCAAAAAAGCACATTAAAAATGAGGAATGTTAAGCAGTTAAAGTTATTTGAGGTTCAGGTAAAAACAGTTCACTAAAGTATTAAAACCAGTAGTCGGATGAGAATAAAAACCTAGAAAAAAGAAAATAGGGAAATAGTAAACCTAGTAGTCTGTTATGAATTGTAGTCAAGAATGGGAGCCCCTGGGTACCATTTGGTGGGAAATAATTTAGGTTCCTGATGGTCCTCCCATCAGGAAGGCATCCAAATGAAAGGGTCCAATAGGCTCGGCTTTGCAGGGGGGAGGGGCATGGTTATTGTCTTTCATTAAGTCCTGCTTAGAGAGCAGTGAAGTCATTATGAACTAGAGGCTTGGCACTGACGCTACGTGCGTGGTCCAGCACAAGACCCCGTTCTGTGCCAATCAGACACTTGATGTGAGCTGATGAGGTCATCTGTCCCCACCCACATCTGTTTCTCCTCACCCTCTTCTGTGAAGAAGTCCACAGACTATTTATGGGGGAGGATGTGTCTTGCTCTCATACCTTCTGACTCTTAATTATTTGTTCTTATTTTCTAATTGTTTCCCACACTCCATAGAACCTAAGAGCTTAGTATTAATTTAGCAGACATACTATCCACTGCCGGGATTGCCGCTTAGAACTGCTCAGGTTCTCAAACTCTGTCACTGAGGACTTGGTGGCTGTTATGCTTGATGTCACTGTAGTCCTGAACCCACAGAAGGTGCTATCATCAGGCAGAATTTTTAAACTCTAAAGATTGATATCCAGTATTATTTTGGGTTTTTAAGATTTTTCATGTATTTATTACTGAACCAACCTGGGAGTACAGATCATAGATAAGAAAAACCAAACTCCCAGTTCAATACATCCAAATGTCCAGAGGTGGCATTTTCAGCTTTATATGGTTAGACGATAATGATCTTTTTTTTTCTTCTTTTAAATTTTTGAGACAGGGTTTCTCTGTAGCTTTGGTGCCTGGTCTGGAACTAGCTCTTGTAGACCAGGTTGGCCTCAAACTCACAGAGATCTTCCTGCCTCTGCCTCCCAAGTGCTGGGATAAAGGCGTGCACCACAACTGCCTGGCTTTTTTCTTTCTTTCTTTCTTTCTTTCTTTCTTTCTTTCTTTCTTTCTTTCTTTTTTGATGATAATGACAATGATTTTAATGTGGCTTAAATGGGTGCCTTTCATGCAATCCCTTCTAAAGCCAACTTGGCTTTCATTCACTTACTGGATTATAACTGACTTTTGTTTGTTCTTTTTTTTTAATGGAGATTCATATAGCCTAGGCTGACTTTAAATTCCAGATTTGTCCTCTGCCTCCTGGATGCTGGGTTACTGACTTGCACCACCATGCCTGCTATTTCTAGTTTCATTATCTGTTTTCAATTTAAAGTTGAATGGTTTTGCTTTGTTTCTTAGCCAGAAGTTTCTTGGTCCTGCCACAGCAAGGAGAAGAGACAAGCACAAACACCACGAGACGGAGGGAGGAGACCAGAGATGCTTCTATTTGTAACCACTGGCATCCAGTGTGTACCCGGGGGTCCTGGGAACTTGGTCTATTGGTTGCACTTGGATATGACCTTCTTATTTTAAGAACAGTCCCAACCTGTAGTTGGCAACATTTCATTAGCGACATGTCCTTGTCTACCATCCGAGACTTTTTACCATGAGATTTAAGAAGTCAAACTGGTTTAAATTAACAAAGAGAATGCTAAACAAACAAACAAAAAGCAGCTAGAAATAAAAGACAGTTGTGGGTTAATATGAGTTATAAGAATTGTGTAAAATGGAGAATGACCTGTTTGCTCTTGTCTTTCCGGAAGATGAACCCAGAGCAGCACCATTTAATTTGGTGAGGAAAACGCAGGAGCAGGACCCAGCAGTTGAAACCAAAGCATTAGTTTTAGGGACTGTGTGTCCACTTGTATATCTTTTGCTTTAACAATCTTCAGACCCAAGGAGAAAGAGCAAGCGCCAAAGTATGCCTAAGAGGTTCTTGTCTCTCTTCCTCCCACATAGCAGAGTCGAATGAATTTCCTGTCATTGGAGGGGTGCCAATTTTTCTGTTTTGTATAAAAATGTTCTCATTTTATTGTTGATATCTTAAAAACCAGTTCAGCTCAAGTGGTGCAACTCTTCATCAATTATTTACCCTATGTGGAAACTTTCCAAACTTATAAATGTACAGCTTACAACAATGGCTTAAGGAGATGCAAAGTATCAACAAACACTAACCAAATGCTGATGGCAAAGTTAATGAATGAGGCCACGCTAGTGAATCTGCACAAGACCCTGGCGAATCTATCTGAATGCAGCTAAGGATGACAGAAGAAAGAAGGCAGTATTTTCTGTAAATCTGGAAAAATCAAACTGTTAAATTAATAAAATTTTAAAATCTTGTCATTATTTAAAGCAACCAAGGGTAATTAACACTACTCCTATATTACTTTGTAATATTACTATATTGCACAAGACACCAAACGTTTTTTCTTTTTTCTTTTTTGGTTTTCTGAGTCAGGATTTCTCGGTGTAACTCTGGCTGTCCGGAACTCACCCTGTAGTGACTGTATTGTAGTTTGGATTGTAGCCTACTAGTTTGGGAATTTGGTTTTTGTTTTTTTCTTGTTTTTTACTTGTTTTTTCTTGTTTTTTACTTTTGTCAGAATTTAGTAGGAAAGGCCAAATAATTATGCAAAGCGCAATCTTCTCTCCATCTCTATTACTTTCAGCCCAGAGACAAACCCCTTTACCTGTTAAATAGCCATTACTAGCACCACCTCCAAGTCTTGATCACCATGTCTTAATTTTACAATAGTGCATGTTATCTTTGCTGCTTATGTTTTTGTTTGTTTTGTCTACTTGTGACAAGTTCCGTTCATCTGGGAAGGGGGAATTCAACTGAGATAATGCCTCCTTCAGATTCACTATAGCAGTGTAGAAGACATTTTCTTAATTAATGACAGATGTGGAAGGGCTCAGCCCTCTGTGGGTGGTATCACTCCTTGGGCAGGTGGTCCTGAGTTGTATAAGAAAGCAAACTGAACAAGCCGTGGAGAGCAAGCCAATAAGCATCATCCCTGGTCTCTGCTGCGGTCCCTGCCTTGAGAGCCTGCTTTTGCTTCCCCTGATGATGGGCTGTCATTTGTAAACTGAGACAACCTACTTTTCCCAATTTTGGGTCCTTTGTTTTCTCTTTTTTTTTTGTCTTTCAAGATAGGGTTTCTTTGTGTAATAGCCCTGGCTTTCCTAGAACTCACTTTATAGACCAGGCTGGCCTCAAACTCGCAGAGATCCCCGTCTCTGCTTCTAAGTGCTGGGATTAAAGGTGTGCTCCACCATGGCCCGGCTACTTTTTCCTCTCTTAAATAGCATTTTTCTTTTCTTGGATTTAATTATTTTCTTGCTTTTTAAAAGATTGGCTTAGTTTTCTGTCCCCAAACCATGCCCAAGAGATAATGTATCTCTTACTATGTGTCTTACAGTTTGTACTTCTGTGAAGAGACAATGAAAGACCCCCAGTGTGGGGAGACCCTCACTCAAGTCTCGGGATAACATGACCCCCTCAGTAACTCACGAGAGACCGTCCTTGCTGCAACCACACGAGGTTTAATGATGGGCATAACCTCCCTGAAGGACGTTGGCACAGAAAGCCGAACTTGTGGCTTTGACACCAGCTCTACGAATGGCAGAGGGAAAAGTCTCAACATCTACGCTGACAGCACGTATGCTTTTGCCACTGCCCAATACACAGAGCAATATACAGACAAAGAAGACTGTTGAAATTTTGAGCCTCCTCGAGGCCATACATTTGCCAAAGAAGGTAGCCATCATACATTATCCAGGACACCAAAAAGCTCGAGATGCTGTGGCTAAAGGAAATCAGATGGCAAGCCTAACTGCTAAACAGGCGGCCCAGGGAGCAATGATCCTGGCAGTCAAAGAGCCTAAAGATTATCATGATATCGGTGAAACCAACTTTCGATACACCCCCAAGGATGAACAAATTATGGGCAAATTAGGAAAACCCCATACGGGGCAGTAGAGACAGAAGGAGGAAAACCAGTCCTCCCACAAAAAGAAGGGCACAAGTATGTTACCAACTTACAATTCCTGACCCACTTGGGCCAAGAAACTAAAAGATGTGGTTAGGTCCTCCGACTATTATGTTATGGGACTCTCTGACTTGGCAGAAGAAGTAGTCAAAAGTTGCAAGGCCTGTGCTATGACTAATGTAGGACACTCCTGGGATGAGGCTCAGGGGCGACCAGCCTCGGGCCTACTGGGAAGTAGATTTTACAGAAATGAAGCCAGCCAGATATGGTAACAAGTACTTATTAGTTTTTATAGACACCTTTTCAGGATGGGTAGAAGCTTTTCCTACCAGGACTGAGACAGCCAATGTGGTGGCTAAGAAGATCATATAGGGATACCCAAAGTAATCGTGTTTGATAACGGACCTGCCTTTGCTGCCCAGGTAAGTCAGGGACTGGCCACCCAACTGGGGATCAATTGAAAGTTACATGTGCTTACCGACCCCAGAGTCAGGTTAGGTAGAAAGAAAGAATATAAATTCTAAAAAGAGACCTTTACAAAATTGGCGCTAGAGACCTGCAGGAATGACTGGACAGCCCTCCTTCCCTTTGCCCTGTTCCGGGTTTGGAACACCCCAGGGCAATTTAAACTCACCCCTATGAGAGCCTATGTGGAGAACAGCCACCGCTCACTGAGTCAGGTGGGATGTATAATCCTGATGCTATTCTTTCTAGACCTTTATTTTCCCACCTAAAGGCCCTTGAAAAGGTGAGATGCCAGATCTGGGAACAACTGAAAGAAGTATGCATCTCTGCCTGGATTCACTTTCCTCCCACGTTAAGAAAGCTCCTGGACTACCCAAATCGCAGTATCTGTGACTTTTGACAACACTGCCAGTCAAGAGGCTTGTGTTTGGGGGACTAATCATAGGCTGACTCTTACTGGGGTTATGTAATGAGACTCTTAAGAGCCCTAAGACTCCTGACACCAGGTACTTGGTTCCTGGTTTAGGTAAATGGTGGGCTTGTAGTACAGGCTTGACGCTTTGCGTGTCAACGTCGGTTTTTGATGATACCAAAGATTACTGTGTGCTTGTACAACTGGTACCTAGGGTCTTTTTTTTAATATTTATTTTATTATGTACACAATGTTCTGTTTGTGTGGATGCCTGCAGGCCAGAAGAGGGCGCCAGACCTCATTACAGATGGTTGTGAGCCACCATGTGGTTGCTGGGAATTGAACTCAGGACCTTTGGAAGAGCAGACAATGGTCTTAACCACTGAGCCATCTCTCCAGCCCCTAGGGTCTTTTATCATCCAGCTAACATGCTTAAAGATGAGTTTGACAAGCACCCAACTCACTTTTGACGAGAACCTATCTCTCTGACATTAGCAGTAATCCTGGGCCTCGGGGTAGCTGCCCTAATACAGGCCCCTCAGTACTTTAATGATTTAAAACTAATTACCTTCATTAGAGAAGGAATAAGTGCTGTTCAGATTTTGATGTTATGCCACCAATATAGTGCTTTACAAAGTCAAGAAGATACTAAAATCTAGTTCTATGATTAGAACTAGGTACTAGAAGAAGTGGGGAGATGAAAGACCTGGTCTCCCCAAAGAAAGCCCTGGATAAATCCAGGTTTCCCCCACACACCCCCAGCAGGAAGAAAATAGCCAAAAATCTAAGCAGAAAGAGAAGAATCAGAAATCTAGGATTAGCCAGTTCAGTGACTCTGTTTCAGGAACTAGCTGAAGATAAAGTTAGATTGTAATCTTGAGAATAATCTTGAGAAACAGGGAGTTTCTCCTTTGTGATTATCATTGGTATTTTGGAATACTGTGTTTCAGGAACTAGCTGATTATGACCCTGAGAGTAATCTTGAGAGGCAGGGAGTTGCCCCCCTTGTGATCCTCACTGGTATTTTCGGAATTTTCTACACCCTCCCTGCCCCTTTCGGATCACTGGGCTATGGTTTCTTCCCTTAAAAACTCCTTCTCCCGGTCACTCAGGGTCAAACTCTTCCCCTGCGTGGGTTATGAGTCTCGGCCCCAGTGCACCAGTTCCCATATCATCTCATCATTAAACCTCTTGTGATTGCAGCAAGGACGGTCTCTCGTGAGTTACTGGGGGGAGGGGTCATGTTATCCCGAGACTTGAGTGAGAGTCTCCCCACACTGGGGGTCTTTCAACACGACCACAGCAACTCTTCTAAAGGAAAATATTTAATAGGGGACTTGATTACAGTTTCAAAAGCTTAATCCATTAACATCATGGCGAGGAGCATGGTAGCAGGCATGGTGGGCACTGGAATATAGTTGAGAGCTATATCCTAATCTGCAGGCAGGAAAGACACACTGGACTTGGCATTGACTTTTGAAACCTCGAAACCCACCCCCTAGTGACACACTTCCTCTGAGCAAGGCAACACCTAACCCTTTCAAATAGTGCCACTCCCTGGTAACTAAGCATTCAAATCTTTGAGCCCACAGGGGCCATTCTTATTCAAACTACCACATTATGTTTAGACTCTCTCTGAGTCTGATTAATTTCCTATTCCAGGAGGCCTCTTATTCAGAATCTCCATCCTCAGGCAATTTGGACCAACAGCTTTCTGACTAATGCTGGTGTAGCCTGGAATCCCCCAGAATACCCCTACAGCAGCCTGCTGAGTATTCCTGCCTTTTGTTACCTGCATCCAGCAGTCCAAAGGTATCACGCCCTCCTCTTTTCTCATTGTTCCTTCTTTTGAAAGAACCTCACAGTCTCCATTAGTTACTGAGAAAGAGTCTTGGGAAGAGGCTTTTGGTGAACTACATTTATGAAAAGGTCATTTTCTACCCTTAAATTTAGTAGGCTTGGCTGAGAATTGAATTCTAGATGTCTCAGTTAGGGTTTCTATTACTGTGACCAAACACCATGACCAAGAAGCAAGTTGGGGATGGAAGAGTTCATGTGGCACATACTTCCACATTGCTGTTCATAGTGAAGGACTTCAGTACAGGAACTCAAACAGGGCAGGATCCTGGAGGCAGGAGCTGATGCAGAGGTCATGGAGGGGTGCTGCTTACTGGTTTGCTTACAGTTCAGAGTTCCAATCATCATCATGGCAAGAAGTATGACAATGTGCAGGCAGACATGGTGCTGGAGAAGTGTTGGAGATTCCTACATCTTGCACACAAAAGAGACCGCAAAGCCTTCCTTCAACAAGGCCACACCTACTCCAACAAAGCTACACCTCCCAATAATGTCACTCCCTATAGGGGGTCCATTTTCTAACCACCACCCAATTGGAAATGTTTCTCTCTCTCTCTCTCTCTCTCTCTCTCTCTCTCTCTCTCTCTCTCTCTCTCTCTCTCTCTCTCTCTCTCTCTCTCTCTCTCTCTCTCTCTCTGTTTTTGTTTTTTTGAGACAGGGTTTCTCTGTAGCTTTGGGGCCTGTTCTGGAACTAGCTCTTGTAGACCAGGCTGGTCTGCAAACTCACAAAGATCTGCCTGCCTCTGCCTCCTGAGTGCTGGAATTAAAAGTGTGCGCCGCCACCCACCTGGTAGAAATGTTTTTCACAGAAGACATTGTTTTGCCCTCTACTGATGAGGAAGTCAATCAGTTCTTGATCATTTATATACACAATCAGCTCTCCACATCCAAAGTTTCACATCTGTCTTAGATTGAAAATATTCAGAAAAGCTGGGCATGGTAGTGCATACCTTTAGTTCAGCACTGGGGAGAGAGAAACAAAAGGATCTCTGTGATTTGAGACTGGCCTGGTCTATGTAGTGAATTTTAGGACAGTTAGGGCTATGCACGGAGATCCTGTCTCATTCCACCCATCCATCCCACCCCCCATGAAAAAAAGAAAAAGAAAATGCTGAGAAAAATTATTGGTGTCTTTACCAAAAGGGTACAGATTTTTTTTTGAGTCAGTATCACTTAAATAATACAGTGTAAAGCCTATTTACATCATATTGTGTATACAAGAGACTATTCATAAGTGACATGAAAGCAGTCACTTGCATAAGGAATTTATGCATCCTTGCGGGTCCTGAACCCACCTTTGGTGGGTACCAAGAGACAAGTATAATCTACCCTTCCTGCCCAGCCCATTCAAAACCTTTTTTAAAAATTATCTATCTTCAGTTTCTTAAAGAATGAACTGGTGTGGTCCCGACACATAGCTTCTAGGCTGAGAGCTTTATAAATCTTCTGAATTGGAAAACACATGATGTTTCGAGTCTTCAATTATTCTTGATAATTTTCTCTCCTCTGTGTCCTCCATTTGCACTGTTCTCTTTCTGCAAATCTCTGTGTCTCTCTGTCTTTCTCTCTCTTCCTTCCCCCTTCCCTCTCCCCAGGCTCTTGGTAATCTAGTATGGCCTTGAACTTGCCTGAGCTGGCCTCCTGTAAAATGGGATTCCAATGTGCTCCTATATGCCTTGTCTGTGTGGATCTTATTCAGATACGGACCTTCCTAAATTAGTTCTATGGCAGGAGGGGCCTTTTTCCGTCTCTTTATCTTTTGTTTTTTTTTTCCCCCTTGGGAGTTTTCTCCTCTTCGTTTACATCCTTTTATTGAGGCGCCATTCTTGTCATCATATGTGTAATCCCGAGAGCTCCTTCTCACTCTATGAGATCATTTTGCCCCAGTGACTTCCTTCTAGTTTCATGAATGATGTGTTTTCTCTGATCTCCATGAAGACATTCACCTTAGTTTATTAGCCACTTCCTCCTGCCTGAATCCTTCTTGATTCTTCCAAGAAGCTTCCCTCAAATGCCTATTTGCTTTGGTGTGGGTCATTTGGAAGGCTGGCCAGGCGGTCAGGGTACTGGCAAGACCTTTGCTGACTGAGGACAGTTTTGGTGTTGGGAGGCCCCTGCTGCACATTTTCATAGGGAAGTATGAAATCTAATTTTATGCGTTGTAGAGCCCATTTGTTTGCTTTGACACCAGGCCAGACATTGTGATGAATGTATTTTATACATGCAGATGTCATGTACAATACATAGAAGCAAAATACATATACGCAAATATCCGCAAGCAAACAAGTAAGTAGGCTTCCTAGAGAAAAGGAACTCTGCCTGTGTATAACAAGGAAGTTGTGCCTCAGTTGCCAACTTGTTGGTGTGTCCTAAGACTTTTAGACATCACCTCTGTCCCTCTCTCTATCGTCTACATTAGTCATATAGATTTCAGACTTTCTAGCTCTCACAATTATGCAAGCCAATCACACACACACACACACACACACACACACACACACACTCTTTTGGGTCTGTGGAGACACAGGAAGCCTCTGTTTTCTCTACTTAGGCCTTGCCTCTTCTGATGATCAGAATTCTCTACACAGATGCCCTTGGTCTCCTCACTAAAGGTGCAGTCTGCCAACCAATAAGGAGGCTGCAAGAGTTTCCTGGTCTCCAGTTTGTTTTTGAGGTTCCCCTCAGATTCACTCTGTCTAGAGAAAAAGAAACCTTTTCTATAACCTTTCTACAGGAAAAAAAAAAAAAAAGGAAATTACCATCTGAATTTGAGTTCACTAACCTCTCACATTACACTTAAAAGTTCTTGGATATATTTTCTAAGTGTTTGTTGTCAGCTTTAAGTTGACACGCGAAGGAATGTGCTACACTGTGGCATTTTTCATATATACTTTGTTCTTATTGCTCCTCCTCCTCACGCTGGTCTCCCAAGTCCTTGTGCCCACTATTAGATGCCCCCTCTGCTGTCATGTGCTCCATTGTTGTCTTGTTTATTTTCTACCCTAAGATCTCTTCCTCCCCTCTCCCGATCCCCTTTCTAGTCTCATTGCCTAGACATGTGTGTGTGTGTGTGTGTGTGTGTGTGTGTGTGTGTGTGTGTGCGCGCGCGCATGCGTGTGTGTGCATGTGTGTAATTTAAAATTCAGGATCTGCAGAGGGGACAACATGTGACAATTGTCTTTCTCAGTCTGGGTCATTTTACTTAATATAATGATTTTTTTCCAGTTTCATCCATTTTCCTGCAAATGTCATAATTTAGTTCTCTTTACAGCTAAATAAAATTATAGTGTGCATTTGGACCACAATTTCTTCATCTATTCGTCAGCTGTGGGGATATCTAAGTGGTTCCATTTCTTGTCTGTTGTGAATAGTGCAAGAGCGCACACGAATGTGTGAGTATCTCTTCCCTGGGACTTAGAGTCCTTTGGGTCTCAGCCCGGGAGTGGTATCACCAGGTCACATGGTAGTCCTATTGTTAGCCTTTTGAAGAACCTCTGCATTGGTTTCCATACTTGGAATTTTATGTTTCTTATTTTACAAGATTTACATTCACTAGAAGTCACACTTTGAATTTTGAGTTTTGGTTGCCTTTTCCAGCATATTGATATGTGACAGAATAGTGTCTCAAGCTGCTGCAGTGGCAACAAGACTCAGATGTCAGAGAGCTGTGCAAAGAAGACGACTAGAACTTTGCAGCATACTGAACTCAACTCTAATATCCACTAGGTGAGATGTACCACATCCCTTCCCACGTTCGGGACCTCTGAGTCTATTGCGCTCTAACCCCATCATGAGTTAAGGACCATCTGCACATCTGCACACTCTTCCTTTCATTTTGAGCCTGGGACATTTGCATGCAGACACTCTGACACTGAACCACATCTCCAGGCTCTCGTTGTTGGGTTTGTTTTTCTTCTTGTGATTGTTGTTGTGGAGACAAAATCTTACTGTCTAGGCCGTGTTTACACTCATGGTCCTCTTTCCTTGGCCTCCCAAATGCTGCGATTCCAGGCATTCATTACAGCACCCTTGCTCAATCATTTTGTTTCCAGCCAGCAGCTAAACCAGTGTAGCTGGGACAGTTAGCATGCCTAGTTCTTTTCCAATGTCAGGGGTCTAATCCTGGCCAAAGAATCCTAAAACTGGAGAATCCCACAAAGGGGCCTCTATGAGAGTATTCTTTGCCTACAAGCAAAAGGTATACTTGAAGCTGTTTCAGTAGGAACTGACTTGTAGTCTCTTGAAGCTGGAATTCCAGGAGATGGAAATTCTTGATTTGCCTCAGTGGTACCCCGCATCGCCAAGAACAAGGTGTTTTCCTATGTCTGGCTCAGCTACTTAACATCCTATGTGTGCAGTCACAACATCCCCTTTCATAGGTTCCAGAGGCTACAGCTGGTACCACCTGTGAGGATGAAGGTGACAAAGAAGGGAGAGCAATATGTGTATCTGTCTGCTTTTAATTAATAATAAAAAGTTTTCCCAGAATTCCACCCCCCCTCCCCCCCGTACTGCCACTCACCACCAAAACATACCCTTAGGTCAGGACTGGGTCAAGGCATCAATACCAAAGCTTGTCCCTGACAAAAGTAGGCTACAGTGATCTCCTTTGCTGATGACCGTCTTCTCTGTGCACATGGACCCAGAAACTCACCAGAGGGGTTGAGGTTGGGACTAGTTCTTCAGTGGGCAGTGCATAATCGTGCGTGAGCAGAGTGTGGTTGTATATACCTATGATTCCAGAATTCAGGAGGTAGAGGCAAAGAGGAACAAAAATTCAGGGCCAGTCTCAGCAACAGGGAGAGTTTTAAGGTCATCTTGAGCTATGTGAGAGAGACCCTTAAAAAAAATCCCAATTATTATCATCATCATATCATCATTATCATCATATTGTCATCATTATAATCATCATATAATCAGCAGCAGCAGCTTGATAGAAAGAGTGAGACTTGGTATTCATTTCTTCCTATGCTGAACTCAGAACTCATGCTGATGAAGCATTAGAAGGGTTCGCAATACGGGAAGATAGTTTTTACATTTACTAAGGCCGATATATGTCCCAAGTCAGGTGGAAGCTGTAGGGCATGCTGCTTTACATTTGCCTTTCTATGAGGCCGTCATATTTGGTTTTAACCACCCACTTTTCAGCCCATACGGAAATACTTGAGACTGGCTCATAGTCCTAGAGGTTCAAGGTCAAGACACTCAGTGATGGTCTTCTTGCTGATAGTCCTAAGACTGCAGGACATCGAGTGGCAAGAAATGGAAAGCGAGCTTATTGAGAGTTAGTGTATGTGTGGATGTGTGGGTGTCTTCTGATCTCTTTCCTTCTTACAAGGTGACCAGGATGCAATCATAGGGGTTCACTTTTCAAAAGCCCAACCTCTAGACACTATTGTCATGTTACATTTGCATCCTCTTATGACTTCACAGTGGGGATCACGTTTTTTTTTTTTTTAATCTTAGGAAAGAGAATACATGTGATAGCTATTCTTGCTTGTTAGTTTGACTACATCTGGAATTAACCAAATCCCAAGCAGCTAGGTATACTAGGTGAGGGATTATTTTTCTTAATTAAACCACATGAAGTAGGATGGAAAGACCCACTTTTAATCTGGATCTTTTGAAGTTGGAAGATACACTTTTAATCCAGATATTTTGAGGTGGAAGATTCACTTTTAATTGGGGCCACACCTTCTGCTGGGAGTCTTTATAAGAACATGGAAGAAGGAAACTAGTTCTCTTTCCCTGCTCCCCCTCACCCCTGCCCCTCGCAAGTCCATTCCTTTACTGACATTAGAGCCTACTTCTTCAGGATTCTGGTGTAAGCTTAAGACTAGCTTAGATGTCTAGCCTCATGGACTGAACAACTACCAGGACTTTTCACTGGTAGACAGCCATTGTAGACAGCCATTGTAGACAGCCATTGCAGACAGCCATTGCAGACAGCCATTGCAGACAGCCATTGTAGACAGCCATTGTAGACAGCCATTGCAGATAACCATTGTAGACAGCCATTGTAGATAGCCATTGTAGACAGCCATTGTAGACAGCCATTGCAGACTAGCTGGACTGCATTCTATAAACAATGCTAATAAATCACACCCCTCTCTGCTTATTATTTAAGTTCTGTTCCTCTAAAGAACCCTGATTAACATAACATAATTTTATTTTTTAAACACACCTCACTGAGTCTGTTTAATATTAGTCATATGTACCTGTGTTTCGGGCTGACAACATGGTCTTAAATAACCTATCAAGAGGTTTGTCCCTCGGGAAGACTTCTTCTTCTTCCAGCAGCCACTGGTTGCCTGTAGCTCTTTATCTAGAGGTGGGGCTTTATGAGATTTCCCCCAACCACACTGGCATGTCACTTGGTGTCATTATTTTTAAGTTATTTTAGGAGCATATTGTTGAGATTTCATGGGTGCAACATCTCTGTCTGGTATAAAAGGCATCATCTCACAGCAGATGTTCTGACGCTCCGGCTCTTACAACCTTGCAGCCTCTCTTCCAAGTTGTTCCTTGAGCCTTAGGTGTAGGGGATGTGTTGTAAATGGCGCCCCCATGGCCACTTGCTCTCTACATCTTGACTAGCTGTGGCTTTCCATGATGGTCGCCTTCTGCTGCAAAAAGAAGCTTCTATGAAAGAAGGGATGGGGGATCCCTTTTAACACAAGAACTCTTGTGTGGCATTTGGTATATATCCCAGCTATAACAAGAGACAAAACAGAGAAAATTTGGACCTAGCCGAGAGCAAAGTTATGTTTCCATCACCACCACCTTCCTCATCATCAAGACGTTTATCATTATCTTTGTTGCATGAGGCACCTTTATGAGATGCTCGCACTATGTTCCATGATAATAGAGTCATCCAGAAATTCACCCCAAATAATAACTGTGTCCCCTCTCACACAAAAACAGCACACCTGTGGCTCTTGACATCAGAGCTAAAAGCTGCTGCCTGAAGAAGCTATAATCCAAAAGAACTAATTGCATAGAGAAAACACAGGCAACACGCAAAGGGATTTTTTTTTAAGTAGAACAGCTTAGCAATTTTTATTACTTAACTTGTCATAAGCAACTGTTGGGAGAGAAGAAGAGAAATTCTTGGAATGAGAAAGCCACCACCACTCCACAAATACAATTAGTTCGTGTTTAACTCCTCAAATACAATTGTGCTACAGGATTGCCTGATAATCTTCGACATAAGTCATCAAATCACTCCAAAGAGAGCTAATGATGCCTGGAATATTGACCAGCGCTAGAATGCACACCTAACACAAGAGAGGCTTTGGGCTGCGCCCCCAGCATTGGAATAGTAAAAACGGTGGCTATAAGAACGTATGATTTCAGGACTGTCCATTTATAAAAAATTATTCATTTGTATGATGATGAAAAACAGGTCTGGATCAATGCCTTTCTTCACTGCTTGCAATTAGTAAGTCCTTAACAAAATTATAAACAGCAAAATTAAATCAAATTTCCTACTCGAAAGTCAGTCTATTTTGGTACAATAGCTCTACTAGATGTAATTATATATTACAATATTTTTTTTTCTGATGTGCCCTCACCCCCAGCTACGTACAGTGCCACAAATAGAATGAGGATCTGATTTCCTGGCAAACAGAATGAAAACAGGAAAATCTATGCAGGACGGAGCATTTGCTCCGTCATTTTTATCTATAATGAGCAAAATAAAGATTTATATCTTAAAGATTTTTCTACTAAATTTAAAATACCTTCAAACCGGATAACGTGGTTATATAGAACTATTCATTTGAGTCTCTTGCTGTCCCTGGACTTTTAAAATAGGCAAAACCTGGGAATATGAACGGTAATAGAGACCCTTCCTAGCATGCACAAGGCACTGGATCCAACCCCTAGGGATTCAAAATAAGTAAATAAAATGCATCTTGTTTTCATGGCTATCTTTGCTATATTTTTGCTTTCCCTTCCTCTCCCTTCTCTCTCTCCCTCCCCCATTCTTCCCTTCACTTTTTACCCTCCCTCTCCTCCTTCATTTTTCCTCTCCTTCCTCCTGCCCCTCCCTCTTTGGGGGTTTTTAAAGACAGGGTTTCTCCTGTCCCGGAACTCACTATGTAGACCATAGACCAGGCTGGCCACTAACCTGGAGATCCATCTGCCTCTGCCTCCCAAGTGCTGAAATGAAAGACTTGCATTACCACCGCCCAGTCTCCCCTTTCATCTTTCTTGCCTTTTTTTTTCTTTTTAAGACAGGGTCTCTAAATTCAGCTTAGACTGGCCTTGAATGAACCATGTAGCACAGACAAGTCTCAAATTCACAATGATCCCCCTGCCTCAGCCACCCAAGTGCTGGGATTTTAGGCATGAGCCACCATATTCAGGCTGGGTGGTTGTAATCCTTTCCCAAACTCTAGAATCCTTCTGCCACGTTCCATCTCCATACACTCTCAGAGTGAAAACTTCATTAATCAAATAATTTTTACTCAGTTTCATTTTGTACATATGTAGTATTTTTTCTATTTTAAAATAAAATTTTCATTAGTTTTTTAGATTGTAATTGCACGATTTCCCCCTTCCCTTCTTCCCATATACTCCTCCTTGCTTTCTTACAAATGTGTGACCTATTCTTACTAATTGTTGTTACATGTATATGCATATGTGTATTCATACATATTCCTAAATACATAAATACAATCTTCCCAGTCTGTATAATGTTACTTGTATGGTTTGGATACCAATGGCCTCTGGTATCGGGTAAGCAACTGGTGTGTTCTTCATGACGGAAGGCTATGTTTCCCCCTCACAGTATTGCTTAGTTACCTGTTGTCTTAGTCAGGGTCACTATTGCTGTAATGAAACACCGGAACCAAAAGCAACTTGGAGGGAAAGGATGTATTTGGCTTACATATCCCGAATCACAGTCTGTTGAGGGAAGTCAAGGCAGATACTAAAGCAGGGCAGGAACCTAGAGGCAAGAGTGGATGTGGAGGCCATGGAGGGGTGCTGCTAACTGGCTTGCTCCCTTTGCTTGCTCAGCCTCTTATGGCCCCTGAGGACCACCAGCCCAGGGATGGTGCCACCATCCACACAATGGGCTGGGCCCTCCCACATCAATCATGCACAATGGACTGAGCCCCCCCTCAATTGATCACTAATTAAGAAAATGCCTTACAGCTAGATCTTATGAGGCTCCCTCCTTTCAGATAACTTTAGCTTGTGTCAAGTTGACATAAAACTAGCCAGAACAGATAATGCTTCTAAGTCCATGAAAGCTTTACCTAGCCTACAACAACAGTCGGGGGAAGTACCAGCTACACAGTAACCCCTAGATAGCACTGCATGCTATATCATGAGCTGAAGTGCATCTTAGCCCAATAATTATTTTAAGCTAAAAACTCCAAAGAATCAACAACTATTTAAACTTTTTTTAAATTGCTGGGTGGTTGCAGCACATGGCTTTAATCCCAGCACACAGAAGGCAGAGGCAGGTAGATCTCTGTGAGTTCAAGACCAACTTGGTCTATGTACTGAGTTCCAGGCCAGCCAGGATTACGCAGTGAAGCATGTCTTGAAAAACCAACCAATCAACCATCCAACCAACCAACAACAACAACAACAAAAAACCCAAAAATAAAAACAGAAACTTCTTTTACTGATTTAAGCTGCAGCTTCCAGAAATTTTAGTCATCATAAACCTCTTTATAGTAGCTTTACGTCTTGGTGGAGCTGACCCATGGGCACAGCAATGAGTAATCATTTAAACTATTTGAGGCTCCTGGCTTTCTGTCTTCCCTCTGTAGAAGCCCTTTCTCCCACCCTGTCTTCCCCCACATAGTTGCAAACCCTTTTCCTTAGCCGTGTGGGGAGCCATTGTGTCTAAAGGCACACGGAGGCACACACACGAGACTGGTCTCTTCTGTTCCTCTGTTCATGGGCAATTAAATCCAGTGCTCTCCTCCCTGCACACACAGACACCGAAAATGGACAGATTCTCCTATGAACAGCATCATCCTAACCCTGCCACAACCCTATTGTCCCCCCATTATTCAGGTGAAGAAACTAGGCCTTGAAGATGTTCAGAAAATGCCCCATTAACACACAGTAGTTACATTGCAAAGGCAGGCTTTGAAGTTTGGATTCTGATTACCTGACATGCTGAGATGGGATGCCAGCGTCCTGGAATAGCCAGGCAAGGATGCTATTTCCTTCCCCCCAGATGCTTACAAGTATCTGCTTGGTTCAGGATAACTCAGAAAAAGGTTCCAGAGGAGGTCCCTGGAAAGGTAAGAGCCGGGAGAGTGCTGTGCTCCTACAGACTGTAGTGCCTGTGTTCAGACATCAAGGGCAGAAGGAAAGGGGAGACAAGATGTTTGTGTATCTCTGTGTGATCATGCACCTGCTTTGAACCTCAGACCCCCTGAAAGACTGTTTGTGGACCAAAGACGCTCAACTATTTTCTGAGCTTAAAACACCCAGCATATATGTTTTGTCAACTACGAAAGTGTTAGGCCACATTCATTGCTATTCTGGGAAACGCCTGCCTATAGCTTTACATTAGTAATAATAACCTAGATTATAGAAAATCAGTTATTTTTCATCTACCATGAAAGTATCTCTGTACTGTGGTCTATCTGAGCTCAAAGGAAATGAATGGCCACAAAAGATGGAAGCTACTGTGTCATTCCCCAGATGCTGTGTCTGACTTGTCTCTTCTCTTAGCTCTTGCTTCTTTCCTACTTGACATATAAAAACAGCAACCTGGAGAGACTCTGGGGAATATTACCTACTTGTATAATCTTGAATATAAAGGAAAAGCTACAGCCAAATAAAGTTACCAGGATACGGATGGATGCCTACACAACAAAGACTCAGCTGCAGCAGCAAAAGCAGAACCTGGGAGTGTCTTAAATTGAGCCGTAGCTTTCATGGCCTCCCCGGGGCTGCTCTGCAGAGGCAGTTAACCTGCCTGAGCGATCAAATCAATGCTCATGACCTTTCTCTTTGGCCATCTTTTCCTGTGGTGGTTCCCTCAATCTCTGTAGTCAAGAGGAAGACGATGGAATCATTTCCTTGGGGTGGGGAGTATTCCTATAAAACAGTAATACATTATTTGCTATTCAAGTGGAATTCACTAATTAAATGATGATTCCACAGTATAAGGGTAAAGCTTATCACTGCTATCATTTGGCGTCTTTAACGTACTCAGACATCTTTATCTAATTGACTCATGCCCATGCATCGTCTAACAGAGAATGTGGAATAAATCACCCCTGCAGGCAGGGAAATACTTGTTGCTATATCCAGCATAGGTTGAGATAGGGGAGATGGTGAGTGAGCTGTTCACCTTCCACAAGTGCGTTCCCTGAGAAAAATACCTGATATTACCTAGAACATAAACTAGTTACATGTCTATTGATAGGGACCTAAAATCGAACTTGAAACGCTCCAAACCTGGCGATCGTCTAACACACTCTGGTGTCGCTGCAGACTGAACCGACTCTGTTAGGAAGACAGGGAGCCATCAAGTAGTCTTTGTGCCTGCAGGAGAGGCCCGACCGTTGGCCTTCTAGAGTTTCTCTTCCAGGAGACAGCAAACAATCCCTCCCTTAGCTTGCCTCTCAAGTTAAAAGGAGATGGGAAGTGTGAGGCGAGTCAGGAGAGCTCTGGCCGAGTCAGGGGCTGAACTTGAAACCCATCCAACAGATATGGGTCAGTGTCGACTGTGTTTAAAAGACAAACCCGACCCTGGAGTTCCTCAGGTTTCAGGAACACCGAAGCACCTTGCTGCTTGGCAGTTCTGACAGTGGCTTGAAGTCTTCTTCTGGCTGTATCCTTCTTGGCCAGGAAAACGACATCTGAGTGAGTTATTATCTACTAAATAGGGACTGGTGACCTTTGTGATTTTTTTCTAGGACCCCTTCCCCCACAAAGGCATTTCTTGCCCTTGTCGAAGGCTGAGTGTCCCCTCTCTGAAGAATCGCAGTGTATGAGTCTCACCCTAAAGCATCTGCTGTCTCATACAGCGCTTGCAGGATTGGTTCATGGAGGTCATATTTTTTTTGTGGGGCTCACTCTGTTGGCCATGCAATAGGAAGAGAACAGAGAGAAGAATACAATAGGAAAAGGGGGAAGAAATCCTGTGTATGTGGAAGAGCCCACCAAACAAGTCATCAACAGCAGTAGACTTGGTTATCAATTACGTACTCATGAAGCAAGGCAGCAGGGGCTATAACGAGATGGTTGTCAGGTGGTGGGGCCACATACCAAAGGAGGGACGGTAGAGAATATGGGAACTGAGGCATAAGACAAAGAATAGTAATTTATCATTGAACATGCTGAGGTAGGACTTAGATGAATACAGGATTAGTATCCTCAGGTATACTGGATAAGAGACCCCTAAAATAGTTAATGGGGTCTGGGAGGGAAGTAGAAGACCCAAATAACCATACCATGGAAGAAGCAGAAATTTTTAAAAATCAGCAATATTTAACACCCACGATGCACTGGCTTCAGTTCTCAGCACTGACCAAATGAAAAAGACATTAAGAACCAAGGATAAGGTCTGTATGGAGCCGCGATTGCGGGTCTCTGTTCTGCAGGATGGCGTTTGTGGAAGTTGTCAAGAATGCCGCGTACTTTAAGAGGCACCAAGTGAGATTTAGAAGGCAGCGAGAGGGTAAAACTGGCTACTATGCTCGGAAAAGATTGGTGATCCAGGACAAAAATAACTACAACACACCCAAATACAGGATGATAGTTCTTGTAACGAACAGAAATCCCATCTGCCAGATTGTGTACGCCCGTATAGAAAGGGATGTGATTATCTGTGCACCATATGCACAGGAACTGCCAAAATACAGTGTGAAAGCTGGCCCGACAAAGAATGCTGCAGCCTACTGCACTGGCCTGCTGCTGGTCTGCAGGCTTCTCAGTACGTTCTGTATGGATAAGATCTATGAAGGCCAAGTGGAGGTGACCGAGATGAATACACTGTGGAAAACATTGCTGGTCAGTCTGGCGCCTTCACTTGCTATTTGGATGCAGGTCTTGCCCGAACTACGATCAAGTTTTGGGGGCCCTGAAGGGAGCTGAGCTGTGGATGGAGGCTTGTCTACTCCTCATAGTACCAAATGATTCCCAGGTTATGATTCTGAAATCAAGGAGTTCAAGGCAAAAGTACACCGGAAGCATATCATGGGCCAGAATGTTGCAGAATTCATGTGTTGTTTCACAGAGGTAGATGGAGATGTTTATTAAAACAGTTCTCTCGGTACATAAAGAACAATGTAACTCCAGACATGATGGAGGAGACACATGATGGAGCTCATGCTGCCATCAGAGAGAATCCAGCCTCTGAGAAGAAGCTGAAGGAAAAGGAGGAGGAGGAGGAGGAAGAGGGAGAGGAGGGGGAGGAGGGGGAGGGAGAAAGGGACGGGGAGGAGGAAGAGAAGGAGGAGGAGGAGAAGGAGGAGGAGCAGGAGGAGGAGGAGGAGAAGGAGGAGGAGGAGGTGGGGCTGTCCCCAAATGTCCCTCGCCCAGAAGAAAGATCGGATTGCTTAAAAGAAGGCAAGCTTTCTCAGAGCTCGGGAACGGGTCACTGAGAGCTAAAGCAATTTTCTGTGCGGATGTTTTCATAAAGATAATAAACTTATGAACCAAGTCCCCCCGCCCAAAAAGAACCAAGGATAAGGGGAAATAACTCACAAGAGTCCTGAAAACGAATGGTGACTGGCAAGAACTATCTCAAGGGGGTGTGGAAGACAGAACTAGAGGATGTGGCTTAAGGAATAAATTGAGGAAAGGAAGAGTCTCCTTGTCTCCTAGAGGACGGGAGTAAAGGAGAAAGGGTGCTGGAGAGGGTCATGCCACGTGTCGAGTAGGAGCCAAGAAGGGAGTCAATGTTGTCATTCATGGAAAGTAAAGAACTCCAAGATGGGCAGAGAATGAATTTCTGGACAGCAGGAGGTCCTTGAAAATCAGGACGAACTGGGCTGTGACCATAGAGGGAGGAATTCCTATGTAAAAATTCAGGATGGATGATGCTATAAGACCCAAGATCCAAGGAAGAAGACAGGTAGAGATCAAAAGACATGGATGCGAAATCATATCCAGGTGCCGGCTTCTCTCTTTTGCTCAAAAGGAAAAAACAAAATCACCTTTTCAAGAGATTGGGGGTGGGAAGGCTGCTTGAAGAGAGTGAGGAAGGTGTGTCTTGTGATGCCCCTCCCCCACAGCCGTGCCTCTGATGCTCTTGGGTCTGGGACTGAGAACTTTCCCACAGCAGTACCTGTGCTTTGCGACCGTCCCCACTGTATGAAGTGGTCACAGATGTTCCCATTTCACACATGGGGAGAGCTGGGCCTCAGAGACATTTATCTTTGGCTCAGGTAAGAATTATCAAGTCTGCGGGGAGGTGGAATGCTCGATCAATACCCATCAAATGCATGGGCTGCATAGACAACACTCTCCAACTTGTTACACCTGTGTGTGATGCTCCCTTCAACAGAAGTTTTGGCAATGAGTCTATATTCTCATGTAGCAATAAGCTCCAAGAGTTAATGAAAACCACAAAACTTGGCTGAACAAGGAAGTGCCAGGGCTACTTTATTTACTCCGAACAGAAAGGCTGCTAGCCTGATTATGATTAATTGGAAAATGAGATTTAGTTGGGACAAAGCTCTTGAAGCTCCTGTGTCTAGCGCTTCCAGCAAGGACCTCCCTATATTGGAATTGATGTGTGTTCAGTCTCAGTTTTACTGTGGATACTATCTGGATGAAAATTCCTGCCAAAACATTTCACTGAAGGATTTACAATAGACTTTCCAAGGCTCTAGCTGAAGGGCAGCAGCTGATGTCAGCGTGAGCCTGCTGGCATTCACCAGTTCATCTGGCTGAATAAAAAGTAACCAATTGTGTCTTTGGGAACCCTGCATGTTCTTCATAGTTGTAAGCCAAAATCTAATGTGTGTTCTTTTCACCATTATGTCAGCGAAAGAGAACTGTGCAAATAATAAAATGTCATGGAATGTGCAAATAGGGCATTGGCTCCCCAAGTTCTTGTGGGTAGAAATTTGACTTTTCCCGAGAGTCATTTCAGGGAACTGCACCAATGTTTGGCACATGACATGGGCTAAAAATTGCATGGTGAAATGAGTTGACCTGCATCAACCTTACAGGTGGTTTTATTTTTTCTCCTAGAGCAGAGTGCAGGCCTGTCACTGGAGGATGCTGTGTGCGCGAGCACTCTTAATTCATTATTGAAGTTCTGGATGAATTATTAATCCCGGAGAAAAATCCATAGCTGGAGTTGTCTGTCGTTGCAGTGGGAGGAGAATGACTAGTCACCCATGTATGCGGTCTTCCGCCATCATCACCCCTTCTCCCCCTTTGAGTCTTAGATTCTGCAGCTCTCCCAAGCTATGGCTGTGAGTCCCATTCTATTCCTGACTTATGGTTTGACCTAAGATGAGTCACTTAATCTCAGGGTGGTACTTGCTTCCCCTTCATTGAGAGCCAACGGGGCCTGGCTATGCAGCCAGCAAATCATAAGCCTAAAAGACTGGATGTGTTACTCAGGGCCGTCCATCATTTCTGTGAGGCCAACGGAAATGAATCACAGATACAAAACCCCAATGGATCTCCCCAACTCCTACCAAACTAGCCCTTTGGGGTGGCTAAGCCAGTGCAGAGTGCAGTGAACGGGGAAAGATAGGGAGCTGGGGATGAAGGCTGCACTAAACCCAAAGGGGGAAAGTCTGGCAACAGAGGACAAGGGGCAGGGTAGAGATACCACTCTGGCTGGAATGGCTGTGAATAGCTTGCACCCTTGGAGAGAGCACACCAGCCTCTGCTTTTCATAGATAAACACAAAAGACAGCATGTGGGCTCTCCAGCCCTTGGCACTTAAAATCAAGTGAACTTACATGCAAGTCTGTAGAATGAGATACACACACACACACACACACACACACCACACATCATAAGGCCTACAACAGCAATGTGAAAGAGGGCTGTGCAGTGTGTCTCAGAGAGAAGTGCCCAAAGAACAGAGGCTGGGATGGGATTGGCTCCTTTTCCCTTAAGCCTATTTTCTCCAGGGAGTAAAAAGGCCCGCAGAGATGAAGGCCCACATCCCTATGAGAACAATCTAGAAAGGTCCAGGGCAGATAATACACCTTCACTACCACAGAATTAAGAGAGGACCACGGAGTATGATCCATTGTCATGGTTGTGGTCACGGCCCTGAAAGTGGCACAAGGACAACTGGAAATCTTGCAGATAACTGCGTTACCAATCTCTAGAACAGAGGTTCGGCTAATCAGAGGGCAGACATGAAGTGTGCCCACAGCGTCTTCCTGGTCATGCTCGCACGCAGGGTTCTCCAGGCACCAGAGGAAGGCCTTCGAGTCTGCATCGCCTTGCAGCTCTGCTCACAGCACCATCTGGGTAGCAGCAGTGACTGATGGGCACTTCAATCACACATAAAAGCCTCTAGCATTTCATGTGCCACGCTGTAAATCTTACCTGTAGCCACCAGTGTGACTGATGAGACAGGTTCTCAGCACAGCAGAGTGTCTCAAGAACCTCACACGTGACAGTCGTGTAAGTGTATCCTTGTCTTGTGACAGTGTTTATAAGCTCAAAGAGCCATAGTAGGGAGTCAATAAATATGCGATATGATACAACAGTAAAATCATAAACAGTGCTTAGCACACATTTAGGAGAGAAAGGGCAATTTCTCAATGTTTAAAAGGGAAAAAAATGAAAGCAATAATATGCTGTTTAAAAGAACAATCCAGGACTGGGCCGGTGGCTTAATCACTAACACACTTGCCATGTACACACGAGGACCTGTGTTTGATTCCCAGGACCCACATAGAAAGCCAAACACGATGGCCTACTCTTTAATCCTAGCACTGATACCAAGACAGACAGGTTCCTGGGACTTGCTATCTAGCCAATGTATCCTGGCCAGTGAGCTCCAGGCCAGAGGAAGACACTGTCTCCAAAGTGAATACACAAAAAGTGGATGAAACCTGAGGAACAGTGCACATACGTCCTCTAGACTTCACACACCCATGTACACACACACACAGGCTTACGTGCGCATGCATACACTCATATATACAGTGTATCACAAGCATATCAGATTGAGACTTCTATTCCATTCCTTTGTCAAAGTCCATTCAAATGGAGACTTTGGCTTTAGGTTAAGTGCAGTGGAGAGATCCTTCAGTCTCCTGTTGGACACAGTTGAGATGGGATCCAATCTAGCTATTTGCTTCTCTGCTATAGGTGTTCAAGGGAAGGGGTGGGGCAATCATCTCCGTCATCCCAAAGTCATGGGGTGGATAGCCAGATGTGGGTAATGACTCTTGTGTGGATTAGTACTATCGAATGCTGATAATCTTTAATTTTCCTTACTGTTCATGCTGTTGTTCCCGCTGCTCTCTCCAGTGGGGAACGCTGGCCAGCATACCCATTTACCTTCCTTTTGGTAACAGCACCTGGGTTTTCCTTCAGGGAGTCATTTCTTCCTTGCCTTCAAGATAGAGATCAATACATATGGGCGACTCTACCGATGGGGACAAGGGATCTAGTTTGGGCCAATCAGAGCACAACACTCAAGCTCCATCTCTAAGTGTTTGGGCCAATCAGAGCTCAACACTCATGAGCCATCTCTGAAGTTCCCTCTCTTCTTCCTGGGGTTGATAGCTGATGGATGGTCTGCCATCTTTGTTCCATGAGACAACAAAATGGGCAGAAGTCTCCTGAGAGAGAGAAAATGACGACATCATCTAAGCCTCCCTTTTAGAGAAACCTGTTTGGAGCCAAATTCTACCTAAAATTAAAAATGTTCTAATGTACATAATTCTTGTTATTTTTTTCTTCCTTCAGTTACTTACAATTAGAGTTTCCAAACCCAAAGAGGAGCAAGAGGAATGGTAAACGAGTGTTTGGATTTCTTCTAAATTTCCCAACTGTTAACAACTTGATACATAATTATCTCTATGGACCTTCTATGTATCACTATATATTGCTGTATCTACCTGTCTTTCTCTAGCATCTGTCTGCCAGTCTCTCTGTCTGCCAGTCTGTCTGTCTGCCTGCCCATTTATCTATCCATCCTTCTCATTTTCTTTTGCCACTATGCAACACCAGTAGTAGCATCATGCTAAGAAAATTAAACTCCATTCAGTGGCTTATTTCAAAAATTTCCCAGTTTTTCTGAAAATACTTTTAATTTCATTCAATTTTTCCCTTAAGAGTCATCAGTCAGATGGCATTACTACATTTGGTGGGGTTTGTCTGTTTCTTTGTCTGTTTTGGTATTTTGTCTCTTTTAACTTACAACAATGTCCTGGATTTCATTGTACATTTCCTTTAATGACATTGTGTGCTGGCTAATTTTATGTCAACTTAACACAGGTTAGAGTCATCTGGGAAGAAGGAACCCCAACTGAGAAAAGGTTTCCATTAAGACTGGTCTGCAAACAAGCCTGTAGGGCATTTTCTCAATTAGTGATTGATGGTGGGGAAGGGCCCAGCCCACTGTGGGTGTGGTCACTCTGGGCTGGAGGGCGTGGGTGCTATAAGAAACCAGGCTGAGCAAGCCATAGGGAACAAGCCAGTGAGCAGTACTCCTCCATGGCCTCTGCATCAAAAGCTCCTGCCTCCAGATCCAGATCCCTGCCCTATTGAATTCCTATGATGGACTATGGATGTGAAAGCAGAAGCCAAACAAAACCTTTCTTCCCTAACTTGCTTTTTGTCATGGTGTTTTATTATAGCAATAAATTAAAAAAAAAAAAAAAGAACTTAGTAGCCCTGACTAAGACATATTGTATTCTAGCTCATATTTTAGAACCCAGACAAGTTGTCTTACACAATGTACTGTATCCTGGGTTTTTTATGATTACTTACTCAAGTTTAGAGCCATAATTTTAGCAAAAATTCTTCCTATGTGGCATGTTATAGTCAGTTCTGTACCTGGCTCTCTCTCTTTCTCTCTCTCTCTCTCTCTCTCTCTCTCTCTCTTTCTCTCTCTCTCTCTCTGTATGTATGCATATAATGGGAATCACTTCACTTGCCTTATAATGATGTTCCCATACTTGCAATTATAAAATCATTAGAATTATAAAAGTATTTGAATAAAATTTTAAATAATATATATTAATTTCCCCTATAATTTATTCAACTAATCTGCTAAGCTAGATAGTAAAGTTGTTCGTTAGCTTTTCTAAATTTGCCACAGTGAAAATCCCACACACGTGTTGTTTCAGACATTTCCAGTTCTATATGGGAATCGATCCTATAATAGCGCTGGGCCAACGGGAAATGTGTATGTAGTTTTTAAAATATTGCCAAGATCCCTTCTGTAGAAAACTGGCAACATCTCTCGACACACAGTGTTCTCCCTTACGGAAAGCTCACTCGTACTATGGGTCACACAGGTTTCCCCTAAAGTCCATAAGGGACTGCCTGCTTCTCATTGATCCTTTTTTGGCTTCCGTATCACCTAGTACTGTTTGTAGGGGTGCTTGGTGGGTACTGAGCTAGTGAATGAACGCATCTATGAATGGACAAACTGTTCTTTCCCACGACATCAGCACTCTTGTCGGGAGACTGAGCCCCAACTCCAGTAAGAAAACCTTTCGAGGCCACTGTCCCAGTCAGCACAGGGGGCTTACTGGACCGACGGCTGTGCAGGCAAGCAGGAAAAGGTAAGGCGTTACTTCAGTGTCGGAAATAGCTACCAATGCACATTTGGTTAGCACCCACAGCACGCCGAGTAAGAGGACGTTCTCGGGCTAGGGCAGTCACCTGTAACCCAGGCACTCAGAAGACTAAGGCTGAGAGGTGGTAAACCCAAGGCCAGGCGAGACTACAAAGGGAATTCTAGGCCAGGCAGGGCTACGTAATGAGAACCTTCCCTCCCGATAACAAAGCGAAACGAAGGTTCCAGAGCTCAAGTTTGCAATGCAGATGTCTGTGGGATGTGAGACCCACGTGCACAGACAATAACAAGGAAAGGCTTGTGTGGTGAGTGCCCAGTGGATAGTGTAGAAGTTTTGAATGCAGCGCGAGCTACAAGGAGGAAGACCAAACTGCACTCTGGGTGTGGATGGGCAGGGAGTCAAATCAGAGAGGACCTTGGGGTGGGGGTGCGGTTGAGCAACAGGAAGTGAACCAGGGTGGCTGGAGCAGGGAGGTCATACAGGAGAGCAGCCCGGCACACATTGGAATTAGCAGTTCGCGGCTAAATTCAGAGGGAGGTCTGCTAAGAAATATGGTGGCTCACAGTTGCGATGGTTTTCATTTGAACAAAAGTCTACGTGCTTTCCTACCACCCTCGTTTCTTTGTCTTTGGAGTGGTCCTTCCCCACCTTGCATGACCCGGACCCTTGTGAGTCTGGGAAACAGTCAGGCATCCTAGTCGCGGCTGAACCATTGCCTTCTACCCCTGCAGGAGCAATCAGTCCCCATCAGATATGCACGTGGCTGAGGAAGAACGAAGGCCCTCCTTCCTGGAACTTTGGGCTGGGAGCAGGTAAGTGTGGAGCCCAGGTAGTGACACCGCCCATCTCATGGGGAAAGCCCGCCCATAGGGAGAGTGAAACAGCCGAGCAAGGCAGAGTGGGATGTTGGAAAGACAGAGTTCCTTCAAGCTGCGGTGTCCTGTACCAGCAACCCTTCCCGGACTTGCCAGCTCTCTGGAAACCAGAGAATTCTCTTTCTGTTCCAGCTAACTTGAAATTGCTTTCTCTCACTTTCATCTCAAAGACGCCTGAACAAGAAGGGAAGCTTCGACTTTACCCCATAGATCAAAGCTTCCCAAAGTCATTTCCTTTGATCACTGGTCCCCAACGTCCTTAAAAAAAAAAAAAAAGAAAAAGAAGAATTTGCATAGTAAATCTAGTTTGAGAATACTGCCTTCTAAAGCCTCCCCTGTGGGTACACTAGTGTAGTAACATATTAAACACCAAAAGGTTCTCCTTCCTCGGGAGCCTTCCGTGTGTCCTTCCACACCCCCTGTGCACAGTCCCCACCCTGTTGTGCATCCTGGGAGGTTGACCTGATGCTCACCTTTGGCCCTAACTGGATTTGGACAAGCAAAGGCGGCATCATGGAGTCGGGTGAAGGGAGGAGGATTTTCCAGCGTGTTCATTCTCCTCAGGCTGCCCTGCCCAGTCATGGTGGGCTGGTTGTGTCTCTCCTCTCAGGGCCCAGTCGCTGCTGGACATGGCCTTCCAGACAGAGTCCTCTTTTGCTCTCTGGTTTTTTTTTTTTTTTGGTTTTTTTTTTTTTTTTTTTTTGGTTTTTCGAGACAGGGTTTCTCTGCAGCTTTTAGAGCCTGTCCTGGAACTAGCTCTTGTAGACCAGGCTGGCCTCGAACTCAGAGATCCGCCTGCCTCTGCCTCCCGAGTGCTGGGATTAAAGGCGTGCACCACCACCGCCCGGCTGCTCTCTGGCTTTGAGAGTGGTTGGTGGCTCCCTGCTGCTGGCACAAGCCCAGAGCCATTGCACCTCCCTCTGTGGCTTTCTCAAACCCTGTCTGTCATTTGCTAAACTGTTCTGAGATTAGGAATTTAGCGTGCTATGCTTCCTTCCAGGGTCTGTTTGAAATAATGTTCCCAATTAACCCATTATCTCCTACACCCATTAAACCTGCAGTTTGTTTTAAACGGGAAAACACCTATCAATGTGCAATTGAACAGAAAAAAAATTGACCACATGCTTTTCTAGAGGCCTTGAAAAGGCAGAGTCTTAGTCTCAAGATTCTAGAAGGATGAAAGTAGTGGGACCCCTCCCCCCCCACCTTCTTAGCTTGTTACTTTCTCCTGCAGCCTATCAGATGGTCACGCTAGGCCTCAGTTTTTAGTACTCCTACCCCTCTTCCGGCTCTTTTCCTAGCCAAAGCCCACCCTTTTATAGAAACAGTCCAGTGTGTGCCGCCATTCACCCACCAACATTCTCCGAAGTTCTGCCCTCAGCCTGGCCCTTTCATTCACACAGCCACTGCAGTGCCCCTCATCCCTACGGATAAGGGGTAGGTTTTAATCTCTTGCACGGGTAAGTCAATTTTCTTGTTTGATATCATCTCTCATATCCCCCAACTTCTACCAAACACATACTGTTTTACATAGAGACTGTACCTCCTTTGTCCCCACTGATTTGGAAATTAAACTGTACCCCTACACACGCACACACACACACACACACACACACACACAACACACAACACACACACACACACAGCATGCGCCCACACATGCACACACACAGGCACTCACTCATTATGTTGCCCAGACTTGTCTTAAACCCTTGGGTTCCTCACACCTCAGCCCCCTGGAATGACAGGCTTTCGACACAGTATTTAGCTGTCATTCTTTCATACGAAGTTCAGATCTTGTTGTAGAAGTCATTTTCTGATCATCCCAGACAGGCGCGAGTTCTCAGGTTTCTAAGGGACTGGCCCTAATTACCCGCTGAAGGGACCTTCAGGGATTCTGAAATCATGGTACTGTCTGGGACTACTGTCCAGTCCTAGGACTAGTTAACCCTGCACACATCTGTCACCGAACCTTAACGGACTGACAGTGTTGCTACTTCCCAGTCCTCAGCACCACAGGATGTGACCATATATGGAAATGAGGTCATTGTAGATGCTATTAGTTCAGATGACCTCATCCTGGAGTAAGGTAGATTCCTCATCCAACAAAACCAAAGTCTTAAAATGCGGACCTTGACCTACAAATTATGAGAATACCGTGTGAAGACTGGAGTTTTGCTGCTACCAGTCAATAAGCACCAAAGATAGTTAGCAGAGCATGTGAAGTTACAGGAGAGACATGAACCAGAGGCTCTCTCGCAGCCTCAGAAGGAACCAGCTCTGCCGATATAGTAACCCAGCTTCCCAAACCGTCAGGTGGTCCATTGCTGTGGTTCAAGCCACCTAGCTTGTACTTGGTTCTGTGATCACAGACAGCTCACGGAAGAAGAGCCAAGCCTCGTGGCCACTTAAAGAGGGTGTCCATCTAAGATCTAGCGCCCAAGCCTCATGTCATTTCTGGCTAATTAATTCCCTTCTCTGAACCTCGAAGTTCTCCTCTGTAAATGTGGAGATAAAAATCTACCTTGGAAAGTTCCTGTAGGGATTAAAGAAGATAACATTAAGTTATTAGGCACGGTGCCCGACACAGTTAACATGTTTAATAAATGCTAGGTCTTGTCTTCCTAATCCTCTTGCTGTGCAAAGGAGGTCAGACCTAGACATGCAAAGTGCCTGTTGGCGCGAATACAGCAAAGTGGCAACAAGTTAAAAATTAAACAGAAGCCAAGAGTCCCACTTCCAATGTACAGGCATCAGCTCCCACGTCTTATCATGCACTGTGGAGGAGAACAATGAACACGGTGGCATTGATTAAAAGGCATCTGATATATGCGCTTTATTTACTTAGCTGCAGCTGGAGAATTGAATTTAAGGAGTAGGGCTTTTGTGGATTTCTCCCCCATTCACAGGTAGCTGGGATGAATTGTAACTTAAAGCAAAATATCCCTGCTTTTTGTGTGTGTGCCAAGTTTTTTTTTCCTTAAGGATGGTAAAAATCATAACACATACTTATGTAGTGGACTAGACACGGAAGCATAAATGAATGAGCAAAATCTGTAGGTAGATTTATGGAGCATCACTAATTCATATCTTTGTGTGCAAAACCACTACACAACTGTTACTAAATGATGCTGGGATTCACTTTAACCATGTAGCCCCTGGAAACACAGGGTCTTTGCCTTGCATAGGTCTCCCCGCAACTGGCCCTTCTGGCTTCAATTTTCTTTCCTTCCTTTTGAATCTGGCTTACGTGGAGACTGCTGAGGAAGAAGTGGTTTCTTCACAGGTCGGATGAGACGCACGCCACTCCTGCCTCGAGTGACACTCACTCCAATACTTAGACAAAAGTCAACATTGATCGTGTCTAATAAATTATGGTGTCCTTTCATCATTGATAATAAATGTCCATGGTTTTTATGCATCGCCATGTTCAGAAATCAATTACAAACCAGAGAGGTGGGAAGGAAAGCTTGCTGCCGAGCTGGCAGGAGGCTGAGGACCCTATTTCATATGCTGCGGGGGTCTCATGAATCTATCGCTGGAGATGCAGGTTGCTCAGTGAAAGCCCTGAGAAGAAAAGGGGCTTGAAAAGGGTGATTAAAATCTATGATCTCACCAGATTTTTCTGGTCTCTTCCATCGTGCCATGACAACTTGCATCAGGAATTTTTTTTTTTTCTGACTTGCAAAGGGTACTGAAGTACCTCCCTCCAGAACAGACACTTGGAGGCCCTTATTTCTAAGATGAAGCTGTCAGGAAATTAAGTGAAAATCAACACTGACCAGTCAGTCACCTTTAATTTTTTTTGTAGACCTAAGACCTCTCTCTAATAACCCTAGATTCATATACTATTTTGAGCTCCCTCCCCCACACAAAGGGATAGAATAAGAGAGGGTATGGAGAAGCTCCTATGAGCTGAGAAATACCCCGTGTTGTCAGCATCTTCCTTAGGGACAGTCAGACCTCCCTGGGGCCACCGAGATAGGATAGAGGGTGACCTGGATGCCTTGTCATCAGCTGGAAGCTGCCTGTGGCTCTAAGCTCCCACAGTGTGGTATCAGCTGGTCCCTTTTGGTTTCCTACAACCACATGGCACAGAGTCTGGTTGACAAGAAGACCAAATATTCTGTGCCTTGACCCCGAGTGTGCGTCTGTCTCCTGTCTCAGAGTCGATGCCCATGGGCCCGTGTTCAGTGTTCCTGGAGCTAGGTGACAGGGCAGGGTCTGAATGTCTCAGGTGCAAAGAGGCAAGACCTTCACCTGCATTCTTCCCCAGCAGAAGCGGAAGCCACAGGCTGTACTTCTGCTGGTTTCCAGAGTCCCCTGAAATCAGATTCACATCCCTTCCCCACCGTGCTTGTGGAGAAGGGGGTCTAGAGCACTCTAAACATCTTTAGTTTCTTATTAAAGAGCTTGGGGTTTCAGCCGGGCGGCGGTGGCGCACGCCTTTAATCCCAGCACTCGGGAGGCAGAGGCAGAAGGATCTCTGAGTTCGAGGCCAGCCTGGTCTACAAGAGCTAGTTCCAGGACAGGCTCTAGAAACTACAGGGAAACCCTGTCTCGAAAAAAAAACAACAAAAAAAAGAGCTTGGGGTTTCATTTTTGTTGTTTTTGTTTTAGTTGAAATAATAATCCATCTTGGCCTTAGTAATTGCTAATGTGAGCTGTTGAATGTGAGGTTTTCGAGTGTGTTAAGCCCAAGGTGACTCCCAGGTACCTAGTACTCAAAGCCTAAAAACAAATCACTTCAGATGAACCATTGTAATAACCAACCATATTAACATAGATGATTTGCCTCTGTGATTATATTTTTGATCTCAGTTATACTGGACCTACGAAACTTGACAGAATACTTTCCCTAACCATGTATAACTTAATTCCTTTGACAGAACAGGATATACAGACAGCTACAAACAAGAGCATTAATCCAGCTGTGATAGGAATTGGTATCAGTAATGATCAGGGCAATGAGGACGTCATTTTCTTTGCCTTAGGAATAACAAGAATTAGCCAGGTAGCGGTGGCACACGCCTTTAATACCAGCACTCAGGAAATAGAGGCAGGTGGATCTCTGTGAGTTCAAGGCCAGCCTGGTCTACAAGAACCAGTTCCATGACAGCTAGGGCTACAAAGAGAAACTCTGTCTCTAAAAATGAGAGAGAGAGAGAGAGAGAGAGAGAGAGAGAGAGAGAGGCGAGCTGGAGACATGGCTCAGCCAGTAGAGTGTCCACCTAGCATACGTGAAGCCTGGCATTCGATCCCCAGCAAAGCATCAGGCCGATGAGGTGGGGACAAGGGGTAGCTGGAGGCTGGCCTAGGATCCGTGAGACCCTGCGTCAAGACACATGCCCTCAAAACAAGCAAACAAACGAAAAATAGAAATCTGATGATGATGATGAAAACTTGTAGAGCGGCGCAAAAAAAAAAATGGAGAGAATACATGAGAGACGTGGATAAATTGCATTATTGGGAAATAATTTTATTCTTGAATTAATCTCTTCTATTATATTATGCATTCCCTGGCCAGTTTTGAGCAGTTTCTTTCATGTCTCCATAATACCGCCTGCACCCTGCAGTGTTTGTCCATCTCCTACATCCAGAAACATCTGCGCCACACCCTTCTGAATTCTCCATGCTGTCTGGGCCCCGGACTTCCTAGTTTGTAGTCACAACTCATTTTCTTGACCACGGTCCCCCGCTCCCTTGGCAGTCTTCCGACTCTACCTTTGGCTTCACTCCTTAGATTCACTTCCTACTTCCTGTTTGTGGGGTAGGCTAATTTTTAGGTGTTTTGAGTAAAGTCTTGTTTAGTCTAGCCAAGCCCTGTTGTCTTGGCAACTAGGCATGAGTTTGCACGGCTGCCTCCCTTCCTCCCAAATAGCCATGCATTCAGAGTTCATTACACTGAACTCCCTCTCTCCCTCCTTCCCTCCCTCCCTCCCTTCCTTCCTTCCATCCTTCCGAGACAGAATATCACTATGTAGCCCAGGCTGGCCTCAGACCCTCCTGCCTCAGTCTCCCAAGGGCAGGCTTTACAGCTGCACACCAGCATGCCTTGGACTCTCATGGCATTCCTGTGGACTGGGCACAGTGGTCTTCCACAGAGCTTGGAGCACAACCTGAACAGTTCAACAGGGCTTCTTCATGCAGCAACTGCCTTCCTAAAGAGCCTTCCACTGGACTGAATCAATAAGAATTCATTTAAATGATGACCAACTCTCAGAATCTTAAAGAGCTGGAGCAGAAATGACAGAATCAGCTGTTGTTTCTTACAGAGAAAGAGTCGGATGCACTTCCTTAACACAAGGAGAGCTTTTTTTGTTTTTTGTTTGTTTGTTTTTCGAGACAGGGTTTCTCTGCAGCTTTAGAGCCTGTCCTGGAGCTAGCTCTTGTAGACCAGGCTGGTCTCGAACTCACAGAGAGAGATCCGCCTGCCTCTGCCTCCCAAGTGCTGGGATTAAAGGCGTGCACCACCACCGCCCGGCTTTTTACAAGGAGAGCTTTGAACATTGAACCCACCCAGTGCATTCCCCAGAGAGCACACCACCACACTATAGTCCTGTGGTCAATGAGGGCAAAGGTGCTCCAAGGGCTCTCGGTAGGGAACTAGTCTTGAACAACTTCTGTGATCTCCAAGAGGCCTAGACACCTGAATATTTTCTTAAGAACCTAAGGGCAGGTGCTGGAGAGATGGCTCAGCGGTTAAGAGCATTGCCTGCTCTTCCAAAGGTCCTGAGTTCAATTCCCAGCAACCACATGGTGGCTCACAACCATCTGTAATGGGGTCTGGTGCCCTCTTCTGGCCTGCAGGCAAACACACAGACAGAATATTGTATATATAATAAATAAATATTTTTTTAAAAAAAGAACCTAAGGGCAGATTTGAGAAGTGAAGCCACCAAATACAATAGATATAGGTGTATTCCAACTGTGTCCGTCACTAAGCAAGGGACACGGTGCCAAGTTTGCACAGGGATCCTGCAAAGGTGAAGGAGGAATCTCTAGCAGTCTGGATGCTTCCACTTCCTGGTCTTAACTATGGTCTGTGACCAGCAGCTGGAGTCTCTCCAGAAACGCAGCTTTCAAGGCCCCCCCCCTCGTACCCAGTGGAATCACAGCCTGCACCAGCTAGACCACCCAGGACTCTGTTTGAGAGATGGGCAAGCAATTGCTTCCTTTGCTTACGTTGGCATTTTTCCTTGTCTAGTGCCCACCGCCTTCAGTGTTACAAACGGGATTTTAAAACAATGACAAATGAGAGTCTCATGGGAGCGTGGACGTGGGTGTGCAGGAAAAGCCACTGCAGATCACCTGAGGGTTTTACTCCTTGAACCTAGGACAAAGCTTCCCAAGCTTTCCCAGATGCGTTTGCATCAGTACATCGCATTGCAAAGGGCCTGTGTCTATAATTAAGAGACGCTGACAGATGTGGCAGGGTGATTAGGTAGGTGCTTCTGCCCAAGGCTCAGGAAAGTCACCTGCACCCAGAAGTCTGGGTCTCACATGTGGGATGGGAACACTTATTTTGTTCATGTATGTTTTACCCAACCCATAGAATACCTGGCTGCCCAGTGAAATGTGTGGCTTGGGATTCAACATCTTTCTAAGAACTATTTTTGAAGGATAACTATGAACAGTTGCATGTGAGCAGCTATCACGCAGGCTGCATTTTATGCACTTCACACTTTTCCATATGCCGGGGACCTAGTGGAGACAGGAGTCCCTGGATGTCTGTGGATGCTCAGCCGTAAACCAGGGCAGCTCCGAGCTTCTAAATCCCAATTGGGCTGCTCCAACAGGCTGAGATGCCAAAATTGCAACCTCGTGAGGCTTTCCCACCCATGGGAAGTCAGAGAAGTGGGAAATATTTCGAGCAGTTTGGCATGCTCGCATAACCCCTTTGTGCAAATCCCCACACCAACAGTTTGTAACTAAAGTGAGAGTGAGTGTAAACGGACTGACCTCCCACGTCACACCGCCCGCACGTGGAAGCCTCTGAGGGATGAGTGTGCTTCACGCCTGGCCCATCCCCAGTGGCGGAGAACCAGAAAGGTGCCGACTTTCCATATAGCGTATGCATTGGGGGCGGGTTTTGCTGTAGCATTAATGGCAATCAGAAGCTAAAGTGGAAGACACGGCTTTATCAAATATGCACATCTATCGCAAAGAGACATCCGAAATCCAGACTGCAGCGGCAATTGCATTTTCTGCGACAAGCATGGCTTTCCAGATAGTGTCTTCTAGATGCTGAGAAACACCCCAAATTTTGGGCCATCCCCTCATTTAGACTTAACTTTTTGGTACCTGGGATTGGGAATTGTCACTAGCTCCGTTAGAAACGTTTTTCTGCAAGACGGATAAAGTCATTATATGACAACATATATTTCTGTGCTTGGTGCCTTGTGTTATCTCTGCTAATCCCTTCCCTTTGTTCAGTAGAAAATTTTCAGGGCTGCTCTGCTAATATCATTATACCATGACTCTTGAAAACATTGCTGTGATGCCATCAGATAGTTACAGTTTTCCTCTGACATTTTATAAACTCTATGACTAAAGCGTAGAGTGTTTGTCATTTAATGACTAAAAATATCCACCAGAGGAATTTTTCTGGGATCGAATCATTACATACGCCAAACAGTTCAAGTGGGTCTGGGCTACTTGGCAGAGGAGACAGTAAAAATGATCAGTTAATAAACTGGTATCACAAACTAAACGGAGGCCACTAGCTGCTCTGCCTAGATCTGGGGGGGCTTTGTTCCAGGGGTAAGCATGAGAGAATAAAGTGGAGCCCGATTGTGAAGGTCATGGGCTGGCCTGCGCCTGCTTTTGGCAGAAGACAGATGTCGAGGTGTCCTGGCAGGCAACTGTGTGAATTCTCCTCCTCAGAAGGAGTGCCCTGGCTCTAGCTGGAGGGCGACTAGGAGGAAACGGGTTTCCTGGAGAAGACACTGTAAGCATGTGAAGAAAACAGGTGAAAGAATAAATGAAAACCACCGCTGGGTGGAGAGACGGAGGATGGAAGATGGAGCAGCAGGAAAGAGAGGGTGGATGATAACTGCGTCTGTGTTTTGAGATTAGGTGTGAGGTGGTGCCAGTCGCCGAGTTAGTGATCACAGGAGCGAGAAGGAAGCTGGGCAGTGGTGGCGTACACCTTTAACCCCAGCACTCAGAAGGTGGAAGTCTGTGAGTTCGAGGCCTGCTTAGTCTACAGAGTGAGTACCAAGACAGCTAAGACTACAAAGAAAAACCCTGTATCTAACAACAACATCAAAAGGCAAAACAAAATGGAAGGAGAAGGGGAAAGGAAGAGGAGGAGGAAGAGGAAGGAGAAGGAGGAGAAGGAAGAGGAGGAAGAGGAGGAGGAGGAGGAAGGGAAGGAGGAGAAGGAGGAGGAGGAAGAAGGAAAAGGAGAAGAAGGAGGAGGAGGGGGATAAGGGGAGTCAGGTACCACTGGGCATGCCCACACATGCCATGCAAGTACAGTCTGCGTCTGGTATTATTGAGTGTGATCTTGATAACTTTGAATTGAAATCTGCCTAGGATATTACTAAAGCATACTTCTGGGTGTGCTTATGAGGAAATTTCCAAAGACGGTTAACATGTTGGAGCAATGGGATAAGGAGTGGACTTGCTTTTATGTAGGCAGCACGGTCCACTCAGGTGGGAACCCGGACAGAGCAAGAGGGAAAGGAGTCTGCGTGTTTCCTCAGCCATGGCTCACACATCTCTGCCCCGCCCAGCTCTTGCGCCATGCTGTTCTGTTTCACACGCCCCAGATCAACAGAGCCAGCCAACTGTGGACTGAAGCCTTTGAAACTGTGGACCAAAATAAACAATCCCTGTCTTACATTACTTTCCACGGGAATTCTGTGGCCGCAGTGAAAACCTGACTCAGCCAGGGAGCCAGCGATTTATAGGCACGCAGTGGACTGCAGCCTGTTGATGTGCGTGCGATTGCTGTGTTATTCAGCTTCCCAACATAGAAAATAATGATGAGATAAATGAACTTAAAACGAATCTGGAGAGACGGGCTCGGTGGGTAAGAGAACTGGCTGCTCTTGCAGAGGACCCAAGTCTGATTCCTACCACCCGCGTGGTGGCTCGCGGCCATCTGTGACTCCAGATTCAGGAGATCTGGTGCCCCCTTCTGACCTTGGTGGGCATCAGGCGCCACTGGTCTCAGCCAGCACAGCAAACCATGGAGGGGCGCTATGGAAGAGGAAACTGGTCACCGCATGGCAGCAGAAAGCAAAGAGAGAGAAGGAAGGATTTGGGATCCTAATATCCCCTTAAAGAGCATGACTCCAAGAACCTAGCTTTTTCCCATGAGACCCCATCTCCTGAATATTCCACCACCTTCCAATACTGCCATTGGCTGGCATCCAAGCCTTTAATTTTAATACATAGGCCTTTGCGAAGTATTCCCGTCTAAACTATGGCATTGTTCCAGTGAGAAATTAGTATATATATATATATATATATATATATATATATATATTTCTTTAAATATATATATATTTAAAGAAACAGAAGCAATGAAGTGGACTTGAGAAAAGGCAGAAGTAGAAAGGAGTTTGAGGGAACTGTATTGACAATAGGAGATTTTAGGTCAGTTTGCAGAATTGTACGCTAAGAGAGATGTGAAGTAGGCTAAATTCCTGGAAGAATTGAGTTTGACTTAGGAGAAAGTGAGTCAGGTTCGTTTTACCTTTTCAAGTACTATGGATTGAGCCCAAGGCCCTGTGTGTGATAGGCAAATGCTTTGCCACTCGCTACACCACCAGCTCATAAGCTGAGATTGTAAAAGGGGTCAAGAAGTCATAATAGCAGCACCGTGAGATATTATCTACCATACAGCTGAGGATAGTATGGTCCTCATAGACAAAGCAGAAACTGTGGGAAGAAACACAGTATTCATCCAAGTTGCTCTACGTAGGAGTGTAGTGTGTAGGGTGAAGCTGTCAGTGGCTCGGTTGCATGCTTACCCAGTCTCACCATACAGCTCCCGGGTAGGGGGGAGAGCGGGAAGTGGGGTAGAGACAAATAGAAGCCTCTGCTCTGGAAACAGTTTGGAGAGATGGACTGGAAGTCAGGATGACTGGGGTGTCAGTCATCTGCAGAAGGGAGACACTAGTTCTCATGAGACCTACCGTCCCATAAGTGCTTTCCATGTGGCTTCAAATCTACTGTCCCCTTTGATCCTTAAAGCAACATGAGTACGGTTTAAAATTAAGGAAAGTGAGTCTCAGAGACCTCAGGACTGTCCAAGTCCAGCAGAATAGCAAGACAGAGTATGAACCCACATCTGCGGAACCTCCAAGCCTTTGTTCTCTTCCTTTTTAAACTTTATTTACTTTTATTTTATGTGCATCTTGACTGCATTTGGGTGTGAGGATGCCGGATCCTCTGGAACCAGAGTTACAGACAGCTGTGAGCTGCCATGTGGGTGTTGGGAACCAAACCCAGGTCCTCTGGACGAGCAGTCAGTGCTCTTGACGGCCGAGCCAGCCTTCCAGCCACCTTTGCTCTTTTCATAGCCACAGAATTGCCTGTGTCAGAAACATCTGTTTGCAAGCAGCAGGACCTCACCAATAGTCCTGTCCAGATCTGTTTCCTGTTCTGTTGCCATCACAAAATACCAAGACTTATAAACAACAGAAATTTATCTCCTATAACTCCAACAATTGGAAAAGCCAAGATCACAGTGCTGATATCTTCTCAGCATTTCCTCTTCTGAAGAGGACATTCTTCCTGCACTACAACATGGCAGATGATATCACATGGGAAGGCAAAGCAAGCAGGCTCAACAGAGTTTATTGGTATCCCACTATCATCATTACAATAAACACGGTCCTCATCATAGTCCATCACTTCGTGAATGGGCTGAGCTCCCATGACTTAGTCACCTGCAAACTATTCCACTTCTCACACATTATTGACATACAGATTTGAGGATAACTGTCTATGGCATACATTTCATGGGACACACCCATACCAAAGCAGGGGTATCATGGGAACAGGCTCCAGATGTGTAGGGAAATATCAGGTGTGAGTCAACCAAGCTGCTGAGCAGGCAGGGGACATGACATTTGATGCTTTGCAGGCAACTGTGGTGTGAGGAAGGAGGCTAAGCAGAATAAGGGACAAAGCCTGATTCTAGGGCCTGCACCCACTGAGATGGGGTAAAGCAAAGACAGAAGCTGTAAGACACTGCTGGTGGTCACTAGCAATACTGAACAGGAAAATGATATATAGAAATTTTCTCCGAGATAAAACCATCTATCTTAAAGGGATGCTCCTTAAGACACAGGTTGCTAAAAGGGAGGTGAAGCAACAGGGTGTCCTAACGGGAGGTAAAATGTCACATTCTACTGGGAAGCTCATTAAGTACAGGAAGTAAACAACATAGTAGCTTCAGGAAGTTCCTGAAGTTAAACAAATTCATTAAGTTCCTCCCTCCTCAAGCACATATGGACAGTAAGGACTGCTGAGAGATGTTCTCAGAAAAGCAGCTGAGTCACCTAGTAGAGGCTCAGACCACCTGAACTGCCCAGAAGAGACATCCTCCTACCTTTTGAGTTGCCTTCAGGTTGTGTGATAGTCTCCAGGTTCTCAGGTTTTTCTAAGCTGTCACCCATGATGGGTTGGGCTTTTGGTGATGGCAGCTGTCAAAGGAGTCATTTTTGCTCTTGAAGTAACCTCTCACACATATTTCTGTAATTCACACCAGTAAAAGTTATTGGTTTATCGAGTTGGAATTTGGTAGTAGCATCTATACTTTGGTCTGTTGTCTCTTATCCATCTAGGTTGTGAGTAGATATTTTCTCACATATTCCTGGAATAGAGTCACATAACAGGAAGCAAGCGGGGCGTGTCTACCAAGGGGAATGTATTTATTTAAGAATGATGGAAATTAAGCATATAGATGGAAGAGAGAAAGAGAGGGGGGATCATGGAATGCCAGTGATGGCTGAGAGGATGAAAAGAGACGAGCAATGAATTAAGGACCAAGACTCCAAGACTCCAGGTCTAGAAAGAATGGCATATAAATCATTCTTCATGACAGGAAGGAAAGAAGGATGGACAGAGACAAGATTACATTTGATGATGGAGGAAAAGGGAGACTGAGAAGATTTAGAACTAAGAGCCTGCCTTCCCTGTTCCTGTCGCCGTGTGATACAGAAGGAAAATGATAAAAAGCAAGCCAAAGAATCAGGGTGTGAACAAAACAAGCTGGTTAAAAGAACAAGGCACCGCAAAGTCAAGGAGGCCAGGCGGCAGCTTAAACTCACTGTCACCGTGCTTCTTGTGGTAGAGGGAGGTGGCAGAGTCTGGTGGGCTGTGCAAGTAGTGAGATGACCCAGGAGGAGTGAAACAGCGGCATCTGATTCTGCTGCTGGCTTTCTGACACTGACTCAGAGCAGCCACAGGTGCATCTCAGGACTACAGAGGCAACACCAGGACTGGAACTCAGATCTCCTGGTTCTAGCCCTCTGCCCCTGCCGCACACCTCACTCCCTAAGACAAAGTTAGGTAAGTAAGGTTGGAATCGGTATTGGGAAAGCTTCTTCTTTCTTTTATTTTAATTTTATTTTTTGCTGTTTCAAGACAGGGTCTCACTATGCAGCTCTGGCTGTCCTGGAACTCACTATGTAGAGTAGGCTGGCCTCAAACTGACAGAGATCCACCTTTTAACTCTGGTTCTGAGACACAGAGAAGCAAACTCTTGTGTATTTTCTGCCTCCATGGAGCAATTCTCGATGGGGCACAGTGTCTAGCTGTCCAGAGAACAAATGTTCAGGACAATGAGGTGATGTAAAAGGGAAAAGGAGATGGTAGGAAGCAGAGGAGGATGGATCGGAGGTAGAGTCAGCACAAGAGCTTCAAATATTCGAAAAGCAATGGCAAGGAAACACTAATTCATAATCACTCCATGGGACTGAATAAGAATGCCTTGGAAAAGAGAAACCACATGGAAGATATCAACATTGTCCACAGTTTTCAGAGGAATGTCATCTGCAAGAGGGGTGGGACTTGCCTGAGCCACCTAAGGAAATGGGAATAAGTTCAAGACAGTGATGTCCGTGGGGGTGGTTCAAAGACAATATTTTTTTTTAATAGTGGGTTTCCTGTCACTAAAGCATTTCAAGGGTAGACTGGACAATAATTTGGCAAGACTGCTAAAGCAGGAGCCAGAAGTGTAATTTCCCTGGAGCAGCTCTCCCCAGTTTGTAAATAAAAGACTTCCAGGGATTGATGGGAGCGTGATGGAGCCTGCAGTTTGCATCCACGAGAGCTGTTGCTTTAGACAGAATGAACACCAAGTCTTTCATGTGTTGCAGGGGAACAAATAAATACACCCTTGTAATTGTGATTTTAATTATGACCTTTTATGATGTATAATTCATTATGAATCTCATCAAAGTTTAAGGATCTTAGACATTTTCTTAAAGCATAGATACTAAAAATAAAGCTATCATGTGGTATTTTGTTTTGTTTGCTTTTTGATGAGATAGGCTTTGCTATGTGTCTCATGTTGGTCTCGAATTCACAGCAGTCCTCCTGCCTCAGCTTCCTAAGGGTGAGGGATCTTAGGGCTTTAGGGTCTGGTTTTGTTTGTAAGAATCAAAGGGATCTTTATGCTCAAAAGGACAAGGTCTTTTTTCTCAAATCCTTCCAGGTGCTCTAGATGTTTTCATGGCCCCTCGAGCTCTGAGGGCCAAAACTGGTGGGGAGTGTTTGGAGAGGGAACCCCCCCACACACTAGCTCCAGCAGTTGGTGTGCATAGGAACACAACTCCTGCCTCTTTAGCAGAAACATGACATAAAAGTTCTCCAAACTGGCAACTGGTGTCACCAGCTGTCACTCATCAAAGTAGTGCTCAGAGACCTATCATTTCCTTGTCCCATAAGCTGACATACCCTGTGGGTCCCAATAGCAATTGTGTGTTTTGCCACTGCATATATTTAAGCAGTCATCCTGTTTTTGTCATTTCCAAATATCTAAATATCTTTTCCAAGCCCTACCCCTGCACCCCGTGCTTTAGTTATCTGGCCCATCTTCTTTGCAAGTCATTTACTAATGATGTTCTTTTTATTAAAAAAGAAGTGTTTGAGTCTTGACAGTGGTGGTGCACAGTTTTAATCCAAGCACTTAGGAGGCAGAGGCAGGAGGATTTCTGACTTCAAGGCCACCCTGTGTTGTGGGAGCTCCTTAAGTCAATAGTTTAAGATACCAGCCTCACGTTGGGTGCCAGATGAAGAACAGATGCTAAAAAGAAATTCTACACTAGCTCAGAATTGAGTATAATAAAGGGTTTTTATTTAGGGGTAGACTCACAGATCACAGTCCTCTGCATGAACAGGGAACAGGAACTGAATCCAGCAGCCAGAAGAGAGAGCAAGCACACTTTACCTTAACATTTATAGTATGAGACCACGTCCAAGTGGGCTGGTATCTTAAAGGCTATTGGCTGAAGGAGTTGAGTTATTTAGGTATTAAATATTATAGGTCAATAGACATTCATGTTTTCTATACTTATAGTCAGATTAATTAGATTCTTTAGATACATAGAGATTGTATTCTACATAGATAGGTAATCTTCAAACACTTCAAAGATCTGTAGAACATGGCATTTAAATAACTTAGGGTTCTGTTGATATAAGACACAATTGCTCCTGGCAACACCATTCTATTTCCAAGAGAGTGTTAAGCACCAAAGACACTCCACTGGGAGTCTGTTTTCTTCTCAGTACAACTAGACTTTGGGCAAGGAATTGTCCATGCTTCGACCACTGATAAAGTGCATGGTGTCTGGACTGGACAAGCAGGACACAAGAAAAAGACTGTCAAACCTTGGCAAGACAGGGTAAGACAGTTATGAAAATTTTCCTGTCTCTGGAAATGGTCTGTCAGTTACTCTAGGCCTTAGCCAAAGTTGGTTGCTTCAACAAGCCTGGTCTACACGGTGAGTTACAGGACAGCCATGGCTATACAGAGAAACCAGGTCTCAAAACCACCCCCTCAAGCCCCCAAATAAATTAAGTGTTCATATTTTCACCCCCATCACTATAGCAGAAGAGCAGGGACTGGAGTCTGAAATCAAGGTTAACATTAGAAGGAAGTCAGTTTGTAGAAGCCTTTCCTGCCAAGACTTCATCTAATGAACAAAGCTTGTACAAGGAAAATCCGTGCAATACAAATAGGAGACAGCCAGGCAAGGTGACGCACACCTTTAATCCCAATAAAACCCAGAGACAGAGGCAGGCGGACCTCAGTGATTTCAGGGTTAGCCTGATTTAAAGAGCAAGTTCCAGGCCAGACAGAGCTATATAGTTGAGACCTCGTCTCAAAAGACTATGGCTAAAAACAAGAAAAAAAAAAAAGCAGATAGGAGAGACAGGTGCTATGTAGATATACTGTAAAGGGATCCACACTCTGTGTACCAACACTTCGTGGTCTCTTCCCTTCACTCATGAGCCTGCTTCTATGCTCAGGAATTCTGTCCCTTTCTTAAGGAACTGTCTCCATTTCTGTTTCTAGCCATGTACCGCTGATGTAATTCCTTGTCCCAGCACACAGTATCCTGGATTAAGGTGCAGATCTCATCTGTAGCCCTGGCACTAAGCTGGTTTTTCCTTTTGCCTCTCTCCATCACATTTGTATAACTCAAAAGCCTCTGTGTGTTTTCTTTAATACTCTGGGTTCTGTGCTTTCTTTAATATGCCGGGCTGTGTGCTTCTCAAACACACTGGGCTGTGTGCTTTCTCGAACATACCAAGCTTTCTGACTCAGAAGCCCCTCTGCTGTGCAGCCGCTGAGGACCAGCCTTGCTGAGATGCTTGCTCTCTCAGATCCTGCCTCAAAAGCACCCCTCTCTTCCCCTTTCCTTCTCTCTCTTCCTGACAGTTGTTGAGATTTATAGCCTGCCTGCCCTGATGCTGCTTTTGCTGCTGTTGCTGTTGCTTTCTCCTCCTCCTCTTCCTCCTCCTCCTCTTCCTCCTCCTCCTCCTCTTCCTCCTCCTCCTCCTTTCCCTCCTCCTCCTCCTCTTCCTCCTCCTCCTCTTCCTCCTCCTCTTCAAACTACTAAAATTGTCCTGGAGCTCCCTTCTGGCTCCATTTTAACTTCCCTTTATGAATGAGACAAAGAAACCCGGATTCCCGGAGGTCATCACCATCAAAGCGTTTATACATGACACGAAGTCACCCTGTTTTGCTCCAGTAAAGCACAAAGGTGTCATCTCCTCCAAGATCAATGTGTTTTGTTTACTGTTATGGTACAGAGATGAACACATCTGGGATTCCATCCACAGCATCCGTCTCATAACCAACTCCGACCTACTTAGTCTACAATTATGTCACAAGACTTTCCTCATTCCCTAGAGTCCAGGAGAGAAGGACTCTCTGCACAGGGAGGACACAGCCTGTGAACGGTCAGGCCTAGGCAATCGTATGGTATTTCCATACAATTGAAGAGGACAGAGTTACTGGGACAACTGGATACAGAGAGGTCCCTGTAGGGTGGCACACCCAAAATGGGGTAGAGATTTCCCCTTCCAGGGAGGAGCTGGTTGCTGGTAGCCCAATTGGCAGCCAGGTGGCAAGTGTCAGTACTGACTTGGATTGGGGGAGGCTCTGCTGGCCTCTGCAGCAGAATTGCAAGCTTGCGGCTGGGAAGAGACGTCAGACTTCCTGAGGTCAAAGGAACCTTCTTTGTTGATGGTTATGTGAGAACAGAGAAAAGGCAAGGCAGGCACTTATATGTCTCTTAATATTCCATGTGGGAGAATTGAGATGAAATGCAATTTTTTAAAAATCCATGTTTTTTTTTTCCCCTTCCTACAGACATTCTAGTCTTTATTCTCCAAATACACTTAGTCAAAGAAAGTAGCAGGATCTGCTCCCCCAAGGAGCAGAAAAAAACAAGAAAATCGGACATTAGACAGCTTTTGAAATTTAGTTTCAACAAAATATCCTTGCCCATCATACTGAAATAGTCCATTTGAATATTTCAGTTTAATAGCTTTATTTTATTTCATTTATAGTTTGTTTCAGCTTTATAACTATGTAATAACTATAAACTTTGGGAGTTTATATCTCGCTTTACATTATTTGAGTAACATTATAATAAAAGTAATTCAGTAATAAAGGTTTATGATCATTATATTTCTTAAAAGGAAATGTCCATTAAAAACATTTTTAAGAGCCATAAGAGATTTTTGATGATTTTCATCTTTCATTAGTTCTCATTATGTAAAGTTAAATGGTCTAATAAAAATAATGCATGAAAGTGGAAAAAATAAATACACAGAATGTGGACAAACTTGGGCTTCTCTCAAGTAGTAAAATTTAATTAGTTCAGTGGTTTTGTTAGAAATAACGAAAGCACTAGTGAATAAATGGAAGAGGTATCTGCTGTTAAATTTGAGAAGCTTCCCTGTGGTGATATTTTGATTGTGATCTAACAAATAAAGCTTGTCTGAAGATCAGAGTGCAGAGCTAAGCTACTAGTTAGCCACAGAGGCCAGGCAGTGGTGGCAACACCTTTAATCCCAGCACTTGGGAGATAGAGGCAGATGACCTCTGTGAGTTCAAGGTCACCCTGAGCTACACAAGATTGAATCTGTCTAAAAGAGAAACAGAGCTCACACAAAAGTGATCCCAGCACTTGGGGTCACACGCCTTTAATCCCAGCACTAGGGAGGTGGAGACAGGAATGATATGGCTGGGTGGAGGAAGGAATATAAGGTGTTGGAGACAGGAGCTGAGGGCGGTCTGAGGATTTGTAGAGATGGGTGCAGTCTGAGGATTTGTAGGAACAGGATCGCCTCTTTGGTCTGAGCATTGGTAGAGGTAAGAACTCTAGTGACTGCCGCTCTGCTTCTCTGTTCCTTCAGCTTTCACCCCCACCCCCATAGATGACTCTGAGCTTTTATTTTTAAGACCAATTAGAATTTGTGCTCCACATCCCTTTAAGGGGGCTGCCCATCTGATTCTTCCCACTCTGGGACTTAGCATCTAGACGGACAAATTAGATGAGTTTTACCCAGTTTATGTGTCTACCTTTAATCTTGCTTGAAAAAATTATTATTATTATTTTATTTATTAGATTTTTTTTTTAAAAAAATATCAATCCAAATTCCCTTTCCCTCCCCTCCTCTACACACCCTCCCACCCCACCACCATCCAATCCTCAGAGAGTGTAAGGCACTTTGCTTTGTGGAAGGTCCAAGGCCCTCCCTACTATATCTAGGCTGAGCAAGATATACATCCAAAGAGAATAGGATTCCAAAAAGCCAGTACATGCAGTAGAGATAAATCCCAGTGCCACCGCCAGTGGCCCCTCAATCTGCCCCAGCGATACAACTGCAACCTCGGTGAAAAAAATATTTAATGAGGTGTTTTATTGAGATAACAAAATGCATTGGCTAAAATAGACGAACTCACACCAAGAAATGAGAACTGTTAGCTCATTTATATTCTCATTTCTTCCAAAAAGGATTTTAGTAGTTTGAACTATAAATAAACATCTCAAGATGAAAGGAACCGGGTGAAAGAAACTAAAGGTGTCGGAGGGGGCCAGGCGACGTTGGACACAGGTACCCAAGCTGAAGTCCTCCTGGCTCTTGCGAATCTTGCCTGTTCTACTCATCCATATATCCTTAGCATCTTCCAGAGTCTGAGAAATTATACATATTCAAAAATGAATGGATGAAGTGACTCACAAAAATGGATCCCAGCAGGAAGAGAGAAGATTGGAATTCACAAAGCAGTATAGGTATAGTATAAGTCATTTGTGCAGTGAATATGTTACTGAGTCTCAAGCTCTTTCCCCTGAGAGAGCACTGCTGGTTTATATTTTCTGTTACAGTTAGTTTAGGTGTAAGCATATTTCACATATCCAGTACAAATGGCTGAAAATAAACTCATCAGTATTCATATCTCTTTTAAGTAGAGATCAATAGTAAATTTAAATTACTTTCCAAATGTACCTATATATAGCTAATAACACAGAAAAAAATAATTACACTTCCTCTGATCTTCCGCTATGCACACTGAAATCTGGGGAGCCTTATAATTCAACTAAGAAAGATTCAAAATAATTTGGGAACAATATCTGTCCTATTCAGTGTTCACTGAAACCTCAACACACTCTCCCAGAAAGAGAAAATCTCAATTGAAGAATTGTCTAAATCAGAGGGTCCTGTGGACAAATCTGTGGGACATTTTCTTAGTAATTGATATAGGAGGGCCCAGTCCACTATGGATGGTGCCATCCCTAGGCAGGTTGTCCTGGGTTATGTAAGAAAGCTACCTGAACAAGTCCAAGAACAAGCCAGTAAGCAGTGTTCGTCCATGGCTTCTGCTTCAGTTCCTGTCTTAAGTTGCCCCGACTTCTCTTAGTGATGGTGTGTGACCTGGAAACATTAGCTGAAATAAACACTTTCCCTCCCCCAAGTTGTTCTTGGTCATTGTGCTAATCACAGTGTCGCAGTTTAAATGAAAATTGCCCCCATGGGCTCATATGTTTGATTACTTGTTCCCCAGTTGGCAGAACTGTTTGGGAAGGTTTAGGGGGTATGACCTTTTTGGAGGAGGTGTATCACTGGTGGCATCTTTGAGGTTTCAAAAGGCTTGTGCCATTCTTGGTGTGTCTGCTTTGCCTCCTGGTTTTTGAGCAAGATGTGAGCTCTCAGCTCTTCCAGGTACCATGACATTGCTCCCACATCATGGACTCTAAGCCTCTATAACTCAAAGCCCAATTAAACGTTTTATTTTATAAGTTGCCTTGGCCATGGTGTTTTATCAGAGCAATAAAAAAAGTAACTAAGACATACACCGCAACAGGAAGCAAACTGGGGCAGCTCTACAGCTGTCAGGTATTTGCCTATTGCTGTGACTTCATCTTGTGAGCAATGGATGGGTCACGGGTTACATAGCTGGAGCCCATTTTCTTCTCCCATGGGATAAGGACTGGTTCCCTACCACATACTCCTTTCTCCATGGCCATTAGTCCCATATTCCTTTCCCCCACAATGTGAACTTTGCATAGACTGAAATTTTCCACAGCAGCAACCCATTTACAGGATAATTTTCTATGCCCCAGGTGGTCAGCTGGTCAGGGGATAACACAACAGAATGGTTACAGAGCATGTGCAAAAGCCTCTCCATCCCTCCATGAGGTTAATCGGGGCTGTCAATCATAACAAGGTTTGACCTAGGGTTGGCCAGGGGATACCAGCAAGGTCACAGGAGGATTGGTGTATGGATACTTGAGGAAAAAGCTTTACTTCTCTGCTTGAGCTACTCATTTGACTTGGGGTGGTTGAAAACCATCTACCTGTGATGGCTACTGTTAGGTGCCAGGTTGCCTGGATCATGATGCTCAGATACAGGAGCAAACATCATTCTTAGCATTTTAATGAGATTAATACTTAAGCAGTTGTGGTTCAGGAAAGGCGATTACGTTCCATGATGGGACAGAGGGCTCACCCTGTCAGGCAAAGGTCTGTATAGAAGAAAGACTGACTTTTCTCAAGTCAGACAGAATTCTCCAGTCTGGTGGGCTTTCAACTTTAAATGTTTTCGCCTGGCTTTCCATTCTAGTGGAATTTGGATCTATATCCCCTATAATCCTGGGAGCCAGTTTCTTAAAATATATCATGTAAATGTATGCACACACTTAGGTACGGTTACTATTGCTGTGATGGAGCACCTCGATCAAAACAACTCGGGGAAGAGAGACTTTATTTGGTTTATGATTTCACATTACTGTTCATTGAAGTCAGGTCAGAAACTCCATCCAACAGGGCAGGATCCTGAAGGCAGGAGCTGAGGAAAGACCGTGGAGGGGTGCTGCTTACTGACTTGCTCCCCATGGCTTGCTCAGCCTGCTTTCTTAAAGAACCCAGGACCACCAGTCCAGAGAAAGCACTACCTACCATGGGCTGGGCCCTTGCCCATCAACACTAATTAAGAAAATACCCTACAGGCTTGTATACAGCCCTGTCTTATGGAGAAATTGTCTTAATTGAGGCTCCCTCCTCTCCAATGACTGACTCTAGCTGTGTCAAGTTGACATAAATCTATCCAGCACATAACATACATACACATAGTCAGTTGGCTGTTTCTCTAGAGGACACTGACCAAAATGCCATCTTTCCCACCTCTTAAAGTTAGTTACAAAGATGGGGCCAACTTAGAAAGACAGACAGACAGACAGATGGACTGGCAGAAGGAAAGACTGACAGAGTACAACAAAACATTCTCCATCCATTTTATAATCTTTGCTTAGGCTTGGGTTTCTGGTATCTGAAAACAAAGTTGCAGCTAACAAATTTTAATTTCTCCTTATTCAGGGTCAGTGACAAGGGATATCTGACCTGATCAAGTTAGTTTATAATAAACGCCACAGCAATTTTCACATAAAAACGAGTCCCAAACCACTGTAGTGCATCCTGTCTACATGTGACTTATAATAACATGTCCTTAATTTAGAATGCACTGCATTGTAAACATTCAAAAGGAATTTTCTCATGCATTGCATTCAGCCCCCAGAGTTCATCTAGGGGTAGCTTTGTCCTGTAGGGAGTGATGGAGTCAATCCACCAGCTACAAATGTTGCCGGGTAACCTGAGCACATGTGCACCTGCCTGGCGAAGCCCGTTACATTCATTCCTTCAGGATTTCCAGCGTAGGATGTCAGTTCCCAAGAGCTTTCCAAACGTCACAATAAAAGGGAGGCTCAGGATCCAGTTTACATCGTGGATTTTAGGACAAAGAATAACTCTTCCCCTTTAATATTTTAGTCCCTTGTATAACATTAGAACGAGACCTTGCTTTTCCCTATGGTGTTGTTGGTTTGACATCAGAATGAATCTGTCTTCCCCGTTGCTATGTTGCTTGTCCTGCTTAAGCTGAACACATTACCAGGCCACTATTCTAACCATGACTGTTTGGATGATCTTGACAGTCAGTTTTGTAGCCACATTTGCTTTAGAGAGGATGCTGGTTTTCCATAGGAGGAAGAAAAGAAAAGACTTCAAATCACTTATGACTGTTTATTAGGAGCAAATATTCAAATATTCAAACAACGCAACCAGAATTAACCTGTTTCCCTATGGAGAAGGGGCAAGACAGACACATTGCTTGGTTGTATTGAAAGAGAAAGAGTCAAACTTTGGAAAACTTCTGTATTCCAATTTAACATTTCCTTTACACACTTTAAAGTAATAGCCTCAGACTTAGCACTTGCTATAAAAGAAATTAAATTTACCAAAACACAACACCCGAATGGGTACAATTAAGCAAATAGTCTTAGTAGCCTTCCTGCATTGCAAATGTTAGAAGTCCAATGATCAGCTGCTAGATAGATATTACTTTCCACATTGTAAAATATTGTTCCATAACAAAACTTGCTGGGAAGGTTGGGGTAATGTCTCTAATACTGAGCCACCAAGATTCACCTTGGATTTTCAAAATCTGAATTACATTGGCATACTTTGTTTCCACTCTGAAATCTACACTGCCCTAGCCTTCCATCCACAAGAGTATTTGGAGGAACTGTGTATGTGTGCAGACACTACAACAGGGGCATAGAGTCTATGCTGTATTTTTCCACAGAACAGAAAGTGGTCACACCACTTTAGGTCATAACAGCCTGTGTTGTAGGTAAACAATCACCATTTATTCATAGACAGCTAACCTCCCCCTAACATTCTCATTGGCCGAACAGTTAACCTCCTGTCTCCGTACACATTGGTTCTCCACTGTGTAAATCCCTTTCTCGGTGAGAACACGAGAGGCTTGTAGCATCCACAGTCCACACAACTTAGTGACTTCCTAACCCCCTCTTAACCTCGTACCACATTGAGGAATAGCTGCACGACAGCCACGGGCAATTTCGCCACTGACAGTCGCCTTACGTCATCGTGGAGCGATGGATAACTTTGGCTCTTCACAAACTGAACAAGTATGCCTAAGATGTCAAGCCACACATTGCCATGGGCTTTTCAGTTCTAACTCAAAGACTAAACAGTTCTGTACTGAGAGAAAACACTGTGACACCATTTCATAGCTGGAAGGACTGCAGTTTGACCAGAAACTTCGCCCACATCTGAGTTCTATCTAAAGGCAGATATTTTGCATGCAGCCCACAAAAGAATCAATAAAATAACATCCAAGATTCATTACAGCCCAAGAGCTTCCTGACTAGATTAGCACTGGTGACGATGAAGAGTCAATGAGTCACGTGGAAGAATTCCGCTAACTCAGCAGCAGGGCTCTTCCAGACCATCATGGGTGGCCGAATGATGGCTGTGTCAAAGCCAGCAATCTGGAGCGGCCTTGCAGAACAGAGCGGGGGAGATGGAGAGTGTAAAGGACCTCACCCTCGTAGTGTAATCAAATGCTAGACATCTCAGAGAACCTACCATCTCAGTGATGTATCTTATTTTTCAGGTACCTTTTATCTGATTTTTTGGACTCTTCTCTACAAAGTCCCCAGCCAGCCCATTAATGTGTATTTTCTTGCCCCAGGGAAACCAGCCAGTCAGTGTTCTACAGTCCCATAAGCTATTTCCTCTCCAGACTTTCAAGGGTTCCCATTCTCTTTCAGAAGACTTCTTTCTCTGACCCATTGGAAATGACATCAGCTAAGCCTTTAAAGGTCACTGGGTCATCCTGTGCTTATACCTTGCCTGTATAATTCTGGAGGATTCAGGAAGACAACTGTGCATATGCAAAGCCTCCGTTTTGCTGTTCCCATCAGGACGCTGCAAGCACGGGGGGGGGGGGGGGGGGAACGGTGGGGGGGGGACGGGTGCTGGGCTGCCCTCTGACTAGCAGAGCCCTGAGAACACTTTCCACCTTCTAGGAACTAGAATGCAGCCCTGCTGGCTGGCAAGGACTTCCTACCACCTTAGCTCTTCATAGGGCGTTGGAGACAATCCTAGGCCAGTAAAGGAAAGGAAGGAGCCATGGAGCCGATTATCTGTTTTCTCCCCACCCCCACCTCCCCAGTTGATTTCCTCTCGATTGAAATATACTCAATAGGTCCATCCCAGTTTGCTTTCTATTGTTTATGATAAACACTCGGACAAAATGCAACTTGGGGAAGGAAGAGTGTGCCAGCATGACTTGTCAAACAGAAATTGATAATGACTAAGAGGATAGCTCAGTGAGGAAACACACTTGTTCACAAGCATACGTTAGACCCCAGTACCCACGTTAGAAAGAAAAAAAATGGGCATGGTTGTGTTTACTGGCAACCACAGCATTGAGGGAAGATCCCTATGAGTTTTTGGTTTAACATAATCAAGGGATTATGGCACGGAGTGATAGAGGAAGACATTATGTGTCTTTCTTAGGCCTTCACAGGTCCACAAGTGGGTACATGCAACACACACATACACTGCCAGCCCATATGTGCGCAAATTATTTTATGGCAATTCTATTTTATGACGGAAAAGTTCAGCACAGCTGGGAAAGATTATAACAACGGCATGTGGGTGGAGGAAACCCAGGGCTCATGTCAGCCATATGCTTTCAAAAGTAGAAAGGGAGATCCTGTTTTCGTGTGTGTGTGTGTGTGCGTGCGTGTGTGTTTGTGTGTGTGTGCACATGCAGGTGCCCATGCACCTGTGTGTGTGTAGAGACTAGAGGTCTTGCTTAAATATCATTTTTGAGAGCCACCTACCTTGTGTATTTGAGACAAGGTCTCTCATTGGCTGAGACTTCTAGATAAGGCTAAGTTGAGTAGCTAACAATCCCCAAAGAAAAGCAGTCATTGACTGTTTATGGCTAATTTATACTTGGACTCATAGCTAAAAGCCTCCAGATTGAAATGGTTCTCTGAATTCTGACCTTTGAAACAACCTAATGTCCCTGTGTGCTTCCCGTGCCCAAATTTAATTTTAAACAGTCATATTATAAATATGAATGACTTGGGTCAAGCACTCCTGTTGATCTGGGGAAAACATTATCACCCCCACCCTACTCCACAAGGAAAGGAGTACCAGTGGTGTGTGCCTCTGTGTGTACAATATATACACATAGGCACACAGATGCAGATCTAGACAGGTAGCTACAGATGTGGCAGCAGAATAAGGCAGTGTGTCAAAGTGATGGGGGAAATGGTTACAACTTATCCAGATTTAAATGACTATGATACTAGCTTAACTTTTACCACCTTGCTTGTAATTCCCAACAGACAGCCTTCTTGTAAGGGGGAGGACCCCCTCATATGGATGCCTTGAAGAGGGAGGACTCCCCTCACAGACGCTCTGAAGAGGGAGGGCTCCCCTCACAGACGCTCTGAAGAGGGAGGACTCCCCTCACAGCTGCTCTAAAGAGGGAGGACTCCCCTCACAGATGCCTTGTGTTGGAATCAGTCTGCACTATTCAGAACAACACCAGCTCTGCTGGTGGAGATTGTGGGTTCGCAGGGACATCTAAGCTTTCATTAAACTGGAAAGCAATCAAGTCCTTATGCCTACTAGTTATACATTTAGTGGTTCCACAAATCTGACAAAGTTTGTGATGCCATGGAGGACGTTTTCACCAAATCGTCGACGTAAATATGGAAGTCATCATCAAGCTTGAGGAAATAGACAGAGGGTTTGGCGTCTGCTTGGTGGGTGACCATGCCAGTCCTTTCCGAGCCTTCTTCTTCAGCACATTCCACTTGCTCGCCTACCAGGCTGTCCACAACTCCTCCTGGCTCCCTTTCTGCTGGAGGCGAATCATCTATGAGTCTGAAAGCGCCTTCTCCTCAACTCCAATGCATTCCAACCGTCTTCTGCCCAGTTTCAGAAGAAAAGAAATAAATTCTCCACGCTTTACAAGCAAGCACTGGGCGAACTCCACCCAGACCAGGAAAACAGAACAACAGATCTGTGAGGACGGCCCAGGTTCCTGTACCATCCATCCCCAAGACCCTCAGGTTGTTGCGGTTACCTTGCAATCAGGCATGATGCGGAGGTCTCCTTCTAGGAGCTGGTACATGTACAAGACGGGGTCTTTCTCATAGGTGATGTAAAACCATGTGTTTATGGCAGGTGCCCATGCCAAGACCACCCCCTCTACTCATCTTTAGAGCCACCCTCTGTCCCAAACATGTGCTCCACTGCTTTGCCAATCATTGTGTCCACTCAGTGTTTGTCGCTGATCCAAGATGTGGCAATTCTATCAGGGAGGACTTCAAGTGCAGACTCTCTTTCATCTTTCTTAAGTTCTAGTCCATAAATACAGTCAAATCCATCATATTTTATAAGATACAGGGAAGGATTCTCAGGCACCTGGTCCAGGACAGTCTGGTGACAGGCCTGTTGCCCTCTCTCCACCCATGCTGAATCCTGCAGTTTATTTGTTGAAACATGGTATCTTGCTGATCCTGGAGCTTTCCATTTTGCGAAACTATTTGGGCAGCTGGCTCCATCTCTTTCAGGCTGGCCACTATCCCTGCCTGTCGTGTATGTGTGTGAGCTGGGGATCCAAACTCCTGCTTCTCATGCTAGTGCAGGTAGGGCTTTACCAGCCTGAGTCATTGCCCAGTCTCTCCAGGGATTTTAAATAAGTAAAGCTGCATATCATTACAAATGGTTCTAATGAAGGGGGCGGGGCGAGAATACTAAAAAGCACGTTCGTGCTATGGTGGCCCTTGCGCTACTTCAGCAAGGTGAAATAACAGGGTCTAACAGCAGCCCCAATCGTGACCGTCGTGTGCACGTGACGTCCTGACGTGCACAAGTGGTATTTCCAGAAATCAGCAGCAAATGTCCGAGGATATAGAAGTGTCTGGTTTTGACTGACGTGGGAGTCCCAGATGCTGTTGGTATTGCCGCCATTTGTCCACAGCCATTCCTGGAGGAAATGCTAAGCTTCAGTTAGTGAAAATAGAGATATAGTTTCCTTCCAGTCCTTCATCGGGAGGGCTCCTCCCTCTCCGCCTAGCTCAAAATGCCTGCCAAAGCTTGCTTTTCCAGGAAGTCCCGCCCCTGCTGCTTACCGGGTTCCCGCCGTGATCCTTCAGTTTGTTTAGTGGCAACCGTTCCTCTTAGCATAGCTGCTGCTGTGATGAAACACTTACCAAAACCACTTAGAGGAGGAGAGAGTTGCTTGAACTTAACAGACAACAGTCCATCGTGAATGGAAGTCAGGGCAGGAACTCCAGGCAGGAGGCGGAGCAGAGACTAGAGCAGTGGTTCTCAACCTTCCTAATGCTGCGACCCTTCAATACAGTTCCTCATGTTGTGTTGACCCTCAACCATAGACTTATTTTTGGTGCCACTTCATAACTGTCATTTTGCTGCTGTTATGAATCATAATGTAAATACCTGATATGCAGGATATCCGACCCCTGTGAAAAGGTCATTTGACCCGCAAGGGGGTCGCGACCCATAGGTTGAGAAGCATGATCATCCAGGCACGCTGCTCACAGGCTCTCGGCTACCTTTCTGTTTCTGAAACTGCTCAGGCCCACCTCCCCAAGGATGGTACCTCACAGTGGGATGGGCCTTCCCACACCATCCTTAAACAAGATCTCTACAGGCCCATTTGATGGAGACAATTCCTTAGTTGAGATTCCTTCTTCCTGGGTCTGTATCAGGTTGACAAAAAGTGACATTAAGCTCGACTTTCAAATCACGTCATCTATTTATTTACCTGTTCCATGGCTTCCTGAAGGTAAGCCCCGCTGACCACCTTCTTTTCCATGTTGCCTGCTCCAGCCCTTACAATTATGCCCAGTGCCAGAAAGGGTTAGTGGACATTTGCAGGACAGACAGATGACAGATGACAGACATTTAGGCTGTCCTAAATTGAACGTTCAGATACACAAGGATGTCTCTTCTGGAAAGAGAAGCTTTGTCCCTGATTTCCATCAAGTGGAACTTGTTTCTATGGGTTTTCTTTCCTCCCTACAAAATGGGACTTCTCACAGGATAATGTTACACACTAGAGTGTGTGCCTGAATGCCACCCTGAGGAGTAAATGTGAGAGTCTCAGGAACCCATCCAACCTTGACTATAACAAGCAGTTGCTTTGTTTGGTTACATCACATTAAAGTATAACAAATTATTTGTAAAAATAGCCTCTCGTCTGCTTCTTTGAGATGCCATCCCAGGCTCACCTCAAACATCAGACCCTTCTGCCTCCACATCCCAGCTAAGACCGCTGCTACTCTTTACAATGTACTCTTACTAATGTCAATGTGGCCAGCCTGAGAAAAGGGACTGCCAATGAATTAGCGTCCGCCACTCAAGAGCAAGTAATGGAAACTAACCCAATGGTTTATCACATTATGCAGATGCAAACCAATCCCCTATTACAAGATATGACTTACTGTGCAGAAGCTGTTTAGAGGGCTGTGTGGAGTTTCATGAAGATGCCCTATTGCTTATTGAAAATAAGTTAGGAAAGTAAAACTGACTTCAGAGGTGAACAAATGGATGGCTTTCATACACAGTGATGCAGGAGCATGGGTAGCAGTAAGCGTTCCCAGCTAGAAGGTGTTGAATTAGAGAAGAGGCTAAAGACATTTCCCAAGAAGATGATAGAGGAGACACCCAGGGTGAGCTGTTCCAATATCTACTTGAGTATGAATTGACTTGTATCATGAAGAGGAGGAGAGATTATATGTGCTGTGAACTTTTAAAAAAGAGACTTCACACAAATTAACCAACAACGGCAAAAAATGTTAATCATTCCTATTTACAAATTATCTTGTAAAATAAACTCGCAAATGTTTGTAAAATACAGAACTTGATAAAGAAAACCAGAGAGAAAACACTGGGGCAAACCTCAAGTGAGTACAGGAATAACTCAGAGAACTAAAAAGGCGAGAGAGAGAGAGAGAGAGAGAGAGAGAGAGAGAGAGAGAGAGAGAGAGAGAGAGAAAGCTTATTGGCCTTCCCAAGGCATTTGTGTGAAGCAACCAACACAAAACAAAACAAAAAAATCTTTTAGTCCAAACTACTGTATTTTGAACAGAAAAATAAAAACAAGACAAAAACAAAGATGATTCAAGTCAGAAACAAGATGGAACTCATATTTTCTGAACATGTTGTAATACATAGAATGGGCATTCTCCCTTAGTCTTGTTCATGCTTCTCATTGGCAAATAGATGGAACATGGATGGTATTTCTAAGTGGCAGAGAGTTTGGATCTAGGGAACCTATGCTTGGTCTTGACAATAAACTGATAGAGAAATAACATTCTCAAACTTTTCTTGTACAAAGTTCTCACACTTAATTCTGTTCATGTTGATGGGATCTGGTTGTCAGGGCCTCAGAGTGCTGCTCACTGGCCTTCTCATAACCTTCAGCACCCACCCCCTTCCCCACCCACACTCACTCCAAGCAGCTCTGCTCATTCAGGGGTCTTATGCAGTGAAGTTTGCAAACCATGGGAATGAAAGAAAACATCCCAGCAGGTCTGACACACACAGCATTCCTTCTTCCTGAACATTCACTTCAGTGACCTGATCTAATACAAAACATCTGTGCTAACAGAAAAATGATGTGGGATGTCTCCCCGTATGCTGAAAATATGTTTTATTACCATTGGGCCAATAGCCTGGCAGAATAGAGCCAGGTGGGAAATCCAAACAGAGATACAGAGAGAAAAAGGGCAGAGTCAGGAAGATACCAGCAGCCCCTGGAAAAGCAAGATGTGAGGTAATGCCATGGCCATGTGGCAATACATAAATAGAAATGGGTTAATTCAAGTTATAAGAGCTAGTTAATAATAAGCCTGAGCTAATAGGCCAAACAGTTTGTAATTAATATTGAGCCTCTGAATGGTTATTTAGGAATTGGTGGATGGGAGAGAAATTTCCAGTTACTCTTGAGCCAGCTTGATGATCTGATTCCAGTGTCTTTATCCCAGTCTCAACTGCCTTGCACACACGTTCAAGGGCCCACCTAAGCAATGGTTGCAGCAACTCCAGCAGAGGTGGGACAAGAAAGGTATCTGTCTCACAGTTGGCTTTCTACTCATCTTCCAGAGATGTCAGGTAGGAGGTAGAGGCTGACCTCCTAGACAGCAGAGGAGTTTAGGCTTCAGGACCAGAGCATGCCCGTTGTTAAAGAGTATCATCAAACCACCAACTGGATGTATGTCATTCTGCAAACACATCTGAAATGTCCCTGGCTTCTCACAGCTTACATGGTAAAAGTTCATGTGACAGGACCAATAACATGCTGGCACATATAAGAGAACTCAACTTCAGTTTTATATTGATGATATGGAAAAAAAAAAGCAGTTTCCCACCAGCCACACTGGAGGAAAAACTGAATGACTTACGATTACTACAGGAATGAATGTGACAGAATTCTGGGACCATAAGGAATAGTTAGCAAGTGTACAACTGTCTACCCCCAGAAGGAGGTGAAAGGCCCTTCGAGAAGAACTTCCAGGCAGGAAAGCAATACAAATTATATTTTTCTGAGTGTTTATCATGTCTCATTTCTATTATTGATTAACTTCACACATTTTAAAATATGGTGTGATTTATTTTCTTGGTTTTAAACAAATTTTCATTTTTGTGCGTAACCTTGTACTTGGCATTTTTGATTTGCTTGTTTGCTGTTTATTTATTTGTTTTGAGACAGAGTCTCTTTATGTAGTCCTGGCTGTTCTGGAACTCACTTCATAGACCAGGCTGTCCTTGAACTCACTGTATAGATCAAGCATGGCTACCCTATTGTCTTATCCTCCCATGTAGCTGTGACTATGGACCTAAACCACCAGGCCCAGCTGTCTTCATTTTATTAAAGACTGTGCCCAACATTATAAGCTCCGGGCCCTGCAAAGTCTGCCATGACACCCACAGGAAGGTATCACCTATTCTTAGCGTGATCTTGCTCTGCCAGATCTTACAGAAGGCACATATGCAAAGCTGATGGGGAAAATCACCGCAGATGGAAAAATCTAGAAAACAAGATGTAGACCATATACATATCAAAAGCTCAAGTCACGCCCCCTCCTCTCATGTCAGCTAGAGGCTAGGATGCGCAGTTATCACCATGGCCTTAGAAGACTGCAGGCATAGCAGGAGCTCAGCCTTACAGCTCAGATGGGACGAATCACAGACTGGTAAGCCAAGCATAAAAGACCCTGATTTGCCTAAGGGACAGAGGAGCCACCTGGGAAAGAATCTGACCTAAGAGAAGCAGTCACCTGACTCTGTCGTACATTCCTTATTCTTATGGGAAGCAAAGTGTGGATGTTGTAAAGTGCTGATCGCTGGCTTTTGCTTCTGTTTCCTGGACCACATATCTACACAGCCCCTCACCCTTGCATAGGAGCCATCTGAGTCCATTCAAAGAGACAGTCACATCCCCGAGGTTCTGAGAAGGAAACTTCCCAAAGGGCTCACATAAGTTAAGGTGAACTTGACCTAAGAAAGTACAACATCCAAGAACCTGTGTGCGGAGAACCAGAATTCAGCGAAGCATGCTTGGGCCAGGACTGTGGGATGTGGCAGTCTGGAAGGCTGTAGGGTGCGGGTGCTGTGTCCCCTCCAGCCCCCCTGCCAGCCTCTCCTGGCGGCCCTGCTCTGTCCACTGCATCCCTGTTTAAGATCATTTCATCTCAAATCAGATCCCTGGCAGGTCCAGCAAAGGGAAGGGTGGCGGCACTGGGTAGCCCTCTGCCCCGCCCACCACCTTTTCCTCTCCTAGGACTCTATTTTCTTTCTCAAAGTTGCTTCCAAAGCGAATGTAATGACTTTCCCAGATGCCTGGCAACCACACAGGGCCGCAAACACTGGGAAAACTCAAGTGAGTTCTCATGCGCGCTGGAAAGGTTAGACATGACAACAGGAAGCTTGGGAATCGCAAGGGAAATTGAAAATCCTTAGCTGCTTTAGGAAGATGGCCGGCTAGAGGTCTCCAGCCTCTGCTTCTCTGCCAAGTATTGTTACTATTAAAGAGACCAGCCACCAAACGATAGTGCAGTCTCTTTAAAGATAGTGGACCTCCAGAGAGCAGGGCACTCGCGGAAAATCTAGGAGGGACAGACAGAAGAACACTTCTAGAAAACAAAGAAGTCTCCTTGAAGAGAAGGATTCAGTAAGCAACACTGTCCTCACACACAGCCAGGCTCACAAACTTCTGTTAAAACAACCAAACAAATACGGTACAAATAGCTCCATAATTCTTAGGCCCAGCCCAAACTAGATACAAAATGTAAAGACACCCAACTCCTCATGAATTTCTCTACTACGTTCTGCCCACAGGCTCCTTCCTCCTGATTTCTTGGGTTTTCTTCATACATACAAGCTCCAGCTGTCTCCACAGGCCTTGCCCTCCATCGCTGCCCTAAGTCTTCCTCTGCAATGCCACATCCAAGGAAGAATGGACACCAACGAGCCAATCAAATTGTTGTTTATATATCGTGGGATCTGAATCCTGGCTGCATATGAGAATTACCTGGAACACTTTGTAAACACACATGTGGGAAGGCTGGGGAGATTTCTAAATTGGTAAAACGCAGGGCTTGAGTTTGATCCCCAGCACCCACATGAGAAGCCAGGGTCTCAGCCTTGGAGAGATGGAAACGAGGTGATCCACGGGCTAGTGAACGTCAGATATGCAAGTTTAAAAATAAAACGAGACCCACAGCACCCATGACTAGCTCCTGCTTCAGACCTCAAAGCAGAACCCCAGCAATTGTTTAGAGCTGATACAGGGGCTGGAGAGACAGCTTGGTGGTTAGAAACACTTGCTGCTCTTCCAGAGGGCGTGGGTTCAGCTCCTAGCACCTACCCACATGGTGACTCAACCATCTTTAACTCCATTTCTGGGAAGCGCCAATGCTCTTGCTTCTGGCTTCCGTGAGCACCAGTTGTGCATGAAGAGCATATACACACACACAGGGGAAATATGCACATCAAATGAGTTACTTGAAAAAAATCTGACACAAAGTATCAGTGTTGTCAGTATCTGCCCCCCCCCAACACCCAAATTCAGAGTTAAATCAGTGATTATAAAACTTTCCTCCAATTGAATTCCTTTTCCTTCAATGTCAAGTTCCCAAATTCTGGGCCTATTTTTAGGGAAGCATCTTAAAAATATCTAACACCTAGACTTCAAGTTGAATTAATCAAATCAAAGTTCCAGAGGAGAGACCAGGCCTCACTTTTAAATATTTGGCCGAACTGGGAAACAATGAGTTAACTATTGAAAGCTAGGATGTCTTCTCAGCCAGGCACAAGAAATCAACAGAGCTGGGCTAGGGCCTGGCTAGTGGTATTAACAAATCTAAAGATAGAATATGTCAACCAAAACGGGATGTCTGTGTGGAACAGAGCAAGTGGGGGTCAGAGATGAGGGCTCACCCAGCGGGGGAGGGAAGTGTGAGACACCTCACAGGAACAGCCCGTTCTATCTCTTTGGCAAATGTATCCCCGAAGGAGAAAGGAAGGCATGAATTTGGGAGCGATGATACCCACTGACGTTAGCATCTCTCCTCTGGCATCCCTCGGCCAGGCCAGGCCGTGTGCTCCAGCTGCCTCCTCGTTACCGTGTCTTCCTGGGAGAGAACACGCTAGTCAAGGTGACACAAGTGTCCACTCCGCTTAAAGGCTTTTGTTTCTCGCCACACAATTACTAAACTGTCATTTTGGTTTATGTGGCAGTCGCGCGGGAGCTTGAATGATGTCACTTAGAGACCGAGTCCTGCTACTGCCTTGATAAAGTCTAGTTCCCAGGCTTTCAAACCTATTCACCAGGGTGTCACCACCTCCAGATTCCCAGGACTTAATATGGTGCCCTTCAATCCCAGGGTGGAGGGGGGTTGTCTGCATTCTATTCTGAGAGCTGCTAGCTTAGCTCTATTCTGCGAACCGCTAGCTTAGTTCTAGGATTTAAGAACGCCAGTCTACGCGTTTACATCCATATCAGTGACACTGCCCTTTCTGCACAATGTCCTAGTGCTGGGGAAGAGTTCTGGAAGCCCCTGTGGAGCTATTCTTATAGACACATATATGGTCTTAGGGACGCAGGGGTCCCGGGGACATAGATTGATATGCCTGGATTAGAAGAGAACAGAGTTTGAGATACTAACCTTTTGCTAAGCAGTACAGGCAGTATTTTCAGTATTTTAAAGGCAACTAGACCCAGCCCATGTTTTAGCACAACAGCCCACTATCAGCTCTGGTTTTGGGTAACAAGTATTAGTTAATTAAATCATGCTTTTCCATGGCTGGTGGCATTCTTCCACCAGCTCTGCGACAAATCACCCAAGATTCTCCTTCCTGTCTTTGATGTCACACCCAAGAGTAAAGGTGCTTGACTTTCAGCCCATGCACCCTGGGGAGCTGACTGGCTCTGGCCTCTGGGATCACAAGGGGTGGGAGAGAAAGGGGCGTGGCCTCTTTGCAGGGTGAGCCTGCTTTAGCTTTCCGGATTGCTTTGCCTTCTGCAACCCTGAGCTCCACCAATGAGATCAAGTTTCTGCGGCCATATTATAATAAGAGAGCCCCGCCCACTGGTCTAATGTTTGTGTCTAGAGGGACACAAGTGGGATCTCCCGCGACTGATGGGCTCAGAACTGCCTTGTCACCGCTAACTCTCCTGCGTGGGATATTCTGCCACCAGTGATTGTGGACTCTGTCCCCTGGTGAGAGCCCTGAAGAACACTTGTTGACTCAGCCACCAACACCTTGTTGGTTTGACACCGGCTCTCCGAGGTGTCTTAGGCGATGCCACTGATGAACTGTGGGGGTCTAAGGCAGTAGTTCTCAGCCTTCCTAACGCCGTGACCTCTGATACAGTTCCTTGTGCCATGGTGATCCCCCCAACCATAAAATCATTTTTGTTGCTGCTCCATAATTGTAATTTTGCTACTGTTATGCATCGTAATGTAAATACCCGAGATGCCACTCCCAAGGGGTCGCCATCCACAGGTTGAGAAACACCGGCCTAAAGAGTCCCCCATTGGAAAGTGTAGTGTTACTCTGAAATAGGATGGCCACGAGGCCACGGCACCTCTCCAAATCATCTTTACTCTCAGTGATACATGATTTATTCCGTAGCATCTGGGAATATATGGTTAGGGTTAGAGTTACCCACTAATGGCAAAGATGTCTAAACAATTGATACTTATGTTACTAAAGCAATGTAAACAGCCACGAGAGCCAAAACATTCATTTCCAACTTGCTATTTTGGTGTCAGCTTCCAGGTACTGCAGCAAGCTCTTGGCCAAGGAACAACAGAAAGAGCTGCACCACCCAAAAGGAAGAATCTGTTATCTCCTGTGCGTCCCCAGTGAAAACATCATGTGCGTGCGGGCTGCCAGCAGGCCCTCCTGCCAGCTGGTTCAACGGGCCAAAGGGAGAATGTTAATAAATATTCTAATGAAAGGACGTGGTTCGGTGGTAATTAACATATACCATTAGTATCTGTCCCTTTGACCGGTCATGGCAGACAGGCGGAAACTGTACATACAAATGAACGTCTGCCGGGAACGCATGGGGACAGGGGTGGGACAGTGTGGTTGTGGGCTGCTGGTGGTGTCAGTGGCTTTAAGACCGGAGGTCACTTAAGCAAAAATCCAGGGAGGACAGTCATGTGATGTCAATGTATTTTCACTCATTTAATTTTCTTTTACTTAAAAAGGATTTATTTTTTATTTTTATTTTTTTGAATTGCAGTCTTGTTACATATTCCAAACTGGCTTAGAAGTGATCCTCCTGCCTCAGCTTCCTGAATGCTCCTGGGAACTGAATCCAGGGGCTACTCTATACTGCAGAGCTACATTCCCAGGCTCAATTTAGTTTTTGGGTTTTTTTTTTTATTTTTTTTTTAGAAAATGTTCTAGAAACTTGCCTACAGCCTGATCTTATAGAAGCATTTTCTCAATTGAGGTTCCCTTCTCTCAGGTGACTATAGCTTGTGTCAAGATGAAATAAAACTAACCAGAACAATATCATGCACACACACACACACACACACACACACACACACACACACACACACACAGAGAGAGAGAGAGAGAGAGAGAGCAAAAAAATCAATTCAAGCAAAAACTGTTTCAGAGTCAATAGATGCAGAATAAGAGGAAAGATGAATGGAGACATTGCCATTTGTCCTCAGGTAGAAGCCATGGTGACAGCAGGTGATTGTACAAGGCTCATTCCTGGCATATTGTTCATGTGGGGTTAGAGATGACACACTCATTGTCTCTGTTCATTTTCTGTTGCGGAATAACTGAATTCCACAAGCTAGGTAATTTATCAAGCATAGAGTTTTATTTAGAGTCCCTAGAATCAAAGAAATTCAGGAACACAGTGCTAGTGCCAACCTTGGGCAGCACCCGAAGAGGACCTTCTTACTAGTGGGGGCCTAGGCAGAGTTCTGAGGCGGCACATGACAGATGTGGGGAGACAGAACAAGCTTGCTGCTTTTGCTTTTTTTTCTCATTTTGCTTTTTATAACATCTTTAGTTCAATCATGAGGCCCCCCCTCATGACGTCATCCAACCTTAATTGCCTCCCAAGGGCATACCACCAAACGCTATTCACAGATGATTGTCAAGCTGCTTGCAAGTTGTGCAGAGAGCTTCCTGAGATGTCAACGGTATCAGGACAGGCTTTTCAGTGACACGGATGCTTGAGTCATCCTTGCTCCTGGAAGCCCCTCATCCATACTTCCGTTGGCAACCTCAATGAAAACTCACTGGCTCACCAGGTTGGACTTCGGTGCAGTTATTACTTTAGTCTGTCCTTGTGCTGGTTGGTTTGTGTCAGCTTGACACAAACTAACGTCATCTGAGAGGAGGGAGCCCCAGCTGAGAAAATGCCTCCATCAGATTGGACTGCAGACAAGACTTAGGGCATTTTCTTAATTAGTGACTGTGGGTAGTACCATCCCTGGGCTGGTGCTTCTGGTTTCTCCAAGAAAGAAGGCTGAACAAGTCATGGGGAGCAAGCCAGTAAGCAGCATCAGTCTGTGGCCTCCGCATCAGCTCCTGCCTCCAGAATCCTGCCCTGACTCTCTTCAGTGATGAAGAACAATATGGAAGCATAAGCCAAACAAGCCCGTTTCTCCCCAGATTGCTTCTCTCATAGTGCTTCATCACAGCGATAGTGACAATAATTAAACCAGGCCTACTTTCCCTTTCTCCGTTGAACAGGTGTATGTGTATGGCTTCTCCTCAAGAAGAATCTGACCCATGGAACCCATGCACATGTGTTTATCTGTGTCTACTTATATCTGTGTTAGTAGTTCAAAAACCAGAACAATTCACACACACACATGTGCACACGCACACACACACACACACACACACACACACACACACTGTTGTGTAACAATTTCTTCCCGGAAACATTCCATCCTAAAGAAAGCTCCTTAAGCAGGATGGTAAACAACTCAAAATAGCTCCAGGAAGTCCCTGAGACTGACCAGATTCACTAGGTCCTGACCAGTCAGACTGAGGAATAAAAGCTGAGAGTCCTCCTCAGACCAAAGGTTTGAACTGCAAAGACTTTCAGAGGAGAAACACTACAAAGTAGACTTTGAGACCACACTAGCTGCCTGGAAGAAGCAGAAACCAAACAAGCTGCCTGGAAAACGTTTAGACCAACGGAGGCACCCGGAAAGAACACACTCCAACCTGCTGAGCTGCCTGTGCGTGTCTAAGTGCTTGCCTGGATGCATGTATGTGCACCATGTGGTACAGGGCTGGTGCCCTTGAAGCTCAGAAGAGTGTATCTAATCCCCTGGAACTGGAGCGATAGATGGTTTCGAACTATCATGTGGGTGTTAGAGATTGAATCCTGGTGCTCTGTAAGAGCCACAAATGTTCTTAACCACTGAGTCATTCATGCAGTATTGTTTTTAATTTTTAAATTGAAGAAAAAAGAAGGTGGCAGTTAGAGGCTCACAGAGATCTTGAGGAGAAGAAGCTGCCTGTAAGTTCTTTAATACCATAACTTATTTCTTCATCATTTGCTTTGTGAATTTGAACAATTGATTAATCATTTATTTTGTTTTGTTTTGTTTTTTAATTTTCCTCTTTGAGATGCTCTTTTCAGATTGTTTTGATTGGCACATTCTGTCAGGAAAAAAAAATAATCCATGCCTGTTATCTCAGGACATGCTGGCCTCAGGAATGACCCCTGGTTCAACAGTGGCATAACTGTTACTGGAGGTAACCAACCGCTTTCTGACTGGATCAACAGTTGCGGTGGTTGTGGGTCCTGGGGTGTCGGTGGGGGAAGGCTAGTACTATTGTTTTGCTAAATGGTCATATTCTCAAACTGCCCACTAGTCATTTTTATAAGCATAGATTAGTGCTAGGCTCAACCTTCATCAGAGAGACCTCTTACTACAGCAGGTAGCAATTAATTCAGAAACCTGTAACTGTCCAAAGTACCAAAAATAAGTGATAAAGTGCTTGGCTCTAAACAGGACAGTCATATCATCGCCTCCATGGCTCAAGGAACATCATCAAAGAGGAAGACAGACTGTAAGAATGTAGGATGTGGAGATGAACAACAACAAGAACACACCTATGGGACATGGCACAGCTATTTCACCCAGGAAGGAGCTGCAGTTGTAGTTACCTGCTTAAGACCTATACAAGATAGAGCCTGCCAACATTTTATTACAAATGGAGGCAGGGCCCACGAAGCTTCATTCCTCCCTTAGGGACTGTTGGCAGTTAATAATTCTTTGGGGTTGGAGTATGTTCTTCAGGATACAGACATTGATTCTACCTGCCACCCATCTTTGGGAGGAAAAAAAAAACTCCAACAGACACAAAAGCAGGATGAGGATTTGCTGGACAGAAGGTTTCAATGGGAGGTGGAGGGGGATGAGAGAGGCAGACAGGGTGATAGCAACTGACATTCATGATGTAAGTGTCTATCAATGAAAATATTTCTAAAAGTAGGGATTTCAGAAGGCAGAGTAGCCAGTGCTGTTCTCATTAATACTTTTAGTTGAGACCATGTGAGAGACTAAATGGCCCTTGTTTTCCCATGTATGATGAATGAATAGGAGAGGTGTTTGTTGTATTGTTAACTCACATTTGTACTTCGTTACTGACTTTATTTTCCCATCTCACTAGGGACATATTTTTGTCATTGAGTTCTTCCCATCAGATATAATTTGACGAAAACTTCAATGACCAACCCCATAAATCCATACAGACTGCCACATGTAAACTGTATTATGCCCCAATATCCTAAAAATGAAAACTGAATTATACCAATGCCATTTATCTCTCCAAATGGTGGGGCTCCAGGGGTTTCTTACTCTATTTCCCAGTTACCTGTGAGAAACTGCTGTTAAGTTTTAGTAAAGCTTAACATGTGGCTATTTTAGCTCAAATGAAACTTAGAATATCTTCTTGGTGGTCATAAAGTTGGCCTTGCCTATGCCTACGTGCATATATTTGGTGCCTGGTGACAGCTGATCTTTTCATGTATCTGATTTTCCCCAAAGGGAAACCTAGGAGTCGATCATTTGAGTCCCATTACCCATTGTGGATTATTTAATAGAAATAAAATCAAATGCCTTAAGGGAAATCATCTTGACATCTCTCTTGTTTGTGCTGCAGGACCTGAGAGAACCTAGAAGCAGCGGATGGTACCCAAACCAGCGAGAGGCGGCCTGATTCTGCACAGAAGCCTTGAGTTTCTAGTTCCCTTTTGTTGTTGCCGCTGTTGTTAGTTTTTTCCGTTTGTTTGTTTGTCTTCATTGTTTATGTTATGTTTGTTTTGGTAAACGGGCTCTGAGTCCAGGGGTTTGCACTACTTGGCAGACCACTGGGCTCACAGTGGCCTTAAGCACTTATCACTGGGCTACATCCCCAACCCCTATCACTACTTCTGAGTACAGTCTGCTTCCTGTTGTACCTTTGTTACCGGGGTCAGCCCCAGGATGTGGGGGGGAGGGGAGTCACTCTGTTAGAATTATGAGCCAAGTTACCCAGACAAGCCTCAGATCCACCCAGAGCGTGCCTCTCTGAATTCTGAATTCTCCTTCCCATCTAAGCATATCTAAGTTATTTTAGCCAATCTGCTCCAGAAGAAACTAGCTCCAGGTTCCCACTATGGAGCACGGCTCTGGGATCACAGGAGCAGCCTCCTGAGAGCCTGAGCCAGCAGCCTCCAACACACCAGCGTTAGGTGGGAAGGAGTCAATCCCAGGAATGTGGTGAATTCTCCGTTTAGCCTTAAGTTAGTGACCACAAACAGCAATGAGTGCTGAGACTCCCGTCCCATCTCGTCTGTAGTACGGTGCTGTGCATGGTGGGAACAGGCCTGAGGAAAGAGCAGACCAAGGTTTGAATTCATCAGGGAGCCCCAGAACCAGCTACACACCCAACACGGCTTAAAGACCCAGCCATGGTGATATGTGCGCTTGGGAGGCTGAAACAAGCAGATCTCTGTGAGTTCAAGGCCAGACTGGTCTACAGAATGTGTTCCAGGACAACCAGACGGGTCTCGAAAAAACAAAAACAAAATAAAAAAAGACCCGGGCATCCATGGTGCTACCAGAGAGTAACACTAGTTACTGCACAGAAGACAACTGTGGACCATTGGCTGGCTTCATTTGGCATCATCTATTCAAGCTGGAGCATAAATAAAATCAAGCCCTAAGCTAGAAGTAAAAGAAAAGAAACATACCATCAGGATCTATTCTCTTAGTTACTTTTCAGTTGCTATGAACCCTAACAAAAGACACTTGAGGGACAAGGCTTTATTTTGTCTTACAGTTCCAGAGGGGATATGGTCTGCCAAAGCAGGGGAGGCATGGGGGCGGGAGCATAAGTCTAGCCTATCACATTGCATTGACGGTCAGGAAGTACGGGCAACTATAGATGCTCAATGCTGTGGGGCGGTGGTGGTGCCTCTGAGTTCGAGGCCATCCTGGTCTACAAAGTGAGTTCCAGGACAGGCTCCAAAGCTACAGACAAACCCTGTCCTGCAAAGCCAAAAACAACAACAACAACAACAACAACAACAAAAAAAAACAGTGGTTTACTCCTTCAGCAAGGCTCTACCTCCACAACTTTCCCAAACTACACCACCAGCTAAGGACAACCCTTGTTCAAACACACCAGCCTATGTGGAACATTTGACCTTTAAATCCCAGAACAACTATGCTTTCAATTCTTCAAGAAATGTGTAACCGACACGGCTGGAGATACAGTGGTGAAACGCTCACCTAGCATGCACCAAATTCAACCTCCAGTCCCTCCGGAAACAAAGAATAAAAGTCAATGACTCAGAAGAAAAGAAGTCTTATGTATCTAAATGGCTCATATCAACTACAGCTCGGTAGCCAACAGGAGCAGTCAGGGGACAAACACATCGTAAATAATAACTTTAAAACTAGGAAATTCTTGTACATCATTGCACCTCAAGTATGACAGAGCACATTGTAAGTCTTCCTTGTTCTTCCTCATCTTCCACCCTCCCAGTTCGCCTCAGCTCGGAAAGATTATAGGGCTGTTCATTTTTGATGAGTAGCAAGTATGTAGAATATAGGTGAGTTGGTTTGGTTTATAAGAGCAATAGTCCAAGTAGAATGGGGAAAAAAAAGTTAAGTAAGCCTTTTTAAATGTCTTCTGCATGCTAGGCAGGGCTGGTGCACGCCTTTAATCTCAGCTCTTAGGAGACAGAGACAGGAAGATCTCAATGAGTTCAAGGCCAGCCTGGTCTACAGAGCGAGTTCCAAGACAGCCAAAGCTACACAAAGAAACCCTGTCTCAAAACAAACAAACAAACAAACAAACAGAAAAAGGCTTCTGTGTCCATGCAATAGAACACCAGCAGCATCAGAGTCAGACATGAACAGGGGAAGAGCAGAGAAAAGAGAAAAACCCACTAGAGCTGAGTAGCAGGGGACGACATATTGCACCTTCCCCGGAGTTTCTGTGAGATGTCTGGACCTTTTTCACCATGAAGGCCTTCTCTCTACATGTTGGGCCTTGGCATCTGAATTGACATAAATTTTCCAGTCATCTGACCCTAATTCTGAGACTTCCTAAAACAAGGACTTCTCTGGGCACTGAAAAAAAAAAAAACCCACATCAATTTAAAGTAGATACATTCTAAGCCATTAATGTTTTCTTCTGGCGGATTTTTAAAGCCTTCTAAGTCATCAGACATCTTTGTTGAAATTTCCAGGTTCCAAAAACATGGAAATGATCAGTAGCAATAATAAACAAGTCTCTTTTTCCAGAGAGACAGGTCGTGATTGCTCACTTCATGCCTGGCATTTTGTATTTCTTATTTCCTCTTATAATTTTAATTATTTTAAGCAATATCATGAAATAAAAATATCATTGCTTTGATTCTCATCTTAGAGATCATCTTTAAATTGAAGGGGGGAGGTTACTGGGTGAGGTAGCAAATAACTATAATCCCAGTTTAGGCAGGAGGATTAAAGTATGAGGCCAACCTGGGCTACACAGTCAGACCCTGCATAAGTAAAAATGCAAATTAATTACTTAAGTAAGGAGAGAAAGGAAGCGGCATTTTACTTGAGAAATGGTATAAATATGCCTTATAAATAAATGATTATTTAAAATGTCTCATCTAGCATTTAAAATGACACATCTAATCTAAGTTCTTATAGAGGGGTCTTCATTTTATAACCATAAGCAATTCAGTGTAATCTAAATAATAAAGTGTATGGCTTAAGCTCTTAAGGTGCCATGATGTGGGATGCCCCTCTATATGCTATGAATGTGTCTTATTGTAAATATGTCTTATTACCATTGGTAAATAAAGAAGCTGCTTTGGCCTGTGGCAGGGCAGAATAGAGCTAGGCAGGAAAGCCAAACAAGGACGAAGGTGGGTGACATAGGCACAAATAGCTACTGGAGAAGCAAGATGTGAGGTCACAAGCCTTGTGGTAAAATATAAACTAATAGAAATGGGTTAATTTAAGTTGTAAGAGCTAGTTAATAATAAGCCTGTTCTAACAGGCCAAACCGTTTGTAATTAATATTAAGCCTCTGAGTGGTTATTCAGGAACTGGCAGGTGGGACAGAAACTTCCAGTTACAAAGGGACCGGGCCCTCAAGAAACCTTGAGTAATAGTGTCATGCCAGCAAACAGAAACTCAAAACTCTCTTGCTGCAGATCAGTTCTCAGATGGCAGAGTTTTGGGCTTCTAGAGTAGTGTTTGGTTTTTCGTCTTCCCAACTTCTACAATGGGATTTGAAAAGTCATGCCAGAGCTACACTGCCTATAGCTAAGGGTCAGACAGTTCTAGAATATTTGTCATTAAAAAAAAAAAAAAAAAAAGCTACCCTTGTGTGCATTGGAAGCTACCACTTTTAAAAGCTCCTGCTTTTAAAATCTTAATATTATCGTTCTGTTGGGGTTTTTTTTTTTTTTATTACAGGAGATTTGCTCCATACCCAGCCCCATGCTCACCCTTATTGCTTCTAATTTCTCCATTATCTGCTCAACAGGTGTAAGAGCAAGATCAATATTTAGCTGACATTACAAAGAACACACTCTTGACAGCTGAGCCATGTAATAAACAATGATGACTTTTCGGGTTTGGACAGTATCCTGGGGAGGTGTGTGTCAACTTAACACAAGCTAGAGCCCTTCGGGAAGAGGAAACCTCAATTAAGGAAATGCCCCACCAACACCCCCACCCCCCCCACACACACACCAGATTGGCCCAGGCAAGTCAGTGGGGCAGTTTCTTGATTGACGATTGATGAGGGAGGGCCCAGCCCACTGTGGGTGGTGCCATCTCCCTGGGCAGGAACAAGCCATAGAAAGTAAGCTAGTAAGCAGCATTCCTCTATAGTCTATGCACCAGCCTCCTTCCTTAGGGTTCCTGCCTTGTGTTCCTGCTGCTGTTTCCCTGGGTGACAGAGTGTGACCTGAGAGTCCTTAAAGGGAAATAAACCCTTTCCTCCCCAAGTTGCTTTTGGTCTTGGTGTTTTATCACAGCAATAGAAACCCCAACGGAGACAGACAGCTGCTTGTTCTGTTGCCGCACTGCTGATAGAGTCAGTCGCAATAGTAGCGTGGCATGGGAGGACTTTTGTGCACTTATCACAGATCTCCAAACTGCAGGGCTGCATAAATCTCTCAACCTCCATGGCCTTGGCAACCCAACCATTTCATTCAGTTTCTGGGAGAATTACAACCCGGAATCTCTCCCCTGCTGGGCGAGCAGAGGAAGTTCTGTGGCTGACTCGGGCAGGCGGACGGGACGGCAGAAGGTTTCTTAGTCCTGTGTGAGCTGACTTCCCTCCCGCACAGCTGTTGCTGTCAGCTTCACAGCCCCAGAGGTCACTTGTGTTCCAGATTCTCAGGCGGGCTCTGGAAGCAAATGAAGTTGCTCCTCAGCTTCACCCCCTATGGCCAAGGAGCCAGCCTTCCTGACTATGCTTGGTAACCTCCCCACAACCATCCCAGCTGCTTTGCAAAATTTTGTTGCCCTGCTATTCAGGTCATTTTATTTGTGTATTCTTATGTGAAATCCATGTACCACCTTGCATGCCCTTAAAAAAAAAAATCCTTCTGAATCCAGCCTTTCTGTTTTAAACTGAACGTTTTTTTTAGTGTTGTGCCTAATCAGAATTATCTTAAACTGTTCTTTGCACACCGGCTGTCATTGTAGAGCTCTGACTTACATATCTTAACTCGTCCTAATCAATAATATGGATGAAATCATGGTTAGTTATTATGAGCTATTTACTCTAAAGCACTTTAGTATATGCTTAAAAAATATCAATGCAATGTTCTATCAGTGGTTATTATGGGGTGCATTTAGGAGAAAGTACAAAGCTGGCCCAATGCAGGAAAAAGGTCCAGGCAGCTGACCCACTCTTCTGTTTTGATCTATCAGATGAAAGATTGAGACACCCTTTGGATCTCTTGGCTTCCATTTCAGGATTTACCATGAAGCCATGTTACTGCACCGGAGTATTCTGCTATCAGATTGCCCAACCCCTAGTTGCAGACCTTGCTTGGATCTAATGGCTGACATGCTCCCCATCTGAGCGCCAAATAGGGTGATGACACTGAGGGAAATAGAGAGGTAGGTATTCGGTCCTGCTCCTCTGGCAAGAGCGGGGAACTTTCCACAGCGAGCTCCACAAGCCTGTGCAATCCACAGTGGTCAGGAAGGGCCCCAGAGAACTGCCTGTTCTCCCCTTTGCTGTGGAGGGTGGATGGGACCTCCGAGTCACAGACCTTGCACGGTTTTCCTACCAGAAAGCTCTGCTGTGTGTAGACAACAGAATCCATTTGTAAACACAGTTTGTTCCAAATGCATCGTTTAACTGGAGATGGCTCGGCGCCAGCGTTACTTCAAGCATAGGAATTCTCACATCGCTTGTCCTCACCAACAGATTCCACAGGACCAAATTTAGCTGGGTGAGACCAGCACACTGCCGAAAATATATCCCCTGCTGTTTTATTTGGTATTGTTTAATAAGAGAGGAACAGATGCCAAACCACAAAAAAAGGTTAGATCTTGAAACGACAAAGGTCGGCATTTAAAATCAGAGTAAAAGACACAAATTTGAAGTCATAAAGTCATTGATATTGAATATTGGATTTTTAAAATAGAACTTCACTGATGTTATATCTTGCAGTACATATTTGCATGTAATACACATTTCAATTTACACCATGCATCAACCTACCTTCAAATAGTCTTCTTCTACATTATAAGACAGAAATCTTATAAAGTACCCTTTTGCTCCTTCATATCTTTGTGCTGTTTTTATGCATTGGCTTTAGCCCATGTTAATACTATAATACATTGTGATTCCTTTGAAATAAATTATTCATGTATTTGCTGTCTGTGTCACTGCTCCACCATTTGCATAGATCTTTTCCTGAGGTTAGATCTTGCCTGAAAATTCTATTAATATCTCTTATACTACAAACAACTTGTGGTGAATTTGTTCAACTTTTATTTGAAATTTTAAAAATTTTACTCTGGTTTTTGAAACATATTTTTATTGAATGTGGAATTTCAAATAGGCAGTTTTCCTCCCATTGCTTTAAAGTTGATGGTTCAGTATGACAGTTCAAATGTGAAGGGTCTTTTAAAAGTTGAGGCTTTGAAAGTTTGGTCCCTGCTAGTGATCCCATCATGGAAGGTGTTGAATCATAAGGACTCTGTCTGAATCAGTGAGTTCCACAATTCTATTCACTCTCCTGATGGAGTCTTACTTTGATGCCCTCAGAGGTAGAGACAATAGAGACTAGAAAGTCAAGCCTATTAAAGGAAGTAGTTCACTATACCAGTTTGATTTCTAGTGCAATGATTTGATTATGACCAAAAACTGTTGGGGACCGCAGACTACCAGACTGTGAGTTTCTTGTAAACAACTTGTTTTCCTTTGCTCTGAGCAGCTGCTCTGAGCACAAGACCCTGATGGCAGGGGAGTGGGTTCTAATGGATCTGCAGCTGAAAGAGCCTGAGAGCTGGGGCGTGGCCAGAGCCCTATATCAGCTGCCCCTGAGCATAATAAAGGGGGCATTCTTGTTTCAAGGATGGCCGGTGTCTGTCTCTGTGTGTCCTTGTGTGTTTAAATCTCCAGGCCCTTGCCTGAGACTCGCAAACAGGCACACCATACTACAGGCATAGTACCATAGTACATGCAGAACAGGCGGGCAGTACAAAAAATAATGCAGGAAAGAGTTTGCTTCAGCTAATAGTGTTCAGTGCATCATGAATGATGTCAGGGCAGGAACTTGAGGCAGGAACTGAAGCAGAGGGCACCATGGAACAATGCTTTCTAGTTTGTTCTCCATGGGTTTCCCAGCCTGCTTTCTTATATCACACAGACCCACCAGTTCAGTGGGTCCAACCTCCCCAGTGGGCTGGACGCTCCCATCAATCAATTTAATAATGCCCTACACGACTTATCCATAGGCCTGTCTGACTGAGCCATTTTTTCAGTTGAGTTTCCTCTTCTCAGAAAACTCTAGTTATATCACATCAACCAAAAAAATAAACAAACAAAACAAAACAAAACAACAACAACAAAAACACCAGGCTTGTCACTGAGGGAGTTCTCTGGAAGTGTAGATCCTATCTCTGACTCCTCTTACAAATAGCTTCCTGCCAACATAATGTGTGTCCTTACTACAGGCTCAGGAACCCAGAATCAAGTAAACATGGACTGAAACCTCTGAAACCATGAGCCAAAATAAGTATCTCTTTCTTTAAACTATTTATCACAGTGACCAAAAAAAGTTTCCACAGTTGTCTTCAGCACCAGGTCCTTTCTGACAAGAAACCTGCTGTCTTGGTCTTGGTCTCTGTGAGTCTCTCCTCTGCCTGCCTTTGAGAGTTTCTTTATTGTTGGCTTTCAGCACTTCAGTATGCTTTCCCTGGTTGGCTTGTCCATCAGGTATTCCCTCGCCCTCCTTTTACACTGTTTTCTTCTCAGTTGCTCCCGTGCAATCTGCTCACAGCAGCGTGTGAGACTGGCAGAGCACCGACACTGTGCTAGGTCCTGTCAGTCTCCTGTCTCAGCCCCTTTTCAGGTAGTGAGATGCTTTGTTACTGTCTTCTACCACAGTTATCTTTTCTGTTGTGGGATTTGATGATCTATTCATTCAGCATTTTTCATTTCAGATCCTGGATTTTCCATCCTTCTGTTTTAGCTGTTTCCTTTTTATACCACGGGCTCCACTTTTCAATGTGTTCCTGATTTCCTCCACTTTCTTATACTTTGAGAAAATATTTGAAGTAGAGACTTCAGTGTCATTGTCTGCTAAGTTATCATTTCTATCATTTCTTTCCCTCCATAATGTGTGTTCCAAGACTAGAACTCAGACCGTCAGGGCTGGCCACAAGCACCTTCACCTCCCGAGCCCTCTCTCTGGCCCTGCCTGCCAATACGATTCTGCACTGCAGTTGCGGGGCTTTTTCTATTCCTGTGAATATCGCCGGGTTTTGTTCCAGCACAGAATTAATGTCCTGGCCATCAGTGGATGTCAGTAAAGACTAGTCCTTGGTTCAGAAACCGTTTCACTGTATAACTATACTGAACTAAATAAGAAAAGTCCCCTTTTGGGGGAATAATCTTTCTTCTCTGGCTGGGGGAAATGTAAATTATCTGATGCCTGTGTGAACATAGATCAGTATTCAGCTAAACTTCAAAGAGATCCTTCTGTCCCTCTTCCTCCCTCCCTCCTTCCCCTCGATAGCTCCATGGTTCTGGTGGCTCCAGCATCCACCTTAGCCAGCTGTCTACATCCGTCCCTCCTCCCAATCTGACCGTGAGCTCTTCCCCCTCTTCCCTGGACTCCAGCCCGGAAGCTGCCTTTGGGCCACAAGCTGGGCAATTACAGGGCTCACCTTTCCTCTGCCCTCATCTTGTCTCTGTGCTGCCTGCTGTGTAGCGTCTGAGAGCTGATGCTTCGTATATTTTATCCAGACTTTGTGCTGTTAAAGGCAGGAGGTTAAATCCATTCCCTGGTTACCCACTGAAGCCAGAAGCAGAAGTATTTTGATCCCCCTCCAATGAATGCTTGTGGTTGGAGAAAAAAAAAATGACTTGAAAGAAATTTAGCATCTTCCAAACCCTCTCACCAGCTCATCTCCTAGCTTTTAACCGCTAATGAAATGTGGTCTCTCTTTAAGATATTTTAGGGCCGCTGGGTAATCTTCCCTTCCATCCTTATATGTCCATCTTTATGATCACAAACATAGAGTACTTGTCCTTTCTCATATTAACCAAGAATGGGCCAGAGGAAATATGTGATAATTTACCAAACCTAATTTACATACAGCATAATTATGGCATGGATAAAAACAAACAAATCTGTTGGCGTGATAAAAATAACCTGATAAAAAGCCACATGGGGGGTAAGGAGATGGCTCAGTGGTTAAGAGCACTGGCCATTGTTCCAGAGGACCTAGGTTCAATTCCCAACACCCATGTGACATCTCACAACTATTTGTAGCCCCAGTGCCAGAGATCCAATGACTTCTGGCCTCCACTGGCACCTGGCATGAATGTGGCACACAGATATGTGTGCAGGCAAAACTCCCATGCACAGAAATAAGTTAAAACCAACTGGTTGTCCAGTGCCAAATGATCAGCCTTGAAAACATACGTACAAGCAACATCATACTGACTGAACAGGTCATAGTTAGAACTATATATGTATGTATATGTGAATGCATATATGCATGCAATAACAATTAGTAGGAAAAGAGACCATGAATCTGACAGCGAGTGAGAGGGGCATATTGGGGGGAGGAAAAGGGGAAATATTGTAATTAAATTATAATCTCAAATAAAAAATCAACATGGGGAAAAGGGAAGTTTATTTTCCATTACAATTCTATGTTTTGATCTATCATTGTCAGGAAGCCAAGGCAGGGGTCTTAAACAGGTGAGTCACATCACATCCACACTGGGGAGCAAAAGGAAAAGAAGGCAGACACACTCACTTGCTCTATCTATTGGGCTCCACGCTACCTCCTTACCCTTGGGTAGTTTAGCCCGCCCTGATTAGGATTTGTTGCTGCCCACTCTTGACTGGGTGCTCCCACATCAGTTACTTTATTAAGATAGTCCCCCACAGGCATGCCTATAACTGGACCTTCTCCTCAGGACCGCTGACTCCCCACTAATGACACAGAGACTTATTATTAATTATTAAGGCTTGACCGATAGCTCAGGCTTGTTCCTAGGTAGCCTTTAAATGAATCCATTTATATTAATTTATGGACTGTCATGTGACTCATTACTTCATCTGTCTGTACTCCACATGTCGCTTCCTCTGTGTCTGGCTGGCCACTCTGCCATCTTCTTCCCAGCATCCAGAGAGCTGCCTCCCAAATCCTGCCTAGTTGTCCCCCTACAGACTCCCATCACTCCCAGGTGCTGCCAAATGTTCCTTGGAGGAAATCAGGAAATGGCAGGGCTACTTCATGCTGACTCAAATACAGATCCAAATGTCCCTTTCTGTGCCCTTGGTAGCATGACATTCCAGAATCATGTAGATGGGACTGAGTGGCCGTTCCACATCTCCCAGTGTGTCTGCTCTCACATGGCTTTGGAAGTTTTCCTCCATCCCCCCATGTCTCAGCTCTGCCCTGAGCAGGGACAGGTGACTGTGCATCAAGGTGACTTGGAGAGGGGACACCACACAGCATCTGAATGCTGATACATTTGTTAGAAAAGAGCTTTGTTGCCTTGTCTCTGCCCCCACCCCCATCTCCTGGTTGTCCTTTGGTAGAGACATGTACTGCTGAAGAAATTCCTTAGATTATTTTTAGAAAAGTCTCTGGGTTAAGGCAGTGGTACCAAAATCCTCCTACTTCTGATGTGCCCCCAGAGGTGTTTCATAAAACTAAAACAAGGAGAAATCGCCTTTCCTTTTGTAAAATGCTCCCAGGTGATCAAATTAGTACAGGGTTTTACACACACACACACACACACACGCACACACACACACACACATGCACACACACACGCACATACACACGCACATACACGCACACACACACACACCACTGCAAAATTAGACTGATGCTCTTTGCTGTGTCAACCGCACTGCCACGCTGAAAGACGCGGTAAGGACCACATCACTGCTAGCGTGAACTAAAACGTAAGGGCTTTTGTTTTATGCTCTGTTTTACTTACCCCTGTCTCATTACATCGCCTGACTGGCCTGGAACATGTGTGGGTATGCACAGGCCAAAGCACACATGTGGAGGTCAGAGGACAACTTTGTGGGGTCAGTTCCTGCTCTTCACTTCTGGTGGGTCAAACTCCAGTTTCCACGCTTTTGCAGAAGCACTTCTGCCCCTCCCCCAGCTGTCTCGTTGGCCCTAAAACTGTCTCTAAAGTCAACGTTGGGCTTAGGGCGAGGAGTTGGTGGGAGAGGAACTTGCTGTGAAACCTAACAGCTGAGTGTGAATCCACACGACCTATGCAGAAGCAAGGTGGAGCAGGACGCAGATAGGACCCCAGAAGGAGGGGACAGAAACAAAATATTGATTGGCACACTTGCTGGCCAGTCAGCCTCGGTGAGTTCCAGTGTCCAGGTAAGGTGGCGTGTCCTTAAGGATTATGTCCAACGCTGGCCGTCATGTGCTCAAACTTTCATAAACACACACAGGTCACACATACACACATGCCACACGTACACAAATCAAAAGTATAACAAAAAGAATTGCTATTGCCGGGCAGTGGTGGCGCACGCCTTTAATCCCAGCTCTCAAGAGCCAGAGGCAGGCGGATCTCTGTGAGTTCGAGGCCAGCCTGGTCTACAGCGCTAGTTCCAGACAGCCAGGGTTACACAGTATAATCTTGTCTTGAACAACCAAAACAAACAAGCAAACAGACAAACAAAAGAAATTGCTGTCGTAGGGAGAATGGATATAGGCAAAGTGAGGAGCCAGGTGAGAGGGAGGTTCTGGCCTCCTCACCAGCCCCAGCCACGGCACTGTTTGCCCCGAGTAACAAGGGGAGATCATGCTCCCCATGGCAGGGCAGATCCAGTTGCGACTCTCTCCTGCCCCACCCTGAGGAATGGCCCGGTGACACTGCGGGCCTTTCTCTTCCCTGATATCTGCGAGTCAAGGCGCCGTGTTGACCAAGTGGGTCAGATAAAGACTACAAAACTATTGTGTGAATTACCCCGAGAGGATGCAGCCAACATTCCTAGGTGTGTTTGCAAGGATGGCAGAGAGGGCGGGTGCCAAGTGAGCGATGCTGCCATAGCGAGAGGCCAGAAGTTTCTAGCAGGAGGGACCTGGATTAAATTCCTTCCTACACAGTAGGACACACACTGTCACGCAACAAAGGATGAAACCTGGGCTCAAAACGCTCCAGCTGGCTTTTAAGGCAGGATAGCATTTATTACAGCAAGGTTGCTTTTCTGTAACTCAGTGCTTTGTCAGTTCTTTCTTTAAAAAAGTTCTAGAAAATCCAAGTCATTATTTTTCTAAATAATACACTGTTTCTCCCAAATCATTGAAAGCTTCATGGGACACATATCCATAAAATTATTGCATCAAGGACTTGAAAGCAAAATCGAATAGCAAAGTGAGTTGAAGGAAAAAAACTAACTATATTTGATGACCAAGTAGGGATGCTTGATCTCTGAACAATAAGAAAGAAAAAAAATGAAAGTTAGAATGTACATGTCCCCTCGGGTGCTGTCACCTTGACAATTCCTACTAAGGGCTTATTTACAAAAACAGGATTTTGCTATTTAAGGTGGTGAGTACCTTTAATCCTAGCCAAATCCAGAGACAGAGGCAAGCAGATCTCCACGAGCTCAAGGCTAGCCTGTTTGTTCTGCAAACAAGCTCTAGGCTAGCCAGGGTTACATAGTAAGACCCTAAGACTATGTCTCAAAACCAAAACAAAGAACAAATAAACAGGAAAACCAGGATCTCAATATAACTGTTTAGAAATTCATCTGTGCGAGGAGGACTGAGAAACTAAGGACAACGGCAATGAACGTGAACTCTACAGCATGGACGGGCTCACTGTGAGCCTTGTCAGTTTGGTTGCTCACCTTCCTGGACTTAGGGGGAGCTGGGAGGACCTTGGACTTAACATAGTGAAGGGAACCCTGATGGCTCTTTGTCTTGGAGAGGGGTGGAGTGGGGGTATGGGTAGAAGGGAAGGGAGGGAAGGGGGAGGAGGAGGGAAGGAGATGGAAATCTTTAATAAAAAAAAAAATAATGTCAACCGTCAAAAAAAAAAAAAGAAATTCATCTGTGTGTATTCTGTGTTTAGAAATTCTGCTGTGTGTATTAGACCTAGCTGATGTAAATCTATGGGTATGTATGGACATGTCTACCGTCTTTAGCTTCTATTTAGTTTATATTTAGAGATTTGAGGCAGAATTACTGACAGTTTCTGCCAGGCCCCATTTGTTCCAGTTTGTAATAATGGCTGCCTAAGTGGGGATGAATGAGGGTCAGGTGGACAGGGAATGAAGAGGTAATACACAACCCCCAGGACAGCTACATAACTTACCCACCAGCTGAGCCTATCCAGGTTTGTTTCAACCATAGTTTGGGGCCCTTGCCTTTCCCAGTGTAGGAAGAGCCAGTCTTGTGGCCCCAAGGCAAGGATCTGGGGGTCTAAGGAGAGCTTTTGGATATCCATGTGTCCTGCTCCAGAAACTTTCTGCCGATTCCTGGGGCCAAGCCTGGCATATGACCGGGCACCTGCTCAGCTTGCATTTGAACATCTCTGCTCGCCCTGGAACCCAGCCCCAAACCACAGCTGCCTGGCATTGAGTTTGCCGTCTGTCTCCTCCTTGCCAGAACTCTCTTTCTCTTTCCCCAGAGGGCTGGAGTTTGTCACCATGTTATTCAGCTTCTTTGAGGGTCTTGCATCTACCCTGATGGCACAGACAGGTCCTACCTCTGGGTAGCCACCTGCCTGTTGTAAATATTTCATTGACCAGAAGCCCCTACCTCTCTGATTCTACAGTCTACACGTTTAGATCTAAGTCTAGATCTACCAGACCCTCGAGAGGTCATGCTGTAGGTTCCAAGCTTCCCCTTCTTAAAAGCTAGCTAGGGTCTAGCGTGGCCCCACTCTTTCCTCCCTTACTCACTCTATTTGGATGCCATGAAGTTCCGGGTCTACGGAGACTTAGAGGGCAGCGGCGCTTGCTTCCAAGCCTGACGACCTGAGTTCAATCCCTGAGACTCACTGTGGAAAGAGAGGAGACTTCCAAAGCTGTTGTCTGGCTTCCACATGTGTGCCGTGGCATCTGTACGCCGCACCCCACAATCCACAAATGTAAAAGAAAGTTTTGCTAAGGTGGCAAGAGCAAGTGGAAGCTTCGTCTTTCCTGAAAGATGGTCTATGTGGGGCTTTTGGTCCAGACCCTCTGACAGCTGCAGGTGTTTGCGGCACAGTGACTGGGCGGGGCTGTTCCTCTATGCCACAGGTAGAGTTAGGAGGGATTCCTAAAGGCCAAAGGTCACCATACTGCCTGGAAACGAACAGTTCGCTGCTTCACCTAGTCATGCAGCGATAAGAAAATAAAAAGTATCCATCATTTACTATCACACTTCTTACCGTTCCCTGTGTCCAGCACAGCTTGGTCCTGAAAACCTGGCTGGGTCAATAAGAAAACATGGACAAGCTGGGACTGGGTGGGTTGAAGCTCAGCATCTTCATTATGTATAGCACGGGATGGGGGAGGGAGAGGATTAGACTGCCCTTCTTATGAGGTCTCGATAGGGGAGCATCTTCAAGTTGCAGTCATCCTGGAGGGAGAAGATGCAGCGCTAGTTTTTGCTGACAACATCAGCACAAGGACCAGAGGAAGGCTTTGGTCCTTGTCAATAACACACACTCACTCGAAGTGTCCTCTGCTCCCCATGCCATTGGAGAGGGAAGGGAAAGGCTACCCGCAATCCACCCTTTAGGGAGGGCATCTTAGGGTGCCTATTGCTGCGATGAAAACACCATGGCCAAAGGAACTCGGGGAGGAAAGGGTTAATTTGGCTTAAGCTTTCACACCACAGCTCATCTTCAAAGGAAGTCAAGACTGGAACTCAGCGCAGGATCTGGAGGCAGGAGCTGGTACAGGGTCCCAAAAAGGGGTGCTGTTTACTGACTTACTCCCCTTGTTCAGCCAGGACCACCAGCCCAGGGTGGCACTACCCACAATGGGCTGGGCTCTCCCGCCTCAATCACTAATTCAGTTTTTTTTTTTCAACTGAAGTTCCCTCCTTTCAGATAACTAATTCTAGCTTATGTCAAATTGATATAAAACTATTCCACACAGGCAGATGTCTGAAAAAGAACTGAACTATTTCCTGACCTCAAGAGACTCTTGGGAGAGGGAAACAGTTTAATAAATAAATCTAAGGTTGGGAGCAGGTGAAACGGCAGGATTGCATCAGCCAATTATGTCCCATTTCCAGGTGTCCCCAGCAAGCGGAAGGGCTGCTCACAAGGAATTGTGATCTTTGGGAGGCTTTCAGGAGAGTCTGCCAAGCCTAGGTTGTGGTGCACACACTTCCTGAGGCTGAGGAGGTCTCAGAGAATACCAACCACCAAGACAGCCACAGGTGGTGAATCGCATGCGTGTATTCATCCACTTGAATGAAAGAGATAGACGTCTGTTAATAGAATAAAATTATGGGAGGCGATTCTGCAGGGCCTGGTCCAGAGGGGCACTCAGTACACATTCACGGCTCCTACCCCCTGGAGTCTCCCGCAGTGTGCAACTTGGAGAAATGTATTCCCTGGGGGTGGTAGATGCCACGTGGGAGGCATGGGGGTGTCTTTATGTAAAGTGAAAGATGCCCCTCCCCCTTCTGCTGCTCCAGTGTCTCTGAAGGGACTTTGAGAAGCCATGGCCACACCAAGGGAAAATGGTTTCTGGGCTTTCGATTCCTTGCCTTGACTGTGTCTTTCAGGAAAGTGTTCCTGTGGGAAGCAAAGGAACCAGTGTGGACCAGTAGAAGCAGAGGCAAGCTGTACCAATCACACACCAATGGCACGATGTGGCTTTGTTCTCAAAGCACTTGAATGGCCCCTATTAGAAGGGCCCCTCTTCCGTAGCTGGAGTTAGGAGTAGATGGGTATTTATTTTCACATACCGATTAAAAGGCAGAGATAAAATTTAAAAAAGAAAAAAAATAACCCTGCAAGCCACACAACTTAAGACACAGCGAGACAGAGTAGAAACAAACTGCAATTATAAAGAATACACCTATCTGATTTTAGGCATGCCAGAAAACTAAACAAAATAGGAAGATTATGAATTATGAATCTATAATGCAGGCTGAGGAAACTGGCCAGTGACTGTGGATATCGGAGTTTTGATTTCTTTGGTTTCTTTTGTTGTTGTTTGTTTGTTTGTTTTTTAATGCACTGACATATTAACCTATGGTTTGGTCAAGTGTTTTGGGGTGGAAAGATGCTCAGATTAACCCCTCCTGTATCTCTTTGCTCTGGAGCTGCAAGAACACAGGTAGAACTCCTGTTGGCTGAAGACCCGGTTTTGTGGCAGGCAGTGCCAGATTGAGGACAGAGAAGGGAGGCAGTTTGTGGCCTGCTGTGGCATAGAGGCTGCTGTGAGGCCGCAGAAAGAGAGGTCTGGTCATGAGGATAGAAATCATAGGGGTGAGTTCCAGGAGGATGATGTAAAAGGGTATTAGTTATTAAAGAGAAAAAATAGCTTGAAAACAAATTTTGATAATTTTAATAATCCATGTGTGCTACCATAACAAAATATTCCTCCATCATCTAGAGACCTCCCTCCATCTCCTACAGACCTCCCTCCATCTCCTATAGACCTCCCTCTACCTCCTATAGACCTCCCTCCACCTCCTATAGACCTCCCTCCACCTCCTATAGACCTCCCTCCATCTCCTATAGACCTCCCTCCATCTCCTAGAGACCTCCCTCCACCTCCTATAGACCTCTATACACCTCCTATACACCTCCCTCCACCTCCTATAGACCTCCTTCCACCTCCTATAGACCTCCCTCCATCTCCTACTATCATCACTGTCTTTAGGACTCCAACATGCAGATGTGAAGGACATAATCATTCTACGCATTGCACTGATGCTTTCAGGTTGTAACAGACCACTGCTTAGATAATAGTATATTTAAAAAGTTATTTTATTGCTCATTTATGTATCTATGTGAGTACATGCACATATGCACACAGCTGCCATTGGAAGCAAGGAGAGGGGTCACAGATGCCTTGGAGCTGGAGTCAGTTGGGAACTAACCAACATGGATGCTAGGAACTGAACTCTGGTCCTCTGCATGAGCAACAAGCACCCTTAACCACTAAATCACATTTCCACCCCCCCCCCCCCCCCAACAGATAATAGCATTTAAGAGTCTATTCTTTTTTTTTTTTTTTTTCGAGACAGGATTTCACTATATCTTTGGAAACAGTCCTGGAACCAGCTCTTGTAGACCAGGCTGGTCTCCAAACTCACAGAGATCCACCTGCCTCTGCCTCCCGAGTGCTGGGATTAAAGGCGTGCACCACCACGTCCCAGCCAAGAGTCTATCCATTTTTACATCATTATATTCTCCAAGATTCAGTATTGCCTGTGCATGAGGATTGCAGAAGGAGGCAAAGACCTTCTGCAGCACCGGTCTGTGCCACTGAGCTTGCTACGGCCCTATGCCTCCCCCAAAACTATTGAGTTAAAATCTCTGCGGGCAGATCTTGGGGATCTGGATATTTTTAAAGCTGGTAAATATAGTAATTTGGAAGGCCATTAACCCACAGTATGAAGGGCCGAACTGCCTGACCTTTAATCTCTATCTAGGCACCGAAAAGCCCATTGAATTTGAAACCTACACTTAGTTTAAAATTATGCTACTTAGCTGCGAACAGCTTGCTCCCTCCCCAGCGGCTCTAGTTCCTTCGTTTGCAGCATGGAAATCTTGCCCAGTCATGAATGTGACCAGACAAAGACTAGACAAAACCTACACAATTCTTGAAATGCTCATTACCATCATGACTATTAATTGCCCTGGTATCAGATGTTCCCAACCATGGGGGCCACCCTGTCACATCACCTCCCTAAAGCTGGGCCTTTCCCTCAATTCATACCGCTTATTACAAAGTTTTCCAGCCGGCCCTAGCACATAGTTTAAAATCCTGAACAAAATCATCTCTTTTAATTACCAGGGTCTGATTGCAATGGGGAGGGAGTAGAGTTAGAATGCAAAGGATGTAGAAAAATTATTATAACTCATCAAATGTGAGCTCAAGCCCTTCGTGCACTGGGGAGCCTCAGGCAACCACGACACAGCACAGAGGCCCCAGCAGAAACCCTTGTAGAGGTGGGCAGGGTGTTTGGTGATGCCACATTTACACAGACCCATGGAGAAATGAGGGCGTAATATTAAAAAGGTAGACATTGGTGTATAGAGTCTACATTAAAATAGTAACCCTAACTATAAGCCTAAATAAAAGGGGGCTATTTGGTGAGAGGAACTGTACCCTCAAAAAAGGAAAAAGAGAAATGGAAAATGTTAACGGAAGGTGAATATGATCAGTGTATATTATATACATGTCTCATAATGAAATGCATTATTCTGTACATATATATGCTAAATTTAATAATGCCTAAAGATGGAGATGTTGGACTTTGTAAACCAAAAAATTTCTCTAAATTTATAGTACTTATAACAGAATGCAATGTAAATTAAAAGGCTAAAAGTACATATGCTTTTTAACACACAAAAGTATTTGCTGGTAGATATTTTTATCAGTGGAAATATTTTTCATTTAAAAATATCTATTTTTATTTATGTGTATGTGTCAGGTTGTCTGTTTGAGCACCCCATGTGTGCAGGTGCTCCTCCTTTGAGTGGAGTTACAGGCAGTTACAGGTGCTTCGGGTGGGTGCTGGGAATTTAAGCCAGGTCCTCTGCAAGAGCAGCAAGTGCCCGCTCTTAACTTCTGAGCCGTCTCTCCAGCTCCATTTTGCATTTTAAATAATATTTCTATTTTAGAGTAGTTTTATGCTTACAGAAAAGCTGTGAAGACAGTACACAAGGCTTCCCCTCCTCACCCCTGCACAGGGCTCCCCCTCTTCACCCATGCTCAGGGCTCCCCATCCTCACTCCTGCACAGAGTCCTTCTCCTCACCCATGCTCAGGGCTCTCCCTCCTCACCCCTGCACAGGGCTCCCCCTCCTCACCCATGCTCAGGGCTCCCCCTCCTCACCCATGCTCAGGGCTCCCCCTCCTCACCCATGCTCAGGGTCCTCTTCCTCACCCACGCTCAGGGCTCCCCCTCCTCACCCCTGCACTCCTCACTCAGTTTCCTTGCCCTTTACACTCACATTTCTATCTTCAGTTATCCGAAATGAGAAGCCTATATTGGTGCAGTGTTGTTAACTGTGCAGCTTCTGCATTAATGTCCTATGCAAGCTCTTAGCTGCATTTATTCATCTTGTCTTCTGTGGTCCCCTCTGGACAGCAATGGTCCTCAGATTTTCCTTGCGTTTGATGACCTTGACCATTTTGAAGGGCACCAAGTAGACATTTGGAAGAAAGCCCCTCAGCTGCCCTTGTGTGGTGTCTTCCCATGGCCAGGCTGAACAATGGGCTCTAGGAAGATAGAATCAAGCCCTGTATTCGGCTCCTCACCCGAGGGATCCCTGTGAACGTGGCTTTTTACTGTTGCTGTTGGCCTTGCCTAAGGGCAGTTGCCAGAGTCCCCTGCTAGCAAGGGATTTCTGTCCCTTTCCCATGCTGTACTCTTTGGAAGCAGTCAGTCAGTAAGCAAGACTCACCATGGTCAAAGTGTGTAGGTGGCAGAGGAGTGGGGGTTGAGCCCTCTCCTGCAGGGGGGCAGTATCTATGTAAATTATTTGGACTACTTTACGATAAGCACCGGCTTACTTCCGGGTTATCCATTAACCCCAACAACTGACGTGTCGTACGTATTCCAGTCCCTTTGCTCTTCACAGCGCCTTCATGACCAGCACCGGCAGCGTCAGGCTATCCCAGCTGGCTCATTATCCACAAGGCGTTGTCCTGAACACTGTGTGTGTGTGTTAACTCCTTTCATCTCCACTCTTTCCCTAGGGGGTAATCACAGAAGAGGAAACCGTGATGCTAAAGTCTCCTTTTGCTCTCCCTTTATATGTAATCACCAGGACCCTTTGGGATTATTCAGGTAAATGTAACCTTTTGGGTCCAAAAATGTCTCCACACAGAGTGAGTTCTCATCTCTATTCCTGTCACCTACTCCAGGACTCCAGATAATGCTGATGGAAATGCTGAATGAATCCAGGCAGCTAGGGCCTTTCTGTCTAGCTTCTCCATGTGCATGCCCCATAAACACTTCATCCTCGCAATGTCCCGATCACTCTTTCCCACCTTCCCTTTACCCTGTCTGGTGGCCATGTGCTCGCTGTCTTTGTCACTTCCCCGTGTTTATCACAATCATCGGGTCCTCAAGTCTACAGCTTCAAGTACACAAGCATCTCTCAGCCCCGTTGACGCTGTCTGTTCTTGCTCTAACTTCAGAGGCAATCCAGGGTAAGGTCTCCGAAGTAGACTTCTTCCTAGACTTCCATGTGCCTTTGCCTTTTCATTTATATTATTTAGAAAGATGTGAGGTTGGGGTTGGAGGGATGGCTCAGCAATTAAGAACCATGACTACTCTTCCAGAGGACCGGGGTTCAATTCTCCACACCCCACATGGCGGTTCATAACCGTCTGTAACGCCAGTTCCAGGGAACCCAACACCCTCACATAGACATACATGCAGGCAAAAAAATACCAATGCATATAAAATAAAAATAAGTAAATAATTCAAAAAAGAAAGTGTTTTAAAAAAAGAAAAGAAAACTGTGAGGTTGTGAATAACAGTAATAACTAAAACGGTTTTAGACACTGAAGACTAGGTCATCTGAGTCAAGGGGTCCATCTTGATTTAAGAGTCTATTCTGGACCCTGTGCTCCTGACCACCTCTCCCGTCCTTCTTCCCTTCTGGCTAATTTCCTTTATATATTTGGGTTTCACGCAAGCTTTCTTTTATGGAGGAAAGATGGCCACCAGAGAATCAGCCCTACGTTGTATCCTCCCAAGAACTCCAGAAGAAAAAGGAACAGTTCCTTGCCGGGCGGTGGTGGCGCACACCTTTAATCCCAGCACTCGGGAGGCAGAGGCAGGCGGATCTCTGTGAGTTCGAGGCCAGCCTGGTCTACAAGAGCTAGTTCCAGGACAGGCTCTAAAAAAGCTGCAGAGAAACCCTGTCTCGAAAAACCAAAAAAAAAAAAAAAGAAAAAAAAAGAAAAAAAAAAGGAACAGTTCCTTTTTATCTTTTTTAATGGCAAAACATTCCGTGCTAACTGGTCTGACTTAGCCCATGGCCATTAGAGATGGATTCGGGTGCTTGTAACCACATATAACAAGTATATGAGAGGGAAGTTGATGAATGGGACCTGGAAGGTTTTTCCAGGTAAAAAATAGAATAGCAATAAGACTTTCAGCATGAGTATTCATGCTCCATGCTCACCTCCAGGGGCTTCCCTCTCTCCAGCCTGGCTGTTCTTCAGTTACTCACAACACACATTGTTGCTGGGGAGAAGCTTCTAAAATGTAGTTTCTTAGTCATAAAATATGAGCTTCCTCAGGAAACGATCAACTCTTGCTCGCGGTTAGGTCTTAAATTCTGGCCCCGTATCTGGCACGAAGAGGAGAGTTGGGAAATCTGTGGAGTGAATGATGTCATCTGTGCCAGGACACACGTGGTGAGTCACACGCCAGATGGTAAAGTGAGCCCGGAAGAAGCAGGCACTGAATGGATCCACTGGACTCCCTGGGGTGGGCCGAGCAGGAATAGGATGCTTTTGGGCTATCCCAGAGATCCCAGGTGAGCCAGGAGGACGCTGTCGTGGGAAAGTCTAGCACCAGCAAGGAAAGGGAAGGTGGTTCCCAGGCAAGTGCACAAGGGAACTTGAGTGTTGTTCCCATTCTAGCATAGGAAGAGGTCTCTGGATAATTCAACAATCTGACAAACCCACACCCTCCTCAGATCCCTTCCCGGGCTGGCCTCTGGGAGTCATTGCAAGTTACTCAAGTGCCTCTTTCAGATTCCATCTCTGATGTCACTGCCTCCAGGGGTTGACTTGGGCCTTGCTAATAAAAACAGCTCTGCTCTCCACACTCTCCAGTTACGGCTCCTGCATAGCGGACATCCCTGTCTGAAGTTTCTCTGTTTTCGTATTTCTTTTCTCTCTTCCCCCATGGAATGTCCTGACTTATCACTCCCGACTTAAATCTTATCCCTGGGGCTGGCAATGTAGTTGGATTGTAGAGTGCTTGCCTAGCTATGCAGAGGCCTGGGTCTGCTCTCCAGTGCTGTGCAAATACAGAAGCAATTCTTAGTTTTATTTATAAGCTGACGATGACAAGGTCTATTTCAGTGCAGGCTCTATTTGTTGACCTTTTACAGTCTTTGAAGCACTCGCTGGTCTCAAAGCTGAGTAGAGTTAAAAGACGGGGTTGGGGGCCCCTTAGGAAGCACAGCTCCTTGCGGGAGGCAGAAGACAGGGCATAGCTGAGTCTAACTGAGCTGGGCAACATGCCAGGAGAAAGGAAGGGAGCTCAGGGAAGGCAAGGGAGTCCAGGGCTGGCCAAAGGATGAACGGGAAGCAAGACCATCTTGGTGACTAAAACCCAAAACTCGTAAGAAATGCACGGTACCCCGTTTTGCTTGGTTCCGTTCCACTGAAATTATGACAAGCTCTGACAATCAAATGACTGGGAAAAGCCATTCCACCAAGAGACACTGCACATCTGAGCTCAGTGTACCTATCAGTAGTTGGCGTTTGTCTTCTCAGAAACAGAATATGCTGGAATTCAAGAACTGAACATGAATGGCTATCTGTGTGGCTCTGAGCTGACCTCTACATGGTCCAAGTCAATGATATACGTGATGTCCTGCCCCACTGTCTCCCCAGGTAGGAGAAATACAGGACATGCCATCTCTCAGCTCCTCTGGCTGCTCCCTGAGTTTTTCTGATTCTATAAAAACAAAACAATGAAATATAAATGCTATCTTCCTATAATAAGAAAATACTCTCTATTTGGAGTTCCGTTAGTATCTTAGGCTGAACTGCTGCTGCGTGCGTGTGTGTGTGTGTGTGTGTGTTTGATCATGCTGATCTTATTGCCAACCTTTCTGAAATGAAGAGTTTTACCATTCAGGAAAAAATTTTTCACAGTGCTGTATTAATAGTAAAAGTTATGACCAGTTTACTCTCAAAGACAAACGGGTAGCAACAGGCTACAGCTAGCTCAATGGGTAAAACATTTTCTGTGCAAGCAGGATGGCCTGAGTTTAGAATTCAGCAGCCACACAAAAGTCAGGCATGGTGGTGCACGTCTGTACCCCCAGCACTGAGATGGCAGAAACAGGCGAGCAGTGAGGAAAAGCTGGTTAGCCGGGCAGTCTAGCCGAAACCACAAGTCCAGGCTCAGTGGCAGGTTTTGTCTCCAAAAATAAGGTGGAGAGCAAGATAGGAAGATACCTGAAGTTGACCTCTGACCTCTACAGATGCATGCATACATATAAACCACACACACAGAGAGAGAGAGAGAGAGAGAGAGAGAGAGAGAGAGAGAGAGAGAGAGAGAGAGAGAGAGAGAAGCAAAGAAGAATAGGAGGAAGAGAGGGAATGAGAGAGGGTTGGGAGGGAGAGAGGGCGAGAAGGGGGAAGCAGGAAGGGAGAGGAAAGAAGCAAGTTGCTGTATAAGTTAGATTTTTAAAACAAACAAACAAACCAATTGGCATGGTGACACGTGCCTGCAATCCTAACAGCTAGACTCAGAAGGAGCAAACGTTCAAGGCTATCCCTGGTTTGTATAGTGAATTCAAATATAGTCTTAAGACCATGTCTCAAAATTAATAATGGATAATATGAGTTATAGATGATACATATATAGAGATATTATAATACATTCATATGTATATAGATAGATAGATAGATAGATAGATAGATAGATAGATAGATAGATAGATAGATAGATAGATAGAGACAGGCAGGCAGGCAGGCAGATACTACAGAAAATATATTCCAAAGACAGGAATACTTGAGACCCTGGCAAATAGCCTATGTGCCTTTAAAGATATCTGCTGTGAGGTTCCTGAGTGTCCCAAGTTGAAGTTAATTGAAGATAGGTTATAAAAAAAGAAAACAAAAGAAAAGAACACAAAGACACTTTTACAGAATAACTAGTCAGGGATCAGGTGGCCATCACTTACCATATGCTCAGACCTCGTCAGAGTTTGCCCAAGCCCAGGACAGGCTGTCTCCAGATGTACACAGGTGTGTGCCCAAGTTCATCTGCAGTATTATTTTTTAAAAAAAAATGCAGAACAAATGTCTGGTAGGCATAAGACTTGACGTACTATTATTGTGTGCTGGATAGACTTTTGTGGGCTAGCTCAGGGCGTAGACAGCACTGACTGTTCTTACATTATACGCAAGTCATTCAGATTCCCCGCCTGCTCCAAACCTCCGCCCCGGAGAGAATAGACCGCCTGGGGTGGGAGGGCTCGCACCATGGACCCCTGGCTCTTCAGTACCCTCAGAAGTCGTCTTCAGGTACCTCCATGTTCAGCCACACAGTCAGGTTTTAAGGGAATAGTGCTCCCTTTTGAGTTGAGACCCTCATGAGATTGCAGGTTCCAGAATCTCCCTATCTTGATTACATTTACTTTGGGGGTGCTCCGGACGCCTCTCTTGGTTCCATTTTCTCTCCCAAAATCTCTTAGTGGAGCAAGAGCTCCACAGGCTGGTCGTGTTCAGAACAGGAGATGATCCCAGGCTGCTAGGAGAAAAGAGCATCTTGGCTGGATCAGTGGTCTAGGCTGGGCAGTTTTCCCAAGGTTCCTTGGGGACAAATCTGTAAAGCACACCGCCTGTTCTACACTATGGTACGCGAGCTGGGAACCAGGCTGTAGATGTAAAAACTCACACACAGAGAGACAGAGACACGGGGACACAGGTCATCCTTGATACAAGAGTGCCAAGAATGCCCACTTTATTGTGCTCAGAGGTAGCTTTATAGGGCTCTGGCCACGCCCCAGCTCTCGGGATCTTTCAGCTGCAGATCCACCAGAACCCACTCCCCTGCTATCAGGGTCTCATGCTCAGAGCTGCAGGCTGCTCATAACAGAGGAAAACAAGTTGTTTACAGGAAATTCAGGGTCTGGTAGTCCGAAGTCCCCAACATATCCCCCTATAATTACACCAAGGGTTTGGACTGGCATGGGCATGACACAAATATGATAGCAATAAGTTTGAAAATGCCCTAGAGAACATAGTCACTGTCCCAAAGTCTCTCTCAGCCGGGACGGCTCTACCAGGCTGGGCACTGACTAGGACAGGGTGATGTGCCTCCCACGGCTGGGAGCTGGGGCAGCAGGCAGGCTAGGGGACCTTCTGTGGCTGCTGTGCAGGTCCTTCAGGTCAAACTCTTAGGTGCGCAGAGCCCAGAACCACTGCTGCTTCTCTGCCACTGCCTTCTGGGCCTCCCCACGGGCTGACACTCTCCCAAAACTCTGCTCCAGCTGCTGCCTCTCCATACGCTGCCCAAGGATGGTCAGCCCGGCCGTCTGGGCAACTCTGGCTCACTTCAGCTCCAGTGCCGTGGTTGCCGATGCACCAGGCACTGCCTACAGTGTCCACCCCAGCCCAACAACCTCCAGTTGGGAATTTGGGTGTAGTTCTCTCTCCAGACTATGTACTACCTACTGATTATTGAGCAAAGTAATTTGGGGGGGTATTCACAGTGACATTTCAGGGGGTCTTGGTTCATCAAACCACACCAGTCTAGAATAAATCAACAGGTCCTCATCCTCTGTGGAAACAAAAGCAGAACCTCTTTTCCAAAGCAACATATCCTTAGACCCATATTTTAAAGTCAAAATACCTTTCTTACCAATTCCCAGAATCAAATGTCTCTCTCTCCAGTCAAAATCTTAAACACAATAATATACATAACCCAGATTCTCTGTGAACATTCCCTCTTTTTGTGGCTTATTATTATTTTTACTTATTTTTACACATATAGACACATACCCATCTTCAATCCACCCTCACCATTCCTGAGGGCGATCTCTTCAGTGGATCCCTGGTTCCTGATCTCACTGGGGGCCTCCACCTGTACTGTTCCTGTGCTCTCCACACTATGCGCTATGGGAACTAGGCTTGAAGATTTAAAATCACACAGAGAGACAGAGATGGGGGACACAGGTCATCCTTGATATAAGAATGCCAAGAATGCCCACTTTATTGTGCTCAGATGCAGCTTTATAGGGCTCTGGCCACACCCCAGCTCTCGGGATTTTTCAGCTGCAGACCCATCAGAACTCACTTCCCTGCCATCAGGGTTTCGTGCTCAGACCTGCAGGCTTCTCAGAGCAGAGGAAAACAAGTCAATTTACAAGAAATTCAGGGTCTGGTGGTCCGCAGTCCCCAACACAAACCAACCCACATCTGAGAACTCCCCAGATCCTCATGTCCCAGCAAAGAAGAGCATGCATCTTTGTACCTCCACATGTTCAAATTATTCCTGCATTTTTTGCATCATCTCTCCATCTCTGCATTTCCTCACCTCTGTACCTCCACACCTCCACATCTCTGTACCTCTGCACCTCCACACCTCTGCATCATCTCTGCATCTCCATACCTCCACGCGTCTCCTCTTTGCATTTCTGCAGATAACAGGGAGCCCCACATGAACATAAGAGAAACGCCTCAACCAAGGAACCACCTGCCAAGCTTCACCATTAATGTTCACGGTCCTTATGATCAGCCCCCAACATCCTCTCTCAAGGTAATTTCCAGTATAATTCCAGTGATGGAGCCTCATTTTGGACATCCTCCTCTCTCTTGCTTCTTCTTCCAAAGAGCCAGGGTGAGAATGTTCCAAGTGACTGACTTGGCCAGGACAGGAATTGTTGAAATGGACAGGACAGGAATTGTTGAAATCACATGATCTTCAAGGGCCTGGCCATAAGTGGAACTGGTTTGATCCACTGCAGGGAATCACTGTTGATTGGCAGCACTGAGTCTGCCCAGAGAACTCTAAAATGTGATCTGACTTCAGAGATGGGTGAGGGGTAATGCACGGGGCTTGCAGCGGGTTGAGAGCTCTACTTAGCGTGTAAGTCTCCGACACAGGTGCACCTAGGAACGCGGTCTGCTGTGCTCTGGCTCTGGGTTGAGTGGTTCCTGGTTGGAACCTTGGACCCTGGCCAGGGGTGATGGGGCTTAATCGCTGTAAGAATTTCTCATGGAAGAGACTGACGTAGTTCTGTAAGACCCGAGTTAGTTTCCTTGAGCGTGGGTTGTTGGAACAGATCGAGACTGCCTGCCCCCTCCCCCGACCCCATCATTGACTTCCTATTTCACTGTGTGGTCCCTTCTTAGACACACCGCTGAGGTTATGCAGTCTGACCTGTGAGAGAGCCAAGAGGGGCCCTAATCGAGGCTGAGCTGGCAGTGCACTTCCAGGCTCCATAACCAAGATAAAGACGCTTGGTTTCTTTACACACTGCCTGGCATCGTCGATATCACTAAAGAAACGGGAAAAGACTAAGGTAGGTCTTATAAATGTCATCTTTCTCATCATTTCCAAAGAATGGTGCAGGCTAAGCAAGGAGTTTGCAAGCAGGAGCTAAGTAAAACTACCAGAGAAAGGCTGGTCCTATTCAGGGTGGAAGGCAGACTTCAGGAATTCAAACTTGGGGTTAATCCAGAGTGGGGGGCAAATTCAAATCCAGTGCAAGCAGGACTGAGGTCCCAAGCCGACAACTCAAGTGGTGGTTGAGGGCGTTAGGGTTGATGTGAGGACTCTGCAGGCAATAAGAAGCCTTGTATGGGAGGCTGGAGAGATGGCTCAGCATTTGAAGAGTATATACTGTCCTAGCAGAAGGAGAGTCTTGTTCCTGGCTCTTATGGCAGGCAGCTCACTATCGTCTGTCACTCCAGGTCCAGGGTGTCTTCTTCTGGCCTCTTTAGGCATTAGGCACGCACATAGGGAACACACATACATATAGTCAAAACACGTATACACGTAAAAAAATGTTTTTCAATTTTTTTTCAAGATATGAATGTCAGAGAGAAGATAGAATGGGGACACTAGCATCGGTTGGCAAAAAGGCACACCCGCCTGTTGCTAGGCTTACATTAGCCACAGCATTGCTAGGATCTGGGCTCTGAAGGTCCAGGACAAAAGTATGTCAGGTTGAAGAGCTGCATGCAAGAGGTAGGGAAAAGGCCAGCACAGCATCCCTGGCTAAGTCTTTGCTCCTCCTTCTCCAAGAAGTACATCAGTCTAGGCTCGTTCCACTGTAAGCACCAGAAACACAACTCCAAGGTCTGAAGTAATAAAGCTGTGTGCATCACAGGAAAGTGTGGGAGGCAAACTTTAGGAAGGGATGGACCCAGGAACTCATGAGGCAATTCAGGATCCATCCCTCATTTCCTCTTTCCCCTGTGTTGGTTCTAGAAGCTAGTTTGCAGTTCATGCCAGCTGTTCTACCCACACAGTAATAACAAAACCACCAATACCTCTGGCTTGATGTTCACAGTCTTTTACTTCCTCTGCTAATGAAGAGACCTTTCCAGAAATTTCTAAAATCAAGGGTCGATTTTATTTTATCTATGGGCCATTCCTTATCCCTGGGGGAATGGGATGCTCTGAATGGCCTCTCTCTCACGTCACACTGAACGTGCCCAGCCATTAAATGGATTAAGAAAGGATTCTCTATGGAAAGTCATTGTACTGTTATCCAAAAAAGAAGCCATGGATGGTGGGTAGGAGGGAACAGAAAGTGGTGACTTCATATCCTGCTGGGTGAGGTGTGCCTGTCTGACTTGGTTTGGGGACAGGGACAAATTTGCAGCATGCAATAGCTGTGAATGTTCGCACGTCATTACACGAGATAAGGACACAAAGTCGTGTGGGATGAACGTAAGAGAAAAATCTTATAAGGTATTTTGTTTTATTTTTAATTGTGTGTATTTATGTATGTGTGGGGTATGTGCACATGAGTGCAGGTGCCTGTCGAGGTCAGAAGAGGGCGCTAGATCCCCTAAGCTGGAGTTATAGGCATTAGTGAGCCACCGGAAGTAGGTACTGGGAACAGAACTTGGTGCTCTTAGCTGTCCAGCCTTTCCCCCTGCCCACTCTTATAAGATCGTATACTTGTTCACGACCAGTTTCTCTGAGCACTTTTCTTAAAGTTTATGTCATTGGATATTGCTTAGTAAATTAGGCTGTTTAGTTAGGAAGGATATTATTATCTCCTCCACAGGTATGGAAACATAAGCGATTCTCCCTCTTAATAAAAACTAATCCAGGGGCTGGAAATATGGCTCAGTTAGGAGCACCAGCTGCTCTTCCAGAGGACCTGTATTTGATTCCTGGCACCCACATGGCAGCTCACAACAGTCTGAAACTCCAGGTTCAGGGGATCTGACACCCTCTTCTAACTTCCTCAGGCAGGAAGCATGTACAAACATGGTGCATAGATAAACATGCAGGCAAAACTAAAGCAAAGATTTAAAAAAGTAATCCAAATAGTTGGTAGATTCGGCATAGTCTTCTCCAAACCTATTATTTGTCTTATTCCGGCATAACTGATTTGATAAATATGCCAGGATGTTGCAGAATGTTCTGATTACTTCTTCTTAAATGATTGAATCATCCAATAGATAAACAATATCTTGGGAGAAATTGTTCAAAGACAACATTACTGGCTGTGACAGCCACATAGATATGCATTTGTGGCCTTAAACCTAAGTTTAAAATCTGATGGGAATAACAGGGCATTTTGTGAGTGCCTGCTACTATTTATTTTGTATCTCTATGCATTCTTAAGTTACACAGAGTACTTACGTTATTCCAAAATTATTAACAAGAAAAGAGATCAAACACTTATCAAAACACAGCCTTGAAGAAAAGGTATTTTGGAGAGTCATCTGGTAAATAATTAATGCTAGCAACCAACACAGTTAATAGGTGGTCTTTTTTCCTTTTAATCAGCAATGGGATGCCAGGACCAAACACAACTCTGCACGTGTAAGACATGCTGTTCCCTGTGGTCTGCTGAGATGCCTGCATCCTCATCTTCACACCCTTGCAGGCGGGCGGCTAAACTACTTCCCCAGCTGGAACGGTCTCGGAGGCTCACAGCTGATGGATAGAGATGAGAGTTTCCTGAGGAAGCCCAGGCTGGCTCAAGCCTCTGTGAAGGACCGAGACCATGTCACAGATGGTTCCATCTGCTGACACCTCCCAGGTCACTGCAGGAAGCAGCAGTGGGCACACCTTTGGCAAGGGTGGCCACGCCTCTACTCCTCTTATCGTGGTTATGATCAGGTAATGGGTACACTTAAAATCCTGCAGCTGTACTGAAGTTTTGACAAGCAGGTGCTCGGGTTTAATGAATATTTCCATACTTGAGAAACATTAAAGATAAGAAAGTTGTTTAAATTAGGAAGTGAGTCATTGGAAGCATAATGTTCTCATTTGTTCTATCGCTGTGAAAAACACCATGGCCAAAAAGCTCTTGGGGAGGTGCGGGTAACCGATACACATAACTACTCTTAATGAGTGTGTTCGTTTTTGTTCTTTGACCCTTTGTCAAACGAGGGGCTCCAGGGGGTAGAACTTCCTAGAATAGAGCATCCTATAAGGCTATTCTACAACATTAAAATTCAATTCTTTTTAAGGCAAACAGGCCACTTTGAGACCTTTATATAGTATTCTCTATAGGCAGATGTCAGTTTTGAGAGTTGCCATGTGGCTGTTTTAAGTGGTTGGGCCTTTAATGGCACAAATGCCACCTTCTTCGCTTGTAGCAGTGACCGTCTCTGGTTTCTTTCTTAGTAGAGAGCGTTTCTGTACAATGCCTGCTGCCTTGTGCTGGGCCCTTGCTAAGGCCTTAGAGTAACAGTTGATTCTTACCTGTATCATCTTAACCTTTACTACCTGACTTCTAAAACTCCAGCCATGGCTTGAACCATGCTATGTAGCTTTAAGTAGAACAGCCGACCTTGATTGCCAAGCTCGGATGAGTTCTAAGATCAAACCCAGGCTTAACTAGAAATGTGGTACTGGGAGGAACTGGACTCAGCTACGGTGCGAGCAAAGCTCAAGCAGAAAATCTTCAGAATTGTGACAGCCAGCTGTAGCTTCGCAGGACTGAATCTCGAAAACGAACAGAAAATGGAAAAAATGGGGCCTGAGAGAAGATACAGACTGTAAGAGGGGGGGCTAGCAGGTGAGGAGAAGGGGGGCAGAGACCTTTGTGGCTGCCAGGCCTAGCTGTACTAAAATGCAGGGATCTGCCATTAGGATGGCCTTGTTCAAGTCCAGTGGGCCTGTGATCACTGCTGGACAATGACTGTCCGTTCTTGCTGGACCCACGCCTTATTACAACGCTTAGCTGGGATACCATGTCATCAAGGAATGCCGCTATCTTTAATACATGAATGCTTGTGTTTTATACAATTAAGAAGAATCACTTTTTACTAGTAAGATAATCCCCCTGGCTAGCTTAGGGAACAGACACGTTGGGATCACAAGCGTGCAGAAGTGAACACAGATTTTCTGACTGCCTAACACAAGGACCTGGGCTCTAGGGCTATAACTCTCTTCTAGTTAAAGCAGAAGAACAGCAGCAGGTGACTTGAAGCAGATGAACCAGAGGCCCACACTCATTTCCCAGTACCTACACTGGGGGTCCCGGTGTAACCCCAGGGCATCCGACATCTGTCCTAGCCTCTAGGAGCACACAGTGGATAATAGGTAAAAAGCAGTAACAACTGGAACCCATTTTAGAAGATTTCCTTGTGGCATTTATTCCTTGTGGGAAGAATCTGAAGCCCATAATCACCTCCATTACAGAACAGCCTGCCACACGGAGAAGCATTGTGGCGGTTCCTCTTCACTGTCAACCTGGTTGTGTTTATAATCTCCTAGGTGATGGTTAGGCACACCTCTGGGCATGCCTGTGAGGATGAATCTAGGAAGGGTTAACTGAAGGGGAACGTCTACCCCAAATGTGGATGTTGTCATCTCAAGGGCAGAGATGTTGGATGGAATAAAAGGTGGGGAGTAGAGTCACGGCATTCCCCTTGCTCCACCTTCTGCCTGCCATGGAGGATGTAACCAGCCATGTCCTATTCCTGCTGACACAGCCACGAGCTGGGCCCTGCGGCCACATGCTCCCCACCGCAATGGACTGCATTCCCTTAATCCACGAGGCAAAATAACCCTCTCTTCCCTAAAGCTGCTTTTCCAGCTTTTTCCACTTCTCTCATCACAGCAATGAGAACTGCAACCAGCACAATGTGCGGGCAACAGTTAGGATGCTATTTCACAGCTGACCTCGGCTCGGGAGAGAAGGGGAGACACATCCCTAGAGCTCCGTCTAGATCACTGCAGTTATTTTCTGAATGAAGTGTTACTGTCATTCCCAATGCACAACTGGAATTCCAGAAATCACATCCAAGTCCCAATCCCACCCCACCCCACTCCTGTTTCATATGTCCTATAAGAACATTAATGCTTGAGACCTTGAACAGAAAGGCACTTGGGTGGAGAGTAAATGGACTCTACCAGGAAGGGGTGCAGTAGGCAGTCAGCGGGAATTTCGCACTCTGTGGTTTGCCTCCTACTCCTCAGAATGTTTCCCTTTGCCAGAGACGCCTCACAGTGGTTCCATCACCTGGCACCATAAACTCACTCCTCTTGGAAGTGTTTACGCAGTTTCCTTGTGAGTATGGCACGGTTAATCAGAACCACAGTTTGACCCGCCCCCCCCCACATTTCCTATGCAGTTCTACCTACCAACATCAGATGCTGTGAACCTGCGAACAGATCACAGAGCTCTCCTAGTTACCGAGATGTCGGGATACAGATGAGGATGCTCCAGCACTGCGGCCCTGAGTCCCACAGATTCCCAAGAACAGATGAGTTCTGCAGAACTGCCTCTGACCATGGCGAGCCCAGGATGGACATCTGCCGCAATGCTGTCACCAGGACAGAATGTAGGACTCTCGACACTCTTAACCTTATACATTGTGCCCTTCTGACCCCTCTCCCCTCTACTCTCTCTTTTTGCCCATCTATTTGCAATGAACATAAATTCTTATGTACAACCAAATATCAGTTGCCAGGAACCAACAAAAAGGGAGATAAAGTCACTGGTAAGCCCCCCCCCCCTCCCCAGGACAAAATCAACTGACTGTAACACCGGGAGGGTTTTCTGTATCTTTCAGAGATCAACAAACTTCTTTCTGTAAAAATTCCAGAGCCTAAGTATTTAAACTTTGCAAGCCATATTCCCGGTATCAGAATTCCTCAGCTCCATCTTGGCAGGAGAAAGTTACTTTGAACACACCCAAGGGAATGAACATAACCCCTGGTCTACCCAAAATCCACAGATAACATTTCAAGTGCTATACTTCAGGTACACTGTTTTATCTAATCTCTCCGGCAACCTGGGAAGTGGGTGCTATTATTTTGTCTCCTTTGTCTTTGTGTGTCTTCATGTAGTTTGCGCTGCTGGAAGACATACCAGAGGCTGGATGCCATTGAAAAGTTTACTAGAGTTGAGAATATGGTACAGTCAGTGAAATGCTTGCTGAAAAGTCTGAATTCAGATCCCCTAAACCCACATTAAAATGTCAGAACTGGATGTTTGCCTCTAACCTCAGTACCAGGGACACAGAAGCAGGAGGATTCCTGTAACTTGCTAGTCAGCTAAGTGTAGCCAAATTGGGGAGCTCTGGGCTTAGTGAGACACTCTTGTCTCAATGGAGTAAAATAGTAAAGCAATCAAGAAAGATACTATTAGCCTCTGGCCTCTACACACTCACATACACACACCCTTACGTGAACATGAGCACACACATACACAACACTCACACACAGACAGAAAGGTGTGAGTGTCTCACTGCTCTGGTATCAGGAAATCCCAAACAGCCTTGCAACAGTGTCCAGTGAGGACCCTCCATGCCTGCATCACAACTGTAGAAGCATAGAAGAAGGAGAGAGAAGCAGAGGAGACAATCATGTACACACAGGAAGGGCACAGGACACACGAACAAGTGGGGAAAGAGTCAGCCCACCTCACAACAACCAGCCTCAAGGGCACGGATCCACTCGGGGGAAAATGCACTAATCCCTTCAGTACAAATGTGTTCGAGTGACCTAATCCCTCCACTGACCTCATCTCTTAAAGAGATGTTTCCAAGCCACCACACCAGCAACCAAGCCCACAGACCTCTGATGTACGAGCAAAACTGTTGTTGATGTACAGCAATATATCATGTATGTTGTCGTAACTGATGTCATTGCAGCAATATATTCTTACGCTGTTGTAACGGTTGTCGGTGCAGTGATATATCCTTATATTGTTGGAAGTGTTGATGTTGCAGTGATATATCCTACAAAAGGGAAATGCTTCCTTCTACCTCTCTGCAAATGAATGTAGCCAGGATCAGTCCTGGGTTGGAAAGGGGGATGGAACAGCAATGGATAAGCATAAACTGAAGGAGCTGAGAAGGAGGTTCATAGGTAGAATAAGAATTGTTGATGTTTGCCTGATGCTTGTCTTCCTGGGCTGGATCTGAGATGTACCTTTGAAACTGGGTGTGGCAAAAAAAAATCAGTTGTATATACTCCCAAATACAAAGACTCATTATTAATTATGAATGCTTGGCCTTAGTCTTGCCCCACTAGCTCTTTTAACTTAAACTAACCTGTTTCTTTCATCTATATTTTATCTCGGGTCTTTTTACCTTTCTTTCGTTCTGTATGTGTTACTTCCTGCCTCCCCTGTGTCTGTCTGTCTGGCCCCTGGTGTTTCCCTGGCATCACTTTTTCTTTCTTCTTCCTTCCCCTGAGCCTAAATTCCTCCTCCTACTTACTCTCCCTGCACAGAAGTCCTGCCTATGCCTTCTCCCCTGCTATTGGCCAGTCAGCTTTTTATTAGACCAATCAGGTGCCTTAGGCAGGCAAAGTAAAACAGCAACACATCTTTACATCATTAAACAAATGCAACACAACTTTACATAGTTAAACAAATATTCTGCAAAATAAACAAATGCAACATGTCTTTACATAGTTAAACAAATGCAACACATCTTTACATAGTTAAACATATATTCTGAAACAAACTGTTGCTGATGACATGTCTCCTAACAATGTCATCTAGTTTTCTTCCACATCTCAATGACACAAACTGAAACAGCACCAGAAGCCAGTAAAAATATACTTAATGTTCCTGAAAAATGATTAATAAAAAAATGTTTTTGACAGCTGTGCTTTGTGGTTCACATCTGTAAAGCCAGCATTTAAAAGACTGAGGCAGCTGGGCAGAGTGTCACACACCCTTAATCCCAGCACTCGGGAGGCAGAGGCAGAGGCAGACAGATCTCTGTGAGTTCAAGGCCAGCCTGTTCTATAAACTGAGTTCCAGAACAGCCAGTGCTACATACTGAGACCCTGTCTCAAAACAAACAACAAAACCCAAGAGACTGAGGAAAGAGGATTACCCCCAAATAGGAAGTCAGATTGGGCTACAGAATGAATGAAAGATCCTGCTCAAATACAAAACAAAACTAGAAGAGGAAGAGAAAGAGGAAGGAAGAGGAGGAGAAGGAGAAAAGAAGAACTGAGGTCTAATCTGCTCACAAAAAGGTCCAGCTCTTTGGTGTGATGAGTTTGGGCATCTTTCTTATGCATCTACAGTGGCTGTATATATGTGGGGGTGAGTAACGTCTATTTATGACAGAAAATGGATCTGGGACAGGTACAATTGACACAGAAAAGAATACCAGGAAGATAGTAACATGAGACAGATGGGAGAACAGACCAGAAATCACCTCCTGAGCTTGGCATGCTGTTGCTATGATAAACACCATGGCCAAATGTTGCTGTTTGTTTTACTCTTAACTCTTTGACTCTTTGGGGAACCTGCCACCCAGCTCCCAAATAAATACACAGAGGCTTATTCTTACTTATAAATGCCCAGCCTTAGTTTGGTTTATTTCTTAAATTATTCCACCTATCTTTTGCCTCGGACTTTTATCTTTCTCTGTTTCTGTATATCTTTCTTTACATCTTACTCCATATCTGGCTATGTAGCCAGGTGGCCACTGGAGTCCTCTTCCCTCTCTCACTCCTAGATCTTTTCCTCCCTGATCTCTCCTATTTATTCTCTCTGCCTGCCAGCTCCACCTGCCCTTTCTTTTAGCCATTCAGCTCATTATTAGACCAATCAGGTGTTTTGGGCAGGCAAAATAACACAGCTTTGCAAAGTTAAACAAATGCAACAGAAAAGAAGGCAACACATCTTTGCATCATGAAACAAATGTTCCAGAGCATAAACAAATGTAACACATCTTCAAATAATATTCCACAACAGCCAAACCTGCTTAGGGGAGGAGGGATTTACTTCATCTTACAGGTTACAGGACATCAATGAGGGAAGCCAAGGCAGGAGCCTGAAGATAACACCACTTGTTGTCCCATACATGGTTACCTTAGACTAGGGAGTACAAGAGGGACTGCAAAGGACACTGCTTACTGTCCTGTTCACTGCTTAGCTCCCAACCTCACGTTCAGCTTGCTTTCTTATACATCTAGAAACTGTGTGGTCCACAGTGGACTGGGTGTTCTCATATCCATCACCAGTCAAGAGGCTTCCTCACAGACACAGCCACAGGGCATTTGAAATTGGGCGACTACCCAAACAGAGACTCCCTGAGGTGAGGACTCTGGGCTGTGAAGAGACAGCAGACACTAACTAGAACACGTGGCGAGTAGTCAAAGCGGCAAAGCAAATGCCCAGCCACCTAATTAGTCTGCTTAGGAAAACAGGTTGAGGACTGCCCAGGGGTGTGTGGGCAGAAAGAGCCAGTTTCTGGATGCAAGTTCCCTTCCTAAACAACTGCGCATGCGTGCACCAATAGGACACTCTTTAGGAAGGAAAATGCAAAGTACATACTTCAGGCATGCTGGGGAAGAACCAGTTAGAAAAGAAAGAAGCATCGGAGTGGTCCCAAGAGCAAGCCTTGAGTTCCAGGGCCTGAAACCACATCCACCCTGAATTGCTACTGCCACCCCCAGGGTAGATGCTGCTGGTCTCATACACCGTGAATGGAGGTAGACAGCTATCGTTACACCTGGGGTAGATGCTGCTTTGGCCAAGCTCTTAGATTTTTGTTTGTTTTGTTTGTCTTTTGGTATGGATATGTACATGTGTGTGCATGTGTGTAAAGGCCAGAGGTCCACATTGTTGGTTTTTTTGGGGGGAGGGGTTCGAGACAGGGTTTCTCTGTAGCTTTGGAGCCTGTCCTGGAACTAGCTCTTGTAGACCAGGCTGGCCTTGAACTCACAGAGATCCGCCTGATGGGATTAAAGGCCTGCACCACCACAGTCCAGCTCCACCTTAGTTTTTGGGACGGGGTCTCTCACTGAATCTAGAGCTCATTCATTGATTGACCTCGACTGGATGGCTGGCCAGTCCTCCTGTGTGCATGACCCCAGTCCTGGGATTACAGGTACATACAGTGATGTCCAGCTTCAGACACTGGGGATCGGAGCTTAATTCTTTTCCTTCTTATGACAAACACTTTACCAAAAGAGTAAAAGCATGAAGAGGACCAACCTGGCCCCCAAGCTCTTTGTCTTAAACACTTCAAATTTTAAGTTTCTGTTTCAGCTGATTACTGCAAACAAGTGAACCATTGACTTGAGTCCATACTCCGTATTCCTAGGAACTGACTGGCCCGTCTCAAGGGATATCCCAGCAATACCAGTCAGAGGTTGCATTGTAGGAACTGAAAGTGACTCAGGACTTCCTTGTCATATCTGGCCCACAAACTCCCTGGGCTGGCACAGCTTCCTGTCACACAAATACTCCTGGCACCACTTGCTCACTGGTCCCTGTTTTGTAAAATTAGTATCGAGAGCTTCAGTACTCATCTGGAATACGTTTCTCAGCTCTTTGAACAGAGTCCTGTTTAAGCATCCAAAATCTCTAAAGCAAATTGGTGTGCAAATTACGGAGCCACAGCTGTTTCCAATTCTGCAACAGCCCTGAGCAATGCAGGAAACTCTGGACTCTGGGTGATGTATCTACTCTCTCGTCAGTTTACTGGTCTTCAAAATAGAGGCAATGGGGGCTAGGGAAGCGGCACAATTAGTAAAGCTTTCTATGCAAGCTTAAGGACCTGAGTTCGAATCCCAGCACCCATGTAAAAAGCTGGGTACAGTGTAGACCTGCAACCCCAATACTGGGAAGTCAGAGTCATGGGAACACTGAGAGCTGGCCAGTCAGTCAGTCTAGTCAAATCGGTGATTCCAGGTTCAGTAACAGACTGTTCCCCAAAGCATAAGGTGGAGAAGCAACTGAGGAAGACATTCAGCATGGACCTATGGCTTTCATAAACACATGCACACATGTGCACAAACATGGGTATCACACACACACACACACACACAAGAAATAGTATCTACACCATAAGAATAGCACGAAGACTAAATGCATAGTATTCAGGAGCTCACCTAACAAGTATGTAGTTTTTGAGTATCATATATGTGACAGTGGGTTGCAGTTACTTGTCCCATTGCTGTAACAAAGGCAATTTAAAGAAGGAAGGGTTTGCTCTAGTCTACGGTTGTCAGGAAGGTACAGCAGCAGCAGAGGAAGCCTGGCTGGTCACTTTGTACCCACAGTTAGGAAGCCCACAGTGCCAAGTGCTGCTGCTCCACTGCCTCTACCCTTTATACAGCCCAGTACCCAAGCCCAGGGCATGGCACGGGCTTGCTCTAAGGTGACTCTTCCCACCTCAGTTAACCTAATCAAGACAACCATTATAAAAGAATTCTACCGTGATCCCTGATGTCTAGTTCTAACATAAAACTTCTCCCTGCCACACTGGCTCCCGGCATTGTGATGCGGGTCCATCCTGAGGTCACACTGTTGGAGCCCTTGCCAAAACCAACAACATGACGTTTAGATTCTGACTTCCAGAACTGGGAACTAAAACTCTTCTCTTTATTATTACCCACCCTCTGGTATTTTGTTATCATGACAGAAGATGGATTATCCCGTCTTCACATCCTTGTCTTTCCTTCACAGTGTTTACCTCTTAGGAATTATGGTCTAACCTATTTTTAAAATTTTGCTTCCTTACAAGATTGTATATTCCATGGATACAAGAGTGATCTCTGCCTGTTTTGTCCTATCTGTGCCCATGCCTTATCTGGTATAAGTATGGAACAGTAGTTATAAGTGTCTTTTCAGCTGCCTGTGGTTGGACAAAGGAGATATCGGGGTCCCTGCCTTTTCAGCACCTCTGTGATGTAGCTCATCATGGTTTTGATCAGCATGAATTGAAGTTCCCATCATGTGAACAGTAGACCAAGACCGAGGCTGAACTACATATACAACAAACAGTCTTCAAAGAAACAGACTGTCCCTGGCCAGACTAAGGAACCAAGCTTAGCAGCCTAGGAAAAGCACGGGAGAGAAGGGAAGGCTAACCCAGGGGTAAATAAATCTCTGACATGGGCAGGCTTCCAGCTCAATTTGTAACCTAATTTGTAAATTATCATAGACTCCTTACTTATGGCATATGCAAAAAGGATGCTGTAATGTTCAGATTTGAAAATCATGTTTATTTAGAGAGAGAGAGAGAGAGAGAGAGAGAGAGAGAGAGTGAGTTTACAGATTACAGGACTACTTTGGGGAGCTGGGTTTCTCCTTCCACCTGAGTCTCCAACTCAGACTGTCAGTCTTGGTGGCAGGTGTATTTACCCACTTACCAGCCCAATGCTTAGATTTTAAGATAACCAAAAAAGAACATGGGGGGAGGGGAGTCAGCACATCAGGGGTAGGGGTGTGTGTATGTGTGTTGCACGTGCAATCTCGTACAAAGGAAAGACCTTCAGGCAAAACTGGAGCTGATCACAATAGGGGGAAAAGGAGAACAGACTATGTATGCTGAATTTTCTCTACCAAGCCAAGTTGCTAGGGAGGCGGTAATAACCATACCATTATCTACTGGGGTGTGAAAACACGTGTTTCACAGACGTGAAATGAAGAGAAGGTTAACAGAACAGAGGCAGGGAGCAGTTTCCATGTTTGAGAAGTTGGAACTCATCCTGGGTGCAGAGAGATAATTGACAGGACCAGGAAGTGAGCAGAATGTGGAACAAGAAGAGCTGTGGGTGGACAGGGCAGCCCTCCCCACCCCCACCTCTGTCCTACGTTTGAATGGAAACCACAGTCATTGTCATCACTGGAGCTGATGTGGGATTCCCCTCTGTATGCTATGAATACCATTGATTAATAAAGAAACCGTCTTGGACCTGCACAGGGAATAGAGGTGGGGGGGTGGGTGAGGAACTAAACTGAATGCTGGGAGAAAGAAAGAGGTGTTAGGGAGAAGCCATGGAGCCACTGCCAGAGACACATGCTGAAACTTTGCTGGTAGGCCACAACCCCATGGTGATGCAGATTAGTGGGGATAGGTTAAATTAAGATGCAAGAGTTAGCAAATAAGAAGCTAGAGAAATAGGCCAATCAGTTTATAATTAATGTAGGCCTCTGTGTGCTTATTTGGGACTAAACGGATGTGAGACCTGGTGAGGCAGAAACCTCAGTCAACAGGGTGTCTTCATCTGTTTATGAGGACAATGCTACAGACTGGACAATTATAAACAATCGCTGATTGGGCTCCAGACCCTGAAGGCTGGGACAGCCACTATCAACCGCTGGCACCTGAGAGAACCTTCCTTTTGCATGGTGGGAGGCATGTGGGAGAGAGTATAGCAGGAAGAGAAAGAAGGCAAGCAGGGGCCACACTCTCCCACATGGCTAGCAGTCTTAACTCGTGAAAGCTGCTGTCTGTCCCTAACACCCAGTAACCGCTCCGCAGTCCTACTTCTCAACACTTTGAATAGGGGACCGTCTTGTCAACATGAATGTTGGCAATGATTAAGATCAGAGCAGCAGAGAAGCCGCATGAGACAGCTGTCACTCCAAGAGACGGAAGGTCATTAGTTCAGCTAGTGGCTTATCTACTGATAGGTGGTGATTCTCTTTCTTTGTGTGTGTGTGTGTACACAAATGGGCGTGTGTGTATGTGGAAATCAAAGGTTTGTGTTTTGATGTGTTCCTCAAAATGCTGTTACCTTGTGTGTGATCTACCTTGTGTTTTGTTTGTTTGATTGATTTTTTTTTTGAACAGGCTCTCTCACTTTTACCTGGAATCCACCGATTCATCTAGCCCAGCGGTTCCCAACCTTCCTAAGGCTGGGACCCTTTAGTACAGCTCCTCATGCTGCTGTGACCCCCGACCATAAAATTATTTCTGTTGCTCCTTCATGACTGTAATTTTGCTACTGTTATGGGTTGTAATATAAATATCTGTGATTTTCAAGGATCTAAGAGGCCCCTGTGAAAGGGTTGTTCAACCCCAGAAGCGTTCGCAAGCCACAGCTGAGAACCGCTGAACTAGACTGGCCAGTGAGCCGGGATCTGTCTTTCTCTGCTTTCAAAGCTTGGGATTCTAAGTGGAAGCCACCACTCCTCTCTCCCTCTCTCTTGACTTAGGTTCTGAAGCTAGAACTGGACTCAGCATACCTGTATAGCAACTACTGAGGTATCTCCTCAGACCCAGATTTCCGTTTCATTTTATAGGATATTGTTGCCTCAGTCTTGGTCCCAGCCTCCAATACAATGGGTCAGTGGAGCAAATCAGCAGACATGTTTACCTGTTGCTTCTCTGGAGCTCCTGAGAGAGAAGGGCATGGAGAACACGGGATCAAGTCTGCACACAGCCAGGGCTGTTACCTCCGAAAAACAACCTGTGTCTAGGGTGGAAAGGTGAGGTCACCCGAAGCTCAGGACTCAAGTCCCTGTGGGAATGTGGCTGGAGGACTCCCTGGGATATATACCAAGGCCAAAGGCAAGTTGACACCAGGGATGAGAAAAGACTGTCAATAGCTTTGTCATGGTTTCTTTATGGAAAAGTCACTGAGGATCACAGAACAAGCTGCCAATCCAGAGGAAGTGCCCTGGAGAAGGGCCCACGGGAAGCTGTGGGGTACAGGGTACCATGGTGATAAGGGAGGTTCAGAGAAGGACTCGAATCACGGGTCGCATTTCTGGAGTAAGAGGAGGTGTCTGTCTCCTGTGCCGTAGGAGCCTCAGCCATGACATGATTGATTTCATGCCCTGGAAAGGCGTGCTTAGGGAGAGGCCTGACTGGCTTTGAAATATGAGGTCGGGCTGTGGCCGACTGCATACTCTCGGCTATTTATTTTCTGTGAGCCAATTACATTAAGTGTTCAACATCAATCCAGAAAGGAAAGTTCAGGCCCCGTGCTTTGGATGGAAGGATTTAGCAAGGGAGGGCGGGTGCAGGGGCGGCTGCACCACATCCTGGAGGTCACTTTGGAGCACAGCATGCTGAGAAGGTCCTGCCACTGCCCTGCCTGCTGCCATCGTGAGCTCTGACTAGGGAGACAAGGGATTACAGGAAGACCCAAGATCCTACCTTAGAATGATATGTGTCGACGGCCACGTTTTAGAAGGGCATTGGTCCAAGTGTTAATGGAACTGCAAAAAAGGCCACCAGGGCTCTGGTCACAGCCTCCGGTAAGACCCTGCCTAAGGTTCACAGTGTGAGCTGTCTTGATCTTTGCTTTTCTCTGATGAGGTAAAACAAACAAAAACAAAAACAAACAAACAAAAAACAAAAACCTTGTTCCTAGTGTGTTTAAAGCCTGGTCTTACCCCAGAGCAATGCCCCAATGTCTGAAGGAATACCAGCCGGAGAAACATCTCTTGTTTCTTTTTGTGCCAACACATCTTGGATATAAATAGCTCAGAAACTTCTTTAGTTTAGTTTAGTTTAGTTTAGTTTAGTCTCATTTTAAGTTTTTCTCCTAGAAAGGAGAAGAGTCATCTGAAGAGGACCAACAGATCAACCAAGAAATGAGCATCTCTGGTATGTTCTAGGAAACTATGAAAAATGCTGTGGAGTAGGAAAATCCACAGACTAGTCCGCAAGAAGAGAAGCTTTCCTGGAACGAAGGCCTGCTGTCTAATTCCCAGGTGGATCTCCACAAAAGGGCTTTAAAAATTGTTGAAATAATGATGGCCTTCCAGAAATATCAGATGAGGGGCCAACGATATGGCTCTGAAATAGACATGTAGCCATGCCTGGGGCCCACGTGACAGGGAGAGAAACGAAAACGCCGGAAGTTGTCCTCGGACCCTCAAATGTGCACAGGGCAACATGCATGCACCACCACCACCACACACACACACACACACACACACACACACACACACACGAATGAGTTAAATGTAAAGAAATGTTTATTTGAAGAATTACCAAATAAGGGAGAGGACAAGATGAGAAAGGAATTACCAAAAACACTGACACAGAAAAAGGTGTGCATTTAAACAGGGCCCAAGGAAGATGCACAATCCTAATTCCCTTTTCCTCCCTCTTTAAATAGACATTGTTGATAATACAGAAAAATAGAGAAGAATATGAAAAATGAACCTTCGTGAATCTCCAACTAATCCTACCATGTACCCTTTCCGTCTCTCTGATCTCTCGTTTTTTCCCTGGACTATTTTGGGTTAGCTTTCTCTTGCTATAACAAATACCCCAGAGAATCAACTTCTAAAGAGAAAAGGTTTTGTGGGTTCAAAGTCTTTGGAGTTCCAGGGCACGATGGATCAGCCCTGGGCCTGGGGTGGTCGGTGCATCAATGCGGGAAGTACATGGAAAAGCACAGCCGCTGGCCTCATTGTAGAAAACAAAACTAAACTGGAAAGAGAAAAGGAAAGGGGTGGAGCTCCCACTACGCTTTTACCTGCCACCCACTGACAGGGCACAGCCCAGACCAGGCCCCATAGCACCCCCCTTCCCCCCCTCACGCCCCCGTAGCCTGACTGGAGGCTAAGCTTTTAACACAAGGGAAAATTTTAGGATCCAAACTATAATAGCATATTTTAAAGAAAAATCTCAGTGATTTCATGATCCCATCCATAAATATTTCAGAATATGGTTATAAAAGTTTGTTGCATTTGCATTTTTGACAGAAATTTTCATCTGAGGGGATATAAAGGGATTCTTGTCAATATATGATCTATACTTGTGTAAAGCTAGAAAAAGAGAAAAAAAAACCCATCTAAGTATTAAAAAGGAAAACACTCCCATCTGAAACAGAATCGAAAAGAAAGGTAAAAGTAGGAGCAGCCTTAGGCTGGGCTTGGGAGTTTAGCTGGTGGCCCCAGCTGCCTGCCTGCTTGACTGGAAGACAAGGCCTTTAGAAGCAGCTGAGCTCCTAGAAGCTGCCCTTCCCCAACTTCAGGAAGGCTGGGAAGGGTCTCTGCTTTCACTTCCTCCCAAAAGTTGCATTGGAACACTCCCTCAGGTTCTGTGAAAGACTGTGTTGTCTTTTAAGTAGATTCATGCAGTAGCTAACCAGGGCTGACTTTCACAGTTGTGGCTCAAGGAGCCTTCACTACCCGGGTTCGTGCACCATCATGGTCAACTGCCACCCATGAAGAAGTTGAAAGTTCACCTTCCCAGTCGAGAAAAGCTGTGGACCCAGCCACGTGGGGCAAGAGCTACTGTCACACTGGAAACTTGCTTGGCTCTGGCTTCACCCTTTCTTCTCTGACTATTGTCACTTAGTACCTTTAGGCTTCGCAGGGTTCCCCCTCCAGTAAGTAAGGGGTGATAAACTCATCCCAAACCAACCATGGAGGTGGCAAGGCCCAGTGAGGTCATGCCGTGTGAAAGTGCTTTGTAAGTAGAATCCATTTGCAAATGAAAGGTCTTATTGTCTTTTCGAGCTGGGATTCCATTCTGCCTCCCTCAGCATTTGGCCTGAGAAGTATGTGGGGGCCAAGTGATGATGAGCTACCTCCTGGATCTTTGTTTATTTACATTCTCACCCCTTCTTTTAGCTCAGTGTAAACTAGGATTTGTCAGAAAGCCAAAATGATTCTTGTCTCCAGAACCAAGTTCTTCTTCAGGTGGTTCATTGGGTGCCCAGGATGACCAGGGTGCACACATACCTCTGGTGATGACCCGGAGGAAGTGGCCTGGCTGATCCACTCATCCTACTGCTTAGGGGGCCTGGGAAAAGCCAGCAGGGGATGAAAACCAAAAGAAACACATCTGTGTGAACTTCACCAAGGCTCAGAGGCTCAACTGCCCACCTGGGAAGTCGCCATGTTGACAAGAAGCTCGTGGGTGTCCTGGTCCCTGAGTCATGAGTAGCTTGAGCTTTCCCATTACCGCACAGGTCAACACTCAGAGAACACTGCTTCCTGTCCAGGGCCCTTAGGCTATCCTGGAGAGGGCGACCGAGGCACCCGACACAGCACTTGGCTGTGTGGGTGAATCTGCATCCGAGGACATTCATCTAGGTGAGCGTCCTGGGACACCAACGCATAGTATTGCTGCTAAGGGCAAAAGCAGAGGTAGGGGGAGGGATTACATCATCATTATTGTTGTTGCTCACTTATCAGATGGTTATTAATTATACTGCAATGAAAGGCTTGCAGTCTTTAAGAGCATGAGCTCATCAGCCTGTACAATGCCCAGAGGAGGTCAAGAGCCTGCAGACAGCAATGCGCTTACAAGTGAACTGACTTGAGGCCCAGGACGCCTGCCATCTGGTCGCTTTTCTTTCCCTGTCTGGTGAACGGACATGTCTCCCACCCTGCTGGCTGAGTTTTCAACCCATTCTTGGGTTCATGGGCTTAAAACAAAAGAAAAAAGCAGTTTATAACCAGGCTCTGCGATGTAGCCATTCACCTTGCAGATACACCCCAGAAGGGAACTTCATGGGAATCCATGAAAGGAGCCACAGTGGGTAGGTGAACGGTATTTTTCTAATTTACTTTTTATTATATTTGCGTGTACAGGTGGTGTATGTGTAGGCACATGTTCATGTGTGTGTTCGTGTGTGTGCATGTGTTTATCAGTCAATGCTGGCAAACAAAGTTGCTAGCCACTTTGCTTTCTGAGTCAGGGTCTCTCACTGGAGCCCAATTCAACTAAGGCCATGGCAGCCTCTCCACGAAGTTAATAAAACCTGAAGGCACTGGAAAAGGAGAAAAGTGGAAACCTGAGGCAGGGATTGTCTTATCTCGAAAGAAATCAGAGTTCCAGTTGGTCCGAAAGGGCTGCCTGCTGAAAGGCTCTTGAGAGAGGCAAACAGGTAGAGCCCAGTTAGTTGTCCGGCGCTGGCAGGTCAGGGGATGAAAGTCCTGGAGCTTTGTTCTATCCAGGTCAGGGCTTTGCTGGAGGGAGTATGGGATCCCCGCCCTCTTCCACACTCCTTACCCAGTGAGGCTGTAGCAATCTAATCTTGGAGAGACAAAGCCCAGTTTCCTCAACTCCCGGGCTGATAAACACCAGGATGAAGACCAGCACTTCTCACAAGGCAATGATTAGCAGACTCAGGAATCCAGCCAGCACTGTGCTCCAACGGGCAAGGACAAACTCGTATTTCTCAATGGCACTGCGAGCCGCCAGAAGCACCTCTTGTTGGAGTTTAACCCAGCGAAATCAGTGTTATCTCCATCCATGCCTTTATGGATTCAACTAGACCACAGGAGCACATGACCAGCCTGACCTCTGCCTAACTGCTGACCACAAGCCCCAGGCATGCTGTTCATTGCAATCCTCACGGAAAAGGCACACTCTTGTGTGCTTCTTACTAAATCAGATGATGTGATTCAACACTGGAACACTGGCATAGCTGAGCCTTCAAGGGAAAAAGAAAAGGCCTGTGGGAGCAACCAGCTTCTCTGATCAATGACAGATGTGCATCAACAGGGACGGTCACAAGAAGATGGAAGATTCCAAGCAGGAAATTCACATAATGACCCAAATCAATGAATGGATGATCCTCCGTGCATTTAAGCATAATATGTTATAGATTGTTCTTTCACAGTTGTTTGAAATATCTAAATACATTAAAAATATGAATTTTAACCAAGCATTTGCAGAAATCCACGTACCCAGAATAGATGGGAGTTTGGGTTTGGAATGGAGGACAAGGGGAGATTACATCCATGGTGAAGGAGAGGCGTGAGGTCATAGAGGAGCTTACATGTAACGTTACAGAGCTCGAATGGGCTTTGAGACCCATAAGCAGGAAAGTGGCGTTAAGCTGGTCTGCATCTTAAAGATATCGCAGCCAGGGTGGATGAAGGATTGGCATGGGGTGAAGGGGAGGACGAGGAGGGAGACGGACTGATCATTGCGGGGTGCTAAGGCTCTTTAGGTGAGAGATGATGTAGCCAGAACCAAAGCCACAGCTCTGTGGCAGGAAAGCAAAAGGGTGTGAGCCAAAAGCTATTAGAGAGGCAAAGAGGACAGGACGAGACTATTGATCAGGTGGAGCAGAGGGACGGAGGGCAAAGGAAAGGCGATGACGTCTGGGACAGTGGAGTGGGTGGAGGTGCTGGGTAGGAGTGTAGGAACAGACGCTAACAGACCTTGAGTCTGAGATATGGATCCTTATGAAGTTCAAGTCAAAAAAAAACATGTTGACTGAGTATAGCACATAGACACCAATAAGCAACAGAAACCCATTCATGGGACTTACAGCATTTATCAACAAACAACCCAACTATATGAGAGGGCAGTCAGGGCTTTTAGGACGGTATGTATCCTTTGGACAATAAGATGGCATGTCTGATAATTGTCTACAGGTATTGAAGGATAAAAGTGACTATGTCAGGGGTGACTGGTTTGAGGGAGCTGGAGAGAGAAGAAAACAGTGTAGACGTGGAATAACATGAGCCAGACAAGGAGAGCAGGAGAGGGGTTTGGCAGGAGGCTAAGAAAGACCCGAGAGACAGCCTGGGCAAAGCAGGGGACTCCAAAGGAGGGGCATGGTGTAGAATTATCCCATTCTCATGAAAGCCAGTGAGAGGCTTTGACGAGAAGCATGAGGTCATGGGAACCTACACCTGGGCCTTGCCTCCTCCACTTCCTATGATAGGAACTGTGATTGCAGGGGCTGATGGGAAAGCTATGTCATCAATTCCTTTGTCCCTCTCCCCCAGGTAAATGTCACTGTGAATACAAACACTGCTGTAGACCACAGCAGTGAGGCCATGGGTGATGTCATTCTGAGTCCCCTGAGGCTGCTCTTTTAACTTATTTTGGAATCTCTGGTTTGTGGTGTGGGGGTGGATTAATTGACAGAAATTACAGAAGTAACTATGACTCCATCTTTACTTAGGAGCTTGTGCAGAGACTTTTGAGACCTCTTGTTTAACTTTTGGGTTTGTGACTCATTCTCATAGCTTTGGAAAACAAACAAACAAACAAACAAACAAAACCAAATGTTCCTGGTATAATGAGGTAAAGTGCTGCAGGCCCATGTGGGCCATGTCAGGAATGCCAGGGGTTTGGTCATCAAGATACAAGCACTGAACTTTCTTTTCCACCAGAGAACAAGGCAAGCTGTGGTTTGATAAGTGCTGTGTATGTAGCCCACAGGGTGAAATCTTACTCAGTGCCGGCTGCTATTAATGTCACGTCTAACCACTGCCAGTGGAAAAACCATGAGACGTGAGTCTGCCAAGGCTAAGATTTTCCAAATCAAAGAGTTTCTCTGAGCTTCTCATTTTGTTTGTTTTCTGTCTGGCTACATCGGACTACGTCCTACCTGGCACATATATACATGGTTAGTTTTTTGCACAGGTACAGATGCATGCTGCATGATGGGAAAGTAAATAAAATATCATGTGAAGTGCCATGTTCTAGAACTTTATTTAAATGTGCTTTCGACATTCAAGATGACCAAAGGTCTGTTTCCATTTATAGCCTTTCCTGAAATATCCAGAAGTTTGTATGGATGGCTAAATGATCCACACTTAGTAGATTCAGCCAAGCGTGCAAACATCAGAGATGTTTCAGAAGAGACTAGGGATTGTCACCATCAGGGACACTAATTATGAAGAACCATTGCCAGCCACCACTGGCACAGAGAAGACAATGAGTAGTGAGAGTCCCTTTCCACCAAAGCCAAGTTGGCTAGAGCCAGGACAGGATTTTTTGTACAAGAATTGGAAAGGGTGCTGAGACGGTTTGGCAGGTAAAGGCATCTGTCTGATGGTTTGAGTTCAATCCCCAGGTCACGCATGATGGATGGAGAGAACCAACTCTTGAAAGTTGTCCTCTGGTATGACAAGAACTTTAACTCTTTGAAAAAAAGAAATTGAAGAACACACCAGAAAATGGAAAGGTCCCACATGCTCTTGGGTATGTAGAATTAACGTAGTAAAAATGGCAATCTTAAAAAAAGCAATCTACAGAATCAATGCAATGCCCATCAAAATCCCAGCAAATTCTTCACACACCTCGAAAGAATGGTACTCAACTTCATACGGAAAACCAAAAAACCCAGGATACTCAAAACAATCCTGTACAATAAAGGAACTTTTGGAGGCATCACCACCTTGACTTCAAACTCTACTACAGAGCTATATAGTACTGAAATCAGCCTGGTGCTGGCATAAAAACAGACAGGAGGACGAATAGAACCAGATCAAAAATCCAGATATCAATCAACACCTGATTTTTGACAAAGAAGCAAAAAATATAAAATGGAAAAAAAGAAAGCATATTCAACAAATGGTGCTGGAATAACTGGATATCAATATGTAGAAGAATGAAAATAGATCCGTATCTGTTGCCATGCACAAAACTCAAGTCCATATGGATCAAAGACCTCAACATAAAACCAACCACACAGAAGAGAAAGTGGAAAGTACACTTAAATGCATTGGCACAGGAGACCGCTTCCTAAATATAACCCCAGTAGCAAAGACACTGAGAGAAACAAATAATAATGGGATCTCCTGAAACTGAAAAGCTTCTGTAAAGCAAAGGACACGGTCAACAAGACAAAACGGCAGCCTGCTGAATGAGAAAAGATCTTCACCAACCCTACATCCGACAGAGGACTGATCTCCAAAATACACAAAGAACTCAAGAAATTGGTCATCAAAAGAACAAATAATCCAATAAAAAAATGGAGTACAGACCTAAACAGAGAACTCTCAACAGAGGAATCTAAAATGGCTGAAAGACCCTTAAGGAAATGCTCAACATCCTTAAGCATCAGAGAAATGCAAATCAAAACTCTGAGATTCTATCTTACACCTGTAAGAACGGCCAAGATCAAAAACATTGATGACAACTTATGCTGGAGAGGATGTAGGGTAAAGGGAACATTTCTGCATTGCTGGTGGGAGTACAAACTGGTACATCCACTTCAGATTTCAGCATGGTGATTTCTCAGAAAATTAGGAAACACCCTACCTCAAGACCCAGGAATACCACTTTTGGGTATATACCCAAAGGATACTCAACCATACCACAAGGACATGTGCTCAACTATGATCATAGCAGCATTGTTTGCCATAGCCAGAACCTGAAAACAACCTAAATGCCCCTCAACTGAAGAATGGATGAGAAAAATGTGGTACATTTACACAATGAAGTACTACACAGCAGAAAAAAAAAATAATGACATTATGAAATTTGCAAGCAAATGGATGGATCTTGAAAACATCATATTGAGTGAGATAACGCAGACCCAGAAAGACAACTGTCATATGTACTCATTCATAAGTGGTTTTTAGACATAAAGCAAAGAAAACCAGCATACAACTCACAATCCCAGAGAACTTAGACAACAATGAGGACCCTAAGAGAGACATACATGAATCTAAACTACAGGGGAAGTAGAAAAAGACAAGATCTTCTGAGTAAATTGGAGGCACGGGGACCATGGGAGAGGGATGAAGGGGAGGGGAGAGGAAGGGAGATGAGCAGAGAAAAATGTGTAGCTCAATAAAAAATATTTAAAAAAAAGTTGTCCTCTGACCTCCAAATTTGTGTCATGGCCTGAGTATGTGTGCATGCCTGTAAACAGACACACACACACACACACACACACACACACAGTCCCTAAATGAATGCATGTAATTTAAATTTTAATTGGGAATTAGAAAGGATCATAAGCAGCTATACTCCCAAAGTATTGAGGAATGCGGAATGCTCAGAGGATCAACAAATTCTTTGCTTTTGTGTTGTTTTAAGTGAGAACTGTTCCTTACAGGCATGGGTATTTGAATAGTGGTATTGTTTGGGGAGCATCTTAGTTACTTTCTATTGCTGTGAGGAGATACATGACCAAGGCAACCTCGAGAAGAATGAGTTTGTAAGGCTTAACAGTCTTAGAGGGTAAGCCCATAGCCGTCATGGTGGGAATATGGAGGCAGGCACGGTGCTGGAGCAGCAGCAGAGACTTTACATGCTGAGCCAACAACCACAAGGCAGAAACAAAACTAACTGGGAATGGTGTGGGCTTCTGACATCTCCTCCCAGAAGGCCACTCCTCCTAATCCTTCAAAATCACTTCCACCAACTGGAGACCAAGCATTCCAATGTGAGCCTATAGAGGCCATTCTCATTCGTACCACCTCAGGGAAGTTATGGAACCCTTAGGAGGTGGAGCCTTCTGGGAAGGCTAGAGGAAGTAGAACTCTGATGCCAGGCTTTGAGACATATACTCTCCCTCCACTTCCAGTTTCCTCTCTGATTCGTGTTTGCAGTTGCCGATGTGAGCTCTCAGCTTCCTGCTCGGGCCACCTGCTGCCACACACTCCCCTTCTGGAATCATAAACCAAAATAAACTCTTCCATACATCTCTTTTGGTGGTGGCACTCTATCACAGCAATGAAAGGTAACAAATACTGCCTTGACACGTGAGAAATTATGACCTTAACGTGAATCTGTTATGAAGGGTTGAAAAATCTATTTTTAATTGTTCTGTAACTCTGAAGTGCTAGGAACACAGCCTGTGCCTCAAATAAAACACTTAGACAAGCTAAGCTCCTTAGGGCTTACGGAGAGCCAAAGTCAGGTTAGACCTGATTAACCAAGAAGGCCAAGTGCTAAAGGTAGCGTACTATACTTAGGGTTCTATTTTTATTTATCTCTAGCTCTAGATTGCATTCTTTTTATACAGTTTAGTGATTAGGGGATCCGTGGTGGCAGCTACCTAAGCCACTGCCACAGCTCCCGGGAAGTAAACGACAGCTCAAACTTAAACACCACCCAGCTACCTGGAGCACTTTGCCTGAGCTGCACCGTTTGCTCTTGCATTTCGTGAGGGAAACCTGGTGTTTTATTTATCCACAAACTTGAAAAGTTAGTCCTCAAAATTACCTTTGCGCCAATGATTATTTCTTTTGTGATCTTATCATACCCATGATTTTAGGGATGTAACTCCAAGAATTCCTTTTCAAGGATGTTGTGAATTATAAAAACAGTATGTTATTTTTTTAAGAGCCAGCAAATAGATACATCAGAAGTTAATTGATTTAATACTCCCATCTGCATTAGGTCCCTTCCATTATTACCAGTTTAATATGTGTCTTTATGATATGTCTCTAATATGTGTGACATATTTGCATGTTTATGAATATGTATTTATATTTTATACTTTTAAATAAGTGTCATTTATACTATACATAGTTTGGAAAGCTGGAAAAGGGACCAATGTAAATGAGGAATAACGTGAGTGGAAATGGAAGAGGAGGGACGGGATTTGACAGTGGAATATCAGCAAATATATCTTTGAGATATTTCTGTCTCTCTCTGTATGTTTGTATATAGAGATTAATTTTTTTCCTATAAAGTTTTTCCTACTTTTCTTTACCTTTTGACTTTGAAACAGGGTCTCACAAGGTTGCACAGATTAACCTTAAACTTACTTTTTAGCCCAGGCTGATTCTAAATTTATGATCCTCCAGTATCAGTTTTTCAAGAAGCTGGGATTACAGACATGTGACACCAGGCCCAAATGGGATTTCTTTTTATTTAAACTTTTAATTTTGAAATATTTATAGATGATGTATACAGAAAAAGAAGAAAAAGAAGAAGAAGAAGAAGAAGAAGAAGAAGAAGAAGAAGAAGAAGAAGAAGAAGAAGAAGAAGAAGAAGAGGAGGAGGAGGAGGAGGAGGAGGAGGAGGAGGAGGAGGAGGAGGAGGAGGAGGAGGAGGAGGAGGAGGAGGAGGAAGAGGAAGAGGAAGGAGGGGTAAGGGTCTGGTACACCCTTCACTCACGTGGTGCTTAACTATTGCATCACTCCAGGACCAACAGAGATGGTTTGAGGTTGACCAGTTAGTTCTACATCTACTGGTTTGTAGTTAGTGCCAGGTATTGACCATGTGAGTTGACTTCACGAGCTGTGTGCTGACTGGATGAGGCTAGTTATGAATCTTCATGTAGAAGTTTGCTCCGGGAAAGTGCAAAAACCAAAGACAATGTATTTATGTTGTCCTTAGCTACAAAGTGTTCTTGGAAACCTGATAAAAAACGCACAGATCCTACAGTGATCAAGTTTATAGAGGCAGCTGAGACATCAGGGAGCTAGATGGTCACACTTAGTCTCAAATCCCATCCAGGAATAAGGATGGGGCGATTCCCTCCTTAACTCCCGGCATCATAATGCTCTGAAGAAGCAGAAAACACCCACCTCCAGGTACTTTTTCTGGATCCTCCTGGTACGCGAGGGCAAGGTTCAGCTAAGGCCACGTTTGTTTTACTTTGTATTACTTTTTACGATAATATTATTATATTACATGTTTAAATTTCACTGAAGTTAGGTCAGCCAGTGAAAGAAACCAGTATATTAAATATCCAGCTTATTTACATTTTAAGGGACATTGCAACAACTGACTATTGCTGTCACCTTGAATATGCAATGTCCCCCACAGGCATGTGTTGAACACTTGGCTCCAAGGGGGTGGTATTCTTCTGAAAGGTTTTAGAAACCAGAAAGTGGGGCCTAGGTGGAGAAAGTAGGCCTCTGGGGACAAGTGTTTGACGGTGTCTTGTAGCTAACTCCTTCCTGATTTTCTCTGCTCTCTGTCTGCCATGAGATGGACAACCTATCCTCCTCCACGTGTCCCTGCTGCCATGACCTTCTCTACCCCACTGCAGGCCTAGAATCAATGGCCTACGAATGGAACTCTTGGAAATCCTGATCAAAATAACACTATTATATCTTTTAAGTTTGTAGTTCTTGCAGCAGTGAGAAAATTGTTGTAAGGGACTTTGCAATGATTGCCTCTGTGGCTGGCCACACACCTGTGTTCATGTGGGAAGGCAGCACAGTTAGACTTGGGGTTATTCATTATAAAACAGTGGATAGAAGGAAGGCGGAAGGAAGGAAGGAAGGAAGGAAGGAAGGAAGGAAGGAAGGAAGAAAGAAAGAAAGAAAGAAAGAAAGGGGAAAAGTAGAAGGCAATAACAAAAGATTGGGCAGCCTTCAGAGACTGATCCAGAAGGGAACTAGGAGAGAGAGGTAAAGATCTACTGCACTGGTCTGTGCCCAGAGCTTCCCATCTCCCTGTCCCTCTGATTAATCATCACTTACCCATGAACTGTCCGGTATTATCAGGTTTCCTTGGATTATCGTGTTTGCCTGCTTTATCTTTCTAGGAAACCTACAATCTTCTGGAGTGCAGAGGTCATGTCATGTAATTTTTTGCGGGGGGTGGGGAGATTTCATGGAACACCTGGCTCCACTCCTTTCCATAGTAACACTTCAGCAACGACACCATCCAAATGCTGACATAGGCTTACCAGTTCTAACAGATACACAGCTCCGAGGTGGGCTTGCTGTTGGTGGTGGTTGTCTCACTGTGTAGCTCTGGTTGACCTGTAACTTGCTGTGTGGACCATAGAGATCTGCCTACCCTGTCCCTCCTCAGTGCTGGAGTTACAGGCGTACACTGCCGTGCCGTGCAGACTGGGATGCTGATCTGGCGGAAGGCTATGCAGGGAAGGGAAGAGAGCACAGAGTGATACCATCCTCCCAACTTGGTTGCAAACTGTCCTTTAGGAAGCTGCAGGGTGCTCTGCTCTTTACTACCCGTCCTGCCCTCTGAGTGCCTCAGAGAGCTGCGTTCTTAGATCTTTATAAGATATTAGTTATTCTTAGACCTGTTAGTTATACATATATATTTAATAATATGTAGTATTGCATATTAGACCTGTCAGTTAGATGAGGACACTGGAACTTACAAAGATCCTCAAACTTTCCTGAGATGACCCAGTGGGAAAGAGCAAAGTCCAGGTTGAAACCCTAGTCTGTCGGAGTCCATACAGTGTACTCCCCACTCTGGGAACCTTAATCACAAATGAATGGCTCAGCAAACATTTCTCTCCTTCCGATTAAACAAATTATTTTATTAGTTAGTGTGCATGGGTGCTTTGCCTGCAGGTAGATCTGTGTACCATGTGTGTGCCTGGTGTCTGGGGAACCCAGAAGTCACTGTCACTGGATTACAGACAGCTATGAGCCACCATGTGGGTGCTGGGATTTGAACCTGCGTCCTCTTAACGCTAGCTCATCTTTAATTATCTAGACGTTGAATAACTGGGTATAAGTGAAATCTTCAAGTTTACTTTTGGGTTCTAGAACAAGTGACAAAAATTCTGTACTTCCTATTGTGGATGTTGGAGTTTGAGATTTACTTAGTCGGTTAATGAAATTTGCTAGGCATGCACTCTAAGGCCTGATGAACGATGCCCGTGTTACAGAGTGTGCAATCACAGAACAATACAGTGGGATTTTACTGGCTGTTTGGATGCGCGCTGTGGAGACGACCTGTACACCAGCTCACCCTATGCAGTCAGCATTTCTCTAATCCCTGCAAAGAGCCCTGCTGTGTGCTGGGCAGACCACGGCTATTCACTGGCTCGACACTCTGAGATAAGTTCTGCTACCCTACTCACGGCGTCTGTCATACTCCATCACACTTGCTCAGCCATGCAGCCGGTAAGTTGTTTGACCCCTTCTACACAGCTAACCAGCATTGGATCTAAAATTCAATCTCCAATCTACAAGACTTAAATCAATGGAGAGTTCTTCCAGTTCTCTGAGTATCGCAAGCTAAGTGTCTCCTGGAAAACACCAGCAGAAGTGGCATGCAGAGAAGGGTAGAAGCTTGTCTCTGTAAGGGCCCTGCCCATCTCGTTTAATGATATCTTTATAGTCATCACATTTTCTCATATTTCGTTTAAGTTTCTTGCAAACACAGTCTTCCAGCTTCAAAAGCATTCTTTCCTGATCTCTTAATACATTATAGAAGAGAGTCTTGTCAGGTAGTTGGCCGCTAGATTTGCCTTGTCCATGATGAATGTTCTAGATTAAAGCCAAAGTATACCCTATAGCATTTACGACCTGGGATAGGCAGAGAAACAAATCAAGCAGCCATGAAACATTTTCAGAGGTCTGAAGGAAGGGCTCTGGGACTGGCCTGCAGCAGGAAAGCTCTAGAACCTGGCATATATGTTCTTCATGATTTCTTGGTAGTGCAGATAGGGCCCCGGGACTATTTATCAAATGGGACAGAAAGCATCTGTTGTCAATGGTCAGAGACATTTCAGAAACATGAACCAAGATGTCAAGTATAAGCCTGCCTTTGCCCCATGGTTTCATTTCCAGGAAACTGATCTAAAGACAGGTTTATGGTGTGTATAGAAGTTTACACATCTATAATACCAAGTGTGTGGGGGAGGCAAAACCACTTAATAGTTAACAATGGAAAACCATGTCAACCAACTAATATACCCATGAAATGGGATAGTGCATTAACAACTTCATGTTGCACAAAAATATTTAATGACATGGGAAAATGCTCTCCACTTATTTAATCTTTTTAATTAAAATTTTTACTATGGTTCTATTTACTTATTTACTCTGTGTATGGGTGTATTGTGTGTGTGTGTAAATGTGGGTGGGAGTGGATTCTGTGTGTTTGGTGTGTATGTGTGTGTCAATGTGGGTGTGAATGTGTGTGAGTGTATGTGTGAGTGTATGTGTGAATGTGTATGTGTGAATGTAGGTATGTGTGAATGAAGGTGTGTGAATATAATTCCCTTGTCTTTAAATAATTATTCTAAATTATGTTTATGTGCTGGGGGATAGGGGGTAGGCTGTGCACATGTGTCTGCAGTACCTGTGAAATCCAGAGAGGGCACCAGATCCTCCTGGAGCTGCTGTTTTAGGAGGGTTGTGAGCCAGCTCGCATGGGTGCTGGGAACGAACTCAGGTCCTCTGCCGAAGGAGTACTCACTCTTTACTACTGAGCCATCTTTCCAGCCTTCCCCCACCCCCTCCCCCATACCCTCACTCCCGCCATCTTTGTCTTTAAAATGGAGCTAATTACAGTACACACGTCTAGGTAGCTGTAATGGTTAAATAAAAGAATGCATATAAACTATTCTTCATGGGCCAAGGTTTAGTGAGGCAGCCTCAAAATGTCAACTCTAAGAAAAAAATAAAAGAGCACTAGGGAGAATAACCGGGTGGTGGTGTGCCCCGTGTCTGCAGACAATGGTGCCCACTGTGGAAAAACAAGTCAGGTGACTCCAAGTAACTTTGTCACAGGCAGCACTTGACCAGAGAGTTCCAGAGACTCGCGTCTTCCTTGCACTGGCTCCAGCTCACATTTACAGGTTTTTTCCAATGACGTCTTAACAACCTTATCGTTCGATCAGCTCCGGACAAATGCATTGACTTTGAAAGTTACAGTCTGGGTGTAGTTACGAAATTACAGCAGCTTCTGAAAGACAGCCTAGAGCAAGTTTCCCCGGGAAAGGTCTAGACACTCGCTTCGACCAGCAACGGGAAATCTCAGCTCCTGGAGGGCGTGTTAAGCTTGACCCTATTCTGTCCATCTCTGCCATGGCTACATCACCTCCCCACTGGCAAAAGTACAGTGTATTTGGGACAGGCCAGTTGTGTTGACGTCACCTTTATAATAACACCCAGTAGGCTTCAGGAGGGGGCTCATCTAACACCCCGCAGACCACATCACTGCCACCAGCTTGCCCTTGTCACCTTCCCCAAATCAAACTTTGTGAGCACTATCATGGTTTTCTGCCTTCTGCCAGGTGGGTCGATGATTGGCGCAGGAGCCACGATGCTGGCCTGATGATCACATGTGCCTGTCACAGGGATGCTGTGTCGAGCTAGGGTCTGGGGGTAGGATGGAGGCTGGTGCAGCTTCTTTACTTTTTTTTTCCTTCCCTACTTTTTTGCTTTACTTATTAGTGTGTATTAATTACGCAGGAGAGAGTCCATTATGACATGTTTACACATGTATATAAGGCTATTTCATTTTTCCCTGTTCTTTATCCAGAAGAATTTGAAACTATGTATTTGGAACAAACCAGTTTCAGAAAAGAGAACTATGCTGTTTGATCTGACCCCCTCAAATGCCACCAAACTCATGTCCCTGCTCAGGTTTGAGATTCACAGCTTGAGGAGCATAAACCAGATTTAGGAAGGCTCGCTTCCACGGGTCATTTTATCTCCTCTTTAGTTCTTCTAATTTTTTTAAACCTACCCCGAGAAAGTAGTTAATTTATTTTAGGATTGGTATGTTTGAGAGTTGTCTTCCAAGTCAAACATCAATGAAAGAGTGACATTCATTTAAAAATGGTAAATAATATTTTAGTCTATGAAAATAATTTGCATAGGTTTAATTCACCAAATATGCTCCCCCCAGCATTTTTTTTTAAAAAAAATTAAAGTGATGAGCAGAGCATTGAGAATTTGACATTTGATTCACATCTGTCAACAGCAACATGTCAGAATGTACCAGACTTACATACAAAACCCCAAGCACATGGCATTCACTTCCCAGGAAAACAAGGTAAATCCCTCGCTCTTCCATTTGGAAGCAGAGTTAAGAAAGTAATGTGTAACTCAGCCAGGTCAGAGAGGCCTAGAACAGAGAAACTAAAAAGCAGGTAGGTCCCAACTACTAGCTCTCAGCATGGAAAGTTAGCTTTAAAAACAAAGAGCAAACCAAGGGAGGACTTCTGGAAACATGGCGAACACGGACTGTGGTCCACATTTCACTTTTTCTTAGTCTGTCTTGGCCTTTGTCTCTGTTCTCAGTTTGTAACTAAGGTCTCAGGTTCTCAGGACGTAGATTCACATGTGGCCAATGAAGTGCTGTTTCTTTTCCCTCCATAACTCGTGCTGGAACTGTGTCTCCCACTGTAGTAACCCTGGGAGGTAGAGCTCTGGACAATCAGAAACAGGATTCTATGTACGAAATGGCTGGATGAAGGAGCTCCCCTTTTCCCCCTCTTCTACCCACCATCATGTGTGAACTGCTGTCTCTCCTCCACAGGACAAAGCCTTCAGTGGGACATCTTGGAAACAGAGATCAGACCACCACCGGACGATGAAAACACTACACCTTAATCTCAGCCTTGTGGGCCTTCTCCAGAAATGTAAGAAACAAATTTCTAGTCTGCATAGATTCCCCAGCCTCGGGTATTCTGGTATATTCCCCCGAAATAAACTATGGCCATGTTTAATTCTACTCATAGAACAAAGTCTTCCTGACATCCTGCCCTCGTCTTCGGTGGTATTTCAAAGTTCCTTGAAGGAAAAAGTGTCCAACAGACAGCACACACAACTATGTGCCGGACAGGACAGCCGGCCTTTATCGACAGACAGCACACACAGGGCAGCTAACGTTTATGAACACTGCTCAGTAAATCCTCTATCCCTGAAGATGTGTTCTTACTACAAATGAAACTATCAAGTCCTCACGCGGGTGAGATGGCTTGGCAGTTAAGAGTCCATGCTGGTCTTCCAGAGGACCTGGGTTCAGTCCCCAGCACCCACATCAGCCAGCTCACAACCACCAGTAACTCCAGGGAATCTGGCACCCTCGCCTGGACTCCGCGGGCACCTGAACTCATATGCGCATACCCACACACAAACAAACACTTAAGCACGTAAAAAAGAAATATTTTAAGATATCAGATCATGAGGCTGGAGAGATGGCTCAGCAATTCACAGGCACTTGCTGCACTTTCAGAGGACCTCGGTTTGGTTCTCCGCACCCACAGGGTAGCTGGGAACCTGCTGTGACTCCAGTTCTAGGAGATCTGATGCTTCCTCCTGGCCTCTAAGGGCACCAAGGACATGCATGATGCACATACATACATGCAGTCAAAACACTCATACTTACAAAATCATCTTTGAAAGAAAATCAAGTCTCAGAAAAATCTAATACCTTGCCAAGACTATGTGACCAGCTAGGATGGTAAGACATGGGTCTGGCCCCAGGATTCTAATTCCAAGACTCCTTCTGATCTGAGGAAGAAATGCTACAAAAGTCGAGGTTTCAGAGTCTTCCAGAGATGCAAACAGACGCAACGAAGCTCTTTGCCTAGAATTCAAGGAAGTAGGTAGCCCCCTAGAAGTTGGTCTTTTCCACTAGGGTCCCAAAGTTAGTTCAAACCCTTCCAGAGAACAAATTAAAGATAATTCTGGAGATGCTGGATACAGGCTAGGTTAGATAATGTCTAGACATGTTGGGAGCAAATAGAAGTACTGGTTAAGGAATTCTTGTTCTCATGTGTCATGAGCATTATCATTCGCAAATTTCTTTTATAGCTGTTGTACAAACGCTAAAAATTATATATATATAACATTGCAGTACATGTATACGGAGGTGTGGCCTTGTTGGAGTAGGTGTGACCTTGTTGAAAGAAGCCTGTCATTAGGGCTTTGAAGCTTCAGAAGCTCAAGCCAGGCTCAGAGTCTCATTCTCGCTTCTTGCTGCCTGCTGATCCAGACGTAGCTACCTCTCCAGTATCATGTCTACCTGAACGCCACCATGCTGCTTCCCGCCATGATGATAACGGCCTAAACCTCTGAACCTATAAGCCAGCCCCAGTTAAATGTTTTCCTTTATGAGAGTTGCCACGGTCCCCACGTTGCTTCACAGCAATAGGAACCCTAACCAAGACATAGACACTGTGTAATGTTCGAAACATGGTGACTATATTTATCTCTTCAAACATCTGTTGTCTCCTTATGGGGAAAACGTAACTGAAATGACGGCTGGGATCCTCCAGCTGTTGTGTACCCACAGACACGCTGACGCAAATAGCTATTCACACACCAAACTCCTTCCACAAGTTCTACAGAAGTCGGGTGTGAATGGAAGGCCCAGGCATGGGGATGGGAGGTGGGCCGAATGTGTGTGAGAGTCTCCAAGGTTGACTGACTGACTAGAACTTTGTAAGCCTGGAGAGTTGGAATGTTACACATCCAGGGCCAAATTACCTTTAATAGCGGCTCATGGCCCACTGACCTAAGCCTCCCGTGACTATCACGCGCATCCTCTGGTATGTATCGACGGGCTTCCGTCAACACAAGAGGGTGGGATCAGACAATGCCCGAAACCCGCAGCAGCCCTCTCCCGGCTTTGCTGCCATCCACCTACCGTATGTTCCTGCCGGCGTATTTGGAAATGCCTTGATTGTAATTTGCTCTGCAATGACAAAACTTCGCAGAACTGCTCTGCATTGGAAGACGGTATTGGAGGCAGCCTGAATCTGAGTTCCTGACTCTGGTCAGTCGTATTTAGCTCCAGAATAAACAATCTCTTATCCCCTTGAGGTGAGAGCTGTGTTTGGTGTCAGCACAGGCTTCAGGACAACAGTAAAACTTGCTGATTACCCCTCCCCACGAGGGTCAACGATGCAAGGTGAATGGAGGATGTCCAGATTGGGCAAGGGAGGGTAAGCAAGTCTAAGCCTGAGCCTTTAAACCCAACACCAGGTGCCCATGATGAGAGCCAGGGCTTCGCACATCCCGGCTTACTAGTTACTAGCCATGCATGAAGCCGATTTCCTCATGTCGTCTTCACCTCTGTGGTGGGGAAAATCAGTAGTGGATTCTCTTTCATTCTAGAAGAAAACCAAGTCAAACATAGACAATGAGACACCAAAAGTTTAAGAGATAAGCACAAAATAAATTATTGAACAGTAGGCTGGTACCAAAAACCAAATTTCCTGTTCCTGGTTTCAGAAACACCCTTTGTGACAGTGTAGATTCTTTCTAAACTATTTTATGAACACAGATCCTAACAGAGGCACTTTTTGCTTGAGGACACAGTTTCTGTAAGTTTTAATAACTCAGATAGTAAACAATGGCTTTACTACTTTGCCCCTAGAATGACATTGTTAAGTTTCAGGAATTTTGGAATTGGAAATGTCAGTTTAGAGGCTGAATTTCCCTTCAAATGTGTTTTTATTTGCCACTCCAACCCCCATGAATTCCCTCCAAATCTTTATGACTCTGTTTATACAGTTTCATTCAGTGAGAACTTCTGGCTATAGGGCATTGAGCTGAGGACTGAGAGCCACCTAGGCAGTTAACAGGAAGACCACAGGGCCCAGGGGACCACAGACAGGCCCTTCTCTTGAGGTAATAGATGGAAACCATTTTCCCAAGGCCCCATCTCTCACTCCCATGGATTGAAATGGTCAGATTGTCACAAACAAGAGTTAAACAGAATTAAAGCCAAGTGTAGACACTTCCAAGGAAGCAGAGTGCTAGAAGGATCCTCGCTGCTAACATCTTATCCCAGTGTTATCTCCGGTAAAAGAGAAAACAAACTTGGCCGGAAAGCCAGGCTCTCCCCCTCTTCCCTTCTTCCCATCCTAGCTCCCAACAGAAAGACCCCAGTCTGAATTTTCATACTGTCCTCTAGGAGATTCCCCTAGATAGGCCCTAGATAGATTCCCCATGCTAAGTGACAAACAAGCTTAACAAGATGGTCCGATGAGGGTTGTGTTAGGGGCCTCTGGAGAGACAGAACCAGCAAGAGAGATACTATAAGAGACAGAGATACACAGAAATTCCTTATGAACAAGTGGTTTGGATGACTCTGAAGCCTGTCAAGTCCCAAGCTCTCAAGAATGAGTGAGCTAGAGAGCTAGTTCTCACTCCAGGCTGAGTATGACTGCCAAGTTTAATTGTACAGGAAGGTCAGCTTTTGGGTTCAGTTGGCCTTCAACTTGTTGGCTACGGCCCCCATATAATTTGCAAAGAACTGAATGTGTATATCCTTCAAATCAATGTCTTGGAATTAAGCACCTAGGATCGTAGTATCTGGAGGCAGGGCTTTGGGGGGTAGTTGGGTCACGCAGACAGAGTTCTCACACCCATGATCAGTGTCCTGGGAAAGTATTCAGAGAGTACTGCCTCTCCTTTATGCTGTGGGAGGGCAGCGGAACCTTGAAGCCCACAGCCTGGAAGTCAATCACACTGGTTCCTCATCTTGGTGGTTCCTGATCTCAGACTTCAACTTCCATAATTGTAAGTAATCAACTTCTACTTAAGAGACACCCAGCCTGCAGTGTTTGTTTACAGCAGCAGAAACTGACTGAAGCAAAATGCAAAAGACAACCAAACCTGCTGTGGTCCAGCTACAGGTGCTGTTCTCAGCTCTTCGTAGAAACACCATGAGGAACACTCACCAAAATAGCAAGGCACTCAGAACTCAGCGCAAGTGAACCCGTGGGATTAACCATCTCAAGAGACATCCCAAGGGTCAGGGGCTCCATCTGGACCCATGTTCTGTTGTAAGGGGGATTCAAGAGCTTTGAAAGACCAACTTTTTTCTTTTCCTATATCATTCAGGATTCCCAGTTACCAGCAACAGAAACTAAATTGAGTTAAAATGTGCAGATAGGTATCTGTTGGCAGGAGGCCAAACTACTGATAATAATGACAGAAAGACTTAAAAATAACAGAGATCCAGGACCAACTTCTCAACACTACTCCCAACACACACGGCTCCCATGCGAAAGCCTTTGCCAAACCCCCGCCACCACTCCTAAGGGATGCTCACCCTTTATCTGTCTCTGCCACACACATTCAAAGGGCGGGGGATGTCCCTGGTGCAAGGGTCTGACAGTCCTGGGCAAGACACGTGCCTTCATCCTGATGCCAGAGGAAAGGGGGGAAATGTCTTTCCTTTCTGTACCTTCTATGAGAGTTAGGGCTCCACTTCCCACTCACATATCTTCTGTGAGCGAAGATCTGCTACTTGTGGGATTGATTGGTCAGGCCTAGAACAAAGTCAGCCCAAGGCAAACAAGCCAATTGGTAAACTTGGTGTGGGGAATTACAACCAGGAAGGAAGCAATGTCTGAGAAAGGGCAGTCAGTCCTCTTGCTTTTAGAGGGGCTTCGTTAGCATCCCAAACAGAAATGTTGGAAAGAGTCCCTTAATCAATTAGCCTCCTGGGAAAGACTTAGCAACATTGGTTAAGTACCCGAAGTGATTCACAGGCACAAAAGAACAACCCTTGCAAAATAAGCAGGCCTTCAGCTTCTGAGACTTCTATTTGCATACTGAGAAAACTCAGCTGGAAAGAAAAGGGGAAACTCAGAAACCGGCCCCTGGCTCTGTCTGAAGTCTGAAGTTTGTTTCCCACACTTGCTGGTGCTGGGGAGGGGGTGCTGCTGGGGGGTTCCTAGGGCTAAACCCAGGGTCCTGTGTGTGCATGGCACCCACGCACTGACCTACATCTCCAGCCCTTATCAGTATTTCTCTCTGGAAAAAGATTCTTCTCCTGTGTAGAAACACAATCCCTCTTAAAGCAAAACAACCAACAACAAAAACGCTAACAAAAACAGCGATTTCTTTCCTTGAAATGTTCGTGTCTTCTGTTACACAATAACGTTTCAACAAGTTCAGTTAAATGACCCAATTGGAAAAAAAAAATCACAAGAAAAAGTGATTCCTTTTTTTTCTTGTTTTTCCTGAGTCTGTCACCCTCTCCTCTAAGGACAGCTGGAGCAGCTGAACGGAAACAGTATCCTATAGAAGGTGGCCCTTCCTCGGGAAGCCCAATACTGAAAACCTCTTCCTCCTCAGGCCAGCAGTGCCAGCCAGCTTGGGGATGTGTCTCTCTCTCCTGGTTTCTCTGGGAAAACTAGCGTAACAGTTCAAGAACCTGTGTTTTGGTCTGCTGGGGCCTCATACAGAAGCTCAGGCCAAACCAATTACTTCTCATAAAATTTATTTAACTTTGACCCAAACACTGACAATTTTGTTCATTTCTTGAGAAATGACAGAAACTCTCAGAAACTCACAGGAATCTAACAAACTGAAATTTCAGAGTTTGGGACCAGGAAGATGGCTCAGTGGGTAAATAACCTAACTACACAACCCTGAAGACCTGAGTTTGACTCCTGGGAGCCATGTGTAAGAAGGAAGAGGAGAAGAAGATAACGACGATATTTGGTCACAAGCATCTGTAATCCCAGCACCCCTGTAGAGAGATGGGAAGTGAAGACCAGAGAATCCATCTGGAAGCGTGTGGGTCGGCCAGCCTAAAACGCAGGATGGAAACATCAAAGGTGGAAGGCACGAACCAAATGCCAGAAGTTGTCCTCTGACCGCCACAGGCACACCATAGCATGTGTGTGCCTGTGTTTACACACACAAGTACACGCATACACTTCATGATCTAAGATTAATAAAAGTTAGAGTGGGCTCTAGTGCAACAGAACCCATATTCTTATAAAAAGTGAAATTTCGAGGACTGGAGAGGTGGCCCAGTGGTTAACAGCGCTTGCTGCTCTTGATGAGGACCTGAGTTGGCTTCCTAGCTTCACGTTGGTGGCTCACTACTGCCTGTAAGTAAGGTTCCCGAGGATCCAATGTCCTCTTCTGGTCTCTTTGGGCACCAAAGCACATGCATGCACACATGTGTGTGTATACACACACACATGCACATGCACGCACACACATGCACACGTACGCGCACACACATGCATGCACACACACACACACACACACACGTACACATACACAAGAAACCGAGCACGGAGCAGGAAAGATGTTATGAGGACACATGACATTTTCACCCTCTCCTACTTCAGGAACCCCTGAGACTCCCAGAAGCAGAAGCACGGGGCAGATCCTCCCTCAAGGCTTTGCTACCACCCTCATGCCAGGCTCCTTGTCTCCAGAGCTGTGACACAGACAGAGCTTTTGTTTCTAGGCTCCTAATCTCTTGTTCTTTGTTACAAATTCACCAGGAAACCAAGCTGTCATCCGTTGAAACGGGGCCCTTTCCACATTTCCTAATGTCCTCCCAGGACCCGATGCTTCTCACTTAGAGAAAGAAAAAGTAACTATTCTTGACGGGACTCTGTTGTTTTAGTTGCTTTTTGGTTTCTGGCTGGGTTTAATCCTCAGTCCAAGAAGTATTCAATTCCGTCTCCACCTCATGGATGAGAAATAGTCAAGGATTGGAGGGAAAAGGCTCCAAAGTCAATGTTCCCTCCACCCTTTATTCCACTTCCCTCACTCAGCGGCAGGGACCAACCTTTCAAGTGCCCCTGACCTCTGACCTTTCTCAGGTCCTCCTCACCTCTAGCAAGAAGAACCCCATCCCTGGGTACCTAGGCTGACACACTCCCCACATCTTACAGAGGTATTCAAGAAAACCTCAGCTAATTAAACTGACTGTACAGAATGCCAGGAAGCAATTTAAAAAAGAAAAAAGAAAGAAAGCAACGAGTTGCAGCCTGGCTAATTTAAGCTGCGTTTTATTGCTTTCAAGTGTACATGAAATATAAAGTGAACCAGAGGCTTGGGGCAGATCTCGGGAGATCCGCTTTAATGAATAAATAAGTATGTTTTTGAAATTAGCTTCCTATTGTTTAGAGCAAATCCCCAGGAGATCTTGAGAGTAGATACTTTCTTATTCTTAAAAATCCTGCCCCTCTATTATCTGGCTTCCCCTGCTGGAGCCATGGTGGCTATGGGGAACTTTAGCTCAAAGAAATCCAGATAGAATACCATCACAGCCAAGATCAAAGGCCCAAGGAAGATGCTGTCCTGCCTGGACCCTGAGGTCACCAGAACTAGAGTGCCTCAGAAAAACCAGATGGTTTTGAATTCCTACAGCTTCCATCATGGGTCCTCCCACCTCCAGTGAGAACTTCACAGGCTGACCACATAAAGACTTCACGCTCTGGAGACCTAAGACATCCTGAAACCCAGGCAGGAAGCTGGCTTTGCTCCCATATTCCTCTGTGTCTCTTGACTTAGTTCTCCTCACTCTGTGCTGAAGTTCTCTTCTGCCTTCCGCCCCCAGGCCGTTCCACCCTCTGTCTCAGGACTCCCTGGTCAGTCAGCTTCCAGTGGGATTCAACAATTCACTGTAGGTATTTATTACCGCAGATTCTTCCCCAGCGGACCAAGATTTGGCGGAGGTGGCATTCCTCTATCTTATCCACCGCCAGAGCCGCCCTTCTGACAGCTAAACTCTGCCAGTTCCCTTCGCTGCTCCTAGGCTACTTCCTCTTCCTGCTAGTCTCCTGCCATGACTCCAGCCATGTCTGCAAATACTGCTCCAGGAACGTGCATGAATCTGCTAGAACTCGAGGAACACCCCGCCACAGTATCTCCAGCACTGGAACAAATGGTGAACGCAAAATAAAGACCTGCTAGAAATATGGGAGTTGACTGAAGGGGGGAAAAAAACTGATTCTGCTTTGAGACAATTGTCTCTCTCTCTCTGTCTCTCTTAGACTTTTAAATCTTCAGTTTTTAACTTATTATCTTGTTTCCAAACTGCCCCTAATTTTATGACAACTTAACGCAAGCTAAAGACATCTGAGAGGAGGGAGCCTCAATAGAGAAAATGTCTCTGTAAGATAGGGCTGTGGGCAAGCCTGTAGGTCATTTTCTTAATTTATGATAAGGGAGGGCCCAGTCCACTGTAGGTGGTGTTATCCCTGGGATGACGATCTTAGATTCCATAAGAAAGCAGGCTGAGCAAGCCATGAGGAGCAAGCAGGTAAGCAGCACCCCTCCATGGACTCTGCATCAGCTCCTGCCTCCAGGTTCCTGCTCCACCTTCCTTCAGTGATGGGTATGAAAGCTGAAGCCAAATAAACCCTTTCCTCCCCAGCTTGCTGTTGGTCATGGTGTCTCATAACAGCAGTAGTGACCCTAACGGAGACAGTCCTTAACAGACAATGACCACTGTTATCTGTCACCTTTCCCCCCAAAACCTAGAACCTGAAACTTCAGTGATTCAAAAACTCAATTTTCTAACCTAGCACGTGGATTCTGTCTAAAGCGCAAGTAGACAGCACGATACATAGAGTTGGTTGAAGGCGTAAGTCACAAACAATCCCACACCAGTTTGGAAATATGATTAATAGAATGGTTATTTATTTAAAGGGGAAAAACTTACAGATCACCGTCCCAGACGCGCAGTCACCAGAATCGGAGCAGGAAACCCAGCCGGAAGCCAGAGAGCCAGCGGAGGGCAGTGGCTGCTTTTTAAAAAAGAGACCACGCCCCAATGGGCAGGTATCTCAGCGGCTATTGGCTGAAGGAGCGGATAGAGCTCCCGCAGCAGGGTGGGGTAGGAGGTGGCTGACAATCTGCAGTACCCCCAGTGAATATGTGGAGGTGGGGTTCAGAACTCACTCTGTACCAGTCTCTCATCTGACTTCTGTTATGGTTGAACCTTCAATGTCTCCCCAAGGCTCAAATGGTAAAGCTTTGGCTGCCAGCCAATGGCACAATTAGGAGACAGTGGTATCCTTACACATGGAACCTAGTAAGAGGAAGTTAGGTCGCTGGTGTCCCCGTGGAGAGAAAACACCTTTTATTTCCCATGTCTGTAACCAGCCTCCTACGGCGTACATTCCCACCACGACCCTCCGTACTGCCGCAGGTCCAAAGCAACCAGCCTGAGCGACTGTGGACTAAACCTTTGGACACTGTGAGACGCTCAGCCTTACCTCCTTCCAAGTCGCTTCTGTCGGGCATGTGTGGCATTGACACATGTTGTAATGTAATGAAAGGCTCTCTGGGCGTATAGTGAAATAGTAAGGGAAGAGAGGCCTCCTGCCTTGGCCCTTCTTCCGGCAAGGCCAGGAATGCATCATGGGGGACTCACCTGGAAAGTGAAGGGGTGTCGTACACCTATACCTGTGGATTTGGTTCTCATGGGCTGAAACTAATATGCAGGAAGGAACATTCTCAGAAGGAGCTTCTGACCCTCACAGACATAATACTTCAGACATACCAGACAAACGGTCCCATCTCATAGAACTTATGACCTTTGTTTTAAAAATTCTGCAGGCAGATCTCTGAGTTCGAGGCCAGCCTGGTTTACAAGAGCTAGTTCCAGGACAGGCTCCAAAGCCACAGAGAAACCCTGTCTCGAAAAATCAAAAAAAAAAAAAAAAAATTCTGCCTACTTTCTTTTTTTAAGAATATAATAAACAACTTTTTATTTTAAAAGGGACATTTTCTATGGTTTAAAAAATGTGTGTGTGTGTGCGTGACTGAAGTATCCGCAGAGACCAAAAGTCAGATCCACTGGAGATGCAGCTCTAGGTGGTTGTGACCTGGCCTACAATGATGCTGGGAACTGAACCCGGGTCCTCTGAAAGAAGAGTAAACACTGCTTAGGCACTGAGCCATCTCTCTAGCCTCTTCTCCCAGGGTGTGGTAATGCATGCCTTAATCCCAGTACCGGGGAGGCAGAGGCAGATGGAGCCCTGTGAGCTTGAGGCCGGCTTGATGGCTTGATCTACGTATGGAGCATCAGGCCAGTCAAGATTATATAGTGAGACTCTGGAAGGAAGGAGGGAGGGAGGGAGGGAGGAAAGAAGGGAAAGAAAAGAAATTTAAGAAAAAAAAATCTCTATGACTCCAATCCCCTTGCATATTTTCTGACTTTACTCATTTGGTAAGGGTGTCTGGAGCGTATCAGAAACACTCCAGACCTTCCCAGACAGTACGGCTGGGGACGGAGGTTCCAGGAGAACTGTGGGACCTTTGACATGTGTGTAGCTGGGATATGTTAAGAAGAGCAATCAATTCAGGGCTCAGCCATCCGAGCAGCCACCGCATTTCTGGCTCTGCTGCTGGTCACTAGTCGAGTGACCTTCCCCTCCACCCGCCTCAGTTTCCACATGACTCCAGGGGGGATAATCCCTTCACCATAGCTTTGTTGGGAGGATTAGCTCGGGTGACCGCTGCCTAGAATAGTCCCTGGCCCTCAGCAGGCTCTGGGTAAGCCTGGCTGTAAGGATAGCTGGCTGCAAGGCCTCTGTGCATTGGCTGGCCGCAAAGAATGTAGTCAGTGCACAGCCGAAATGAATCGCTTTTGTTTGCCCTGGGCCGACAAAAGAGGTCCCCTGGCTGTTTCTGGGTGTGAAGCAGCCAAGGCAGAACGAGTTCTAAGAGCCCCCTTTGTCCTGACAGAGGCCTGGTTTGTCAGACACAATGCTGCTCTGGCTGCCCTGGAAGCCTGTACGGCTGTGACAAATCTGTTTGGGTTGGAGCGGCACCAGGTCACCGCTGCGATGTGTCCAAGCTCCCGGGCTGCCAGGCCTGGTGCACTCAGGGCAGTGAATTCATTCAGGGCTGCCTTAAGCATGGGGCACTTGGAACTTTGGGCTTTAAATTCAGAGAGTCAGCAATTCATTTTGATGACTTTGCCCCTCTCTGGGTGGAGGCGTCCTGGGACCCCTAGCCTGCCAGTAGGTAGCGGGGCTCCTGAGAAGACAGTCTAGACTCCAGGAGCAAGCATCAACGTCAGAAAATCCGAATTCTCTATTGTGGGAAGCTCTGCAGAGCCCATGCCAAGTAGACCTGGGCTGGAGAGAGCCACTGGCTTTGCAAAGGGGAGCTCGCAACAGAATCTGACAGAGGCATTCCTTAAGAACTGCCACTCATTCTGTCCTGCTCCCTCTGTGGCCTCTGACCCCTGGTGGTATATCTGGCCCTTCAGTTTATGGCTGTGTGACAGGTGTGGTCCCTGGATTCCGGCTCCCGTGGAAGCTGTTCCTGGCCACAGCCAGCCCGTTCCTTTCCCTGGAACAGAGTGTACCATCTTGAGAGCAGAACCACACATGTCCAGAGCCTGGCTGCATTTTGGCTCCCAAGCTGTTTAACGCTTCTTAATTCATCCCCTTGCCATAAGGCCTATCGCTTCACGCACTTCCTTTTCTTCCTTTTTCTTTTGGTTTCTTTAAAATAGGGTCTAACCCAGATCAGAATTCACCAGGTAGCCCAGGCTGGCCTAAAACTTGTAGCAATTCTTCTGCTGAGTGCTGGGTTCCCAGGAGCGAGCTGCCACGCCTGGCTTTATTATTACTCCTTTCAGTGTGTTTAGGACATTCCCACTGTGTGATCCCCAGAGCTCTGCCTCCCCAAACTGAACCTCTATACTCAGTAAAGGATAACTCCTTTTCCCCCAGCCCCTGGAAACCTTCTGCTGTCTGTCTGTCTCTCTGTCTGTATTAATCTGCCCAGTCTGGGCAGATCATGCATGCAGAAACATGTGGTATATGTTTTTGTGACTGGCTTATTTCATCCATGTTGTACCCTACCACAATTTCCTTCCTCCTTAAGGTTAAAGAATATAGGTGTTCGTTCGCATGCGCACACTCTCTCTCTCTCTCTGTCTGCCCCCCTTCCTGTCTCCCGCTCCTTCTCCCCCCCTTTCCCTTCCATTTTTTACTTTTACATTTTTTACATGCAATAGGGGTTTGCCTACATGTAAGTCTATGCACCTCATACATGCTTGGTGCCCAGAAAGGCACCGTGCTTGCCAGGGTGTTAATCAATGTGATGCCGTTGGCCTGGTGTTAATGAAGCACTCACAGGGCTGGACGAGCTGCTCGTAACTGACCAGGAGGTGCATTGCTTCATGGGCATTCAGAAGTGTCCCCAGAATCATCACCTACTGTTTGTCACACCGAGTGTGGTTCACATCTTTAGGTCTCCGGCTCGCTGACCACTCCCTCCAAAAGCACTCAGCCTGTGGTAGCTACACACAGTAAATGCTTACTTGGTTCGGCTTGTGGTTCTGTTGATGCAATTGTGGGCACAACCTTCCTGTGTTCTTCTCAGTTCGATGCTCGCCTATCTGTCAATGAGGGTCTCTCTGATGGCCCCACAAACTCCGGTCCTTCAACAACCGTGTGAATGAAGGCTGCTCTGGGAGCGGTTTTTAAAGTTCTAGAAAAAGTATTGTTTCATACAACACTGGCTTCCCTCAACTGATCTGAAATGAGTGTGTGTCTCCATGGAGTCTTGGCAAGGCTTGAATAAATATGGCTTTGTCTTTCGAGGGAAAAGGCTCCTTGGGGGGTGGGGGTGGGGGGAGCTCCGTGAGAGTTATCTGTCTAAAATATAAGACCGGGGCCAGAGAGATGTCTCAGTGGGTAGAGGCCTGATGGCCAGAATTTGATCCCAGAAGCCCTCTTAAAACAAACAAACAAACAGAACAGATATGGCGACTTACATGTATAGTCCCTGCGTTCCTCATGGAGATTGTTAGGGCTGGAAAATGTAACTCGGTGGATGAGCACTTGATCTGCAGGCATGAGAGCCTCTATTTAGTACCTTTTAGTAGCAAAAACTAAATTTTTTTTTAAAAAATAACCTTTTTAAAAATAATGCACCAGCACACCTACTGGGATAGCTGGGAGGTAGAAGGGAGGCCGAGACCAAATAGCCCAGAAACCCTTGGGCCAGCAGGCCTGGAGTACACACTATAGCTGCAGAAGGAATGAGAAAGACAGGGTGGAAGACAAAAACCGACCCAGAAAAATTGTCTTCTGACCTTCACCCACAAGCCGCGGTCCACACACTAAATAAATACATAAATAACATCCAAGTCCAGGTGACATAATATAGGCTTCTGCCTTCCCAACACCCTGGCCGTTCTGGGGCCAATCAAGGGGGTGGTGGCGTGGGGGAGGCCATGCTAGAGAACCAAAGTAAGAGCTGGGAAAAGTTCCCAGGCCGCCCTCTCCTGGACACCTTGTCCAGAAGCTTTGCGGGTGCTGGCTGTGGTCTGGGGCTTCTTTCACCGGGGTTCCAGACAGCTGGGGTCACAGGCACCTCTGCTGCGCCCTCCCCTCCGGACCTGGTGTCTCAGGGTTCCTCGCCATTGCTTTCCCAAGCATGGAATGAAGAATTTATGGGGAAACGAAAAGCTTGCAGGTAGGGAAATGTACAGGGAGTCAAATCTCCTGCCGAAAACTGCCCGGCTAGCTTTCGTACTGTCATAGGCCTTTGATTGAAGCTGAAGGAAAAATCTATTAAATTGGAGATCTCTTTAAACTGCGGTGACATGAAACGATCAGAAAACGATAAAAACGAAACAAAAAACAAAACCAGTCTGTTCACACAACCAGAGCAAACCACACAACTGCCCAGAATACCCAGAATGCCTTGGGAAAGAGCGCCATCAGCAGAATTCTCCATGCTTTATGCTCCGTGCTCTGTGAACCTCAATTTCAGAAAAGATGAATCTTCTCCAGCAGTGACAAGAAAAATAAGTCCGGGTGGTTTTGCGTTTGATTTTGTTTTCAAAACAGCAATTTTCTCCTAATTACAAATTGTGTTTGTGCTTCACGTAAGATGCTTGGAAAACAAAAACACCACAAACTAAGGTCACTTAGATTTCGCTTCCCGGAAATGTCAGATTTAAGCTCTCTAACGTGTATATTCCCTCTACAGAAATATTTACAAAATATGGATCACAAAAAAATGAAACAAACATTAAAGCAAAAGGTTCCAGTTGGGAAAAGGAAGGGTGGGAGGGGAGGGGGGTGAGACAGAATAATATGGAGAATATGATCAAAGTATGTATACAAATATGAAGATGTCACTCTGAAGCCCGTTTGTATAGCTAAGATATGCTAAGTAAAAAGACTTTTGCAAGAAATTATATGTAAATATGTAGGGTCTTAGGTTTACTGATCTGTTAATTTCATATAGGAGCCTAGTTATACTAGCAGATACTCTCTTGAAAATATTTCCTAGTGGTCTGGAGAGATGGCTCGTTGATTAAAAACACTTGATGTTTTTCTCAAGGACCCAAGTTCAATTCCCAGTATCTCTCCACATTGGGCAGGTCACTGTCTTTAACTCCAGCTCCAAAGGAACCCAGCGCCCTCTTCCGGCTTCCACATGCATCTGCACACATATGTATGCAGCATATGTTCACAGAGAGACACATACATATAAAATAAAGACTATAAAAATGAATCTTTAAAATGCTGCCTAATGGCCACATGGAGTTCTGGCATTTGACTGTACTGCAATTCCCTCTGAGCAGGTATAAAGAATATCACAATGGCTTTCTTTCAAAAATAAAGGTTTAATCTTGTCTCTGGTTTTCTTAGTATAAACCCCTAAACACTGTCTCATAATTACACATGCCGGACTTCAGTCTTATGCAGTCTTCAAGGTCATCATTTAATTGGCTTTATTAAGTACTGTCACGCGGTAAGAATGACACACATGTACCAAGCAAAGCAGAAAGGAAAAACGATACCAGCTGAGGATCCAGAAGCATCAACAGCTGAAGCTGTTCCCTAATATCAGCGTTAAGGACAGGCCAGAGATGAAACCGTCTGCTGATACCAACTAGGAAGTTCAGAAGTTGCTAAAATACGTCTGATCCATCCCTTCAAAAGCGCAAACCAGCCAGGCTGGGCTAGTGGCTCAGCTGAGAACACTTCCTCAACAAGCACAAAGCCCTGGGTTCACTCGCCAGAACTGCATAAACTCGTCATGGAAAAAATAGTCAGAAGGAAGTACTCCATTAAAAAGAAATATAATTTTTTAAGAGGAGGGGAAAAGAGAAGGAAAGAGCAATGGAGGAGAGGTAAAGGATCAAGAGGGAGTAAAGAATGACGAAGGGGAAAGGGGGGAAGAACAAAAGCACAGATGGCGATATGTAGGCGCAACATTCTGTCTGCCAGTCAACTCCCAAATAACAACACAGAGATTTATCAATTAAGTGCTTGGCCCATAGCTTCGGCTAGTTGTTAACTAGTTCTTACAACTTAAATTAGCCCACGTTGTTTACCTATGTACTACCACGTGGCTCGGTCTCCTTTTTCTCCCCACATCTCCTGCTGCTCTTCCTTTCCTCATTTCAGCGAGCTCTCCCTGTCCCGTCCCACCCAGCCTCTTCCTGCCTAGTTATTGGCCATTTAGCTCTTTATTAAACCAATGAGAGTAACACACCTTCCCAGTGTACAAAAGGATTGTTCCACAGCAGTGAAATGTATGAAAAAGGTAAGACAAGAAAAATAGAAGAACTCTTCAGTAATCCAATAAAATTCACAGAGCTTTAGTATCTAGAACGGTAAGTGAAAATGGGAACACTAAGGTACAGGACACCACCATGAAGTCAGTGGCAGCAGCAGCAGCTGCAAGCGACACACCTTCACACCTGGATCTCTCTCTTCCCCAGGCCCCTCTGAGGCCCACCAGGAAATCCCTACTGCCACCTTTGACAAAGTCTCACTATGTAGTCCGTGCTTGCCTACGTGAAGATCTTCCTGCCTCAGCCTCCCAAGTGCCAGGATTATGGGTGTCTATGTTCTGAAAGCTCCATGAAAGCAGAAAGCCGAGAGCAAAATCCCTGTTCCGAGAGCTGCCCCTCTGTCAACTGCACCCGGTGACTCTAGGCCCCAGATTGACCGTTCTGCTCCCTGGAAATAACTCTGTTGAGGGGTGAGTGAGGAACCATCCTTGAGCGCCACAGAGCCACAGAAGCCAGTGAGAGAGTCAAGCGCCACGGGCCCCACTTTTGAGAACTCTGCCCGTCTCAGACTCACTTCTGAAGCCTTTGCCTGAGCCCGAGTGTCGCCAGTAGGGCTGTCCTCTGTAGGACTGCTATCAGTAGGGCTGTCGTCTGTAGGGTTGGACCGCTGTTCTGGTCTCTCTCTGGTGGTCCTGGATTCTCCCCTCTCATGTCAACAGTTCAGCCCCTTTACCTAACAGTTTACCGTTTCCCACGGTCTGTTGTCGCCTCTCTCGTTCCTGTTACACTTAGGCGATATAAAGATACTGTCATTTCATTGGTGTCTGAAAGCGTGGACTCAAAGAGGAATGTGGGTGTGTGGACTCCCAGAAGCAGGCTTTAAGGAAGAGATCGTTCGGAACAGGTGGCTACATCGCCAAGGGCAGCACACTGCCAGAGGTTTGAGCACAAGGAAGTGCCCAGGTTTAGCTCACCTGAGAGGAAGAAGGAACCCCCCCCTCCCTGCCTCATGCACCCCAGTAAGAGAGCACACTGGGAGGAAATGCCTTTGTATTTGCCCCCAGCGAACAAGGCTGGCTATCATTTTCAAATGACTGCTATCTAGGTAGTGGTAGAGCTAATTCTCTTACATTAGCTCATCTGAGCCTCAGGGTGTCAGCAGCTTCGGTTTCCAAACGAAGAGAGGGCACAGAGAGGCAAATGACCTTTCCAAAACTATAGCAGTGATAAGTGACAAGCCCAGAGCAAAGGGACAGCTCAGAGGGTGGAAGCACTCGCTGCGCAGGTCTCCCGACCTGAGCGACCTGAGCGTGATGGCAGAACAGGCGAGGCACTCTGCCATGGAGGCGGGAGGGGGAGACAATTACCTGGAAGCTGGAAGACCACCTAGCCAGAGTACACAGCAGAGCAACAATAGGAAAGAGCCTTCCTCAACAAGGTGGGAGGAAGTACTTCCGAAAAGTTGTCCTTTGACCTCCACATACATACTATAGCACATGTTCACACACGCACACGCACGCATGCACGCATGCATGTAAACACACACACACACACTGATTGTAAATAAACAAAACATTTGTAATGACATCAGGATTTGAACTCTTTATGGTACTGAACTCATGCCCCCGGGCCGTATTTATAGTGCGGCATCATGAAATATACATTTGGTATTATATTTAAACTTGATCAGCCACCTGCATTTCCCTACACTCCCAGCCACATCGCTCCCTGTACTGTGGGGTGGGGGGACCTGAGCACTTCATTTTTCTTGTTTTCCTCATAGGACTGTTGGCTTTCTTTGTGGCTGTGCTTGCCTGTTCCCTTCCGTTCAAGAGTCATATTCCTGGCATTTTGACCACAGTGTAGTTTTTTGTGTTATTTATAGATAATGTAACTCAATCCAGATACTATCTCATGATTAGTTCTGAGTAATTCAGCAGATTAGAAGGGCTTTGGTTTCATCTGTGAAATGCAATAGATTAATAACAAAGGATAAGAAAGGATTTCTTTGTGTATTGTTTGTAACATAAAAAATATTGCTATTTTGTTTGGTTTATTTATCTATAATTCATCTCTGCTCAATGCCAGGATACATCAGAAAGGAAGCTTTCTTGGTACACTGGTTTTAATACTTTCTTCAGTTTTTCCTTGCTGTTTTGTATTTGCAGCCCAAGTCTCTTCTTGTTATGCTAACTCTTCTTCCCAGAATTAGCATTCTCTGATATTAATATTCTAAAGTGGATATGGAAGGTAAGTCTAATGTAAGCTCATTTAACCAAGGCTGCATGTCACTATTTGTGGTGGGACTTTTCTGGGGAGATGGGAATGGATGTCTGTTCACCCCAGACAGGATATCAAGAACAGACCAAAGAAACAATTCCACACTCTAGCTGTGAACCAATGAGTCACTTACAAGAGCAGGGGTGGGGCCTATTTACAGGAGGATGGGGACTCCAAAACAGCTGCATCCTTAGAACTCTGTGACTGCACTGTAAACGACTCCACAGACTGTTCACAGCCTGAAGAAAGGCCTTGATGACTGTTCACAGCTAGAGAAAGGCCTTGGTGACTGTTTCGCTGCCTAGAGAAATCAATCAGGGAAGGACTGGGCAGGGAGGGTTACAGAACACACCTTCAAGTCTGAGCAACAGCTGATTCTCAGGGCATGCTAGGCTTTTTCTCCAGTGTCTTTGGGCATTGGAGGAACGCAACACCCCAGGCATTAACTATTTCCTTAGAGAGTCTAAAACTTTGCAGTACAAAAGCATGTGGGATTGCTTTTGAATGCCAAGTATTTAAAGTCCCTTAACATAATGACTTATTAATAAAGCTCCCCGTGGCTCATAAATCAATGTTACTAACAAATCCTACTTAATCAGGGAATATAATCTGATTAACTGGAATAAAACATGCATCTAAGATCTCCAGCAATTTGCTGAGCTTGCACTACACTGTGTGTGAAAAACACAGTCCATGCCCACACCTTCCCCCCGGGGCCACTGCTGGCTCAATTCACCCACAACTGTCAGCAACCCCACCAGGGGTCCTGTTTGTTCTGACAGGTAGCTAGTTTCTTTGCCTGCTGTGTCCTGAAGTCATAAAGCCACTCAGCCTCCTCTGAGCCCCCAGAGGTCATGCTGGCAGGAGAGGACAGTGAAGCTGGAAGATGCAAAGAGAATGGAGGGTAAGGAACTAGGGTCACCACCCCTCGGGCCAGCATGGGAGGGTGTCTGATCAGGAACACGAGAGGACCTTCAAAGTTCAGGCAGATGGAGGTGTCTTTCCCTGTCTCTCCAGACCCTGTGTCTGCTGGTCACCTTTCCAGAACTTTCCTAGAGAATGTTTCACTCAACAAACTGACCCAGTCACTAGATTCTGAAACAGAAAGAGCTAAGCCGAAAATCCCTACCCAAGCCATAGTATAACTCCCTAATGTAGCTTGGTGCGTGTGGCCCTGTGATTGGTCTTCAGCACATGCAGACAGACCACACACCACACACACACACACACACACACACACACACACACACAAATAAAGATCTCTATATTTCCCAGATTCCCTGCTTTTCTTTCTACCCTTCATTGGTTTGGACCACTGCATGCAGGTTTCTGCTCCCCTTTGCTCCACCTTCTTCCCCAGAAGAGGGCTGGGTGGGGTCAGTGAGGAGGAAGCAGAGTGTGTCACTCCTCCCAGGGCCTGTCTCCTTTGATTCTTCTTCAAATTTCAGGCCAGATCCCACCTTTGGGGCCTGTTCTCTGACAGAGTGGCCTAAGGCATATTCGCTCCTTAACTCTGACAGTCTGTCAGTGAGCCAGCTGTCAAACATGAGAGGACCTGGTTCTTTATGATCCATCCCGGGGCTGAGGAGACAAGTACCGAAAACATGGCCGCATCCAATCTCGGCAAGGAGCCATGCGGTCCAGTGCGTCATCATGGCAGGTGCTAAGTTAGACACAGGACAAAGACACAGTGTCAGAAAAGCCCTGTGGTCAGAGCTCAGCATGAGAGCCACCAGGGGATGCATGTGATGTAAGTGCCACCATAGCAAAGCATCAGGGGACTCGGGCAACTTCCGCTTTGACCTCTAAGAGCTACAGTGCTTGGTTTGAAATGTTTTATTTGAATTAAAAAAAAAAAACTCTCATGCTAAATGGCTCTTCGTTTGCTTTTCTGGTTTTAAAGTGAGGCCTTGTCTCCAAAACAACCAACAAACACAAGGATAGGTACAGCTTGGTGGCAGAGTTTGGCTAGTATATGTGAGTGCCTAGGTTCCATCTTCAGCAGAGGAAGAGGAGGGGAGGGGCTTCCAGAGTCATCATCACCTACCCCTTGTGTGCACCGCTAGACTCTAAACAGCCCCTGGGAGGTACTGGTAGCATTCCTAAACACTGCCACCGTGTGGCCGTATGAAGATTTAAGGGAGACTCATCCGAGCCTGGTCACCGTCACCTTCTGTTGCTACAACCCACGCAGACAACTCCAGCAACCATGACCACAAGTTCCTGTGTTCGGAGAACTAATTGCACAAATAAAACTACCACAGGGAGCCCACCTATGAAGGGCAGTGCTCAGAATCTGTCGATGTGACATTTCTTGGGAGGGTGGGGGAGACCACAAACCAGTCACCTCTCCAAACTCTGGTCTTGAGGAAATTTTGGAAAGCTCCTCTAAGAAGTGGTGCCTCCCTTCCAGTTCAGATCTGCAGCACTGTGTGTGGATAAAAGTGCTTGGAACAACATCGGTTTCTGGAAGTTTCCGTAGCGCCGGTGCCTTCCAGAGTCAGTACAGACAGTGCTTGCAGCTAGGGACAGGCTTGAATCAGCTTGCTCCTGATAGACTAAGAAACGGGCGTCAGGTAGATCCGTCTAATTGAGCCTGGGCGACTGAGCATGCAGAGAATAGGCTCCACGCTCGACTGGGATGCTGGACCCACTCCTGCAACCGGATAGGTTAGGGCCTTACCCCTGTCATTGTGTGGTCCATCAGGGCTATCACAGTCCGGTGTACGTGGCTCATCAATCCAGACTCTCTTACGTCTGCGAGAGAGTCAGATTTCCTTGCTGTGGGTCCTTTGTCCCACTTACATAAATGGGAGAAGAACGGATCCGACCTGTATTTGCTCGGTCACCTCTGCAGCTTGTCACATAAAGTGGCGTGCCCAAGACTCAGGTTGCAGGTTTGCTGGATTAACCGTCGAGGAACAAGAGCCTGTGCCAACATCTTCACTGGCGACAATAATCACAGAAATATTTTCCATTGCATCATGCTTTTGACATTGCCTACATACTGTGGGGGTACAGAGCCAGATGATTTGATTGGGAGCCTGAGATTCAATTTAGATGAAGTAGACTAGAGCAAACGGGCAGATATTTTACCTTAAAATATAAGGGTTTTTTTTTCTAGCCTTAAATAAGATTAAGAAGGGAAGGTAAAAAGAAAACTGATTGCAGCCCCTGCTCTAACAGAATCCTGTTAAGAGCCAGGCCTGTGAGGGGGAAGTGCAGCATTTATTTGGTTAAGTACGCATTTGTTGAATGGCTCTAGGAAACTGTACAGATATGAAAACTGCGGGTGCTTGTAACCTACACAAGTATCTTCATGCACAGCAATTCTATGTGTCGTAGATCCTACATTAGTTATTTGTTACAGCAGAAAGAAAAAAAAAAGCACTGTGCAAGCCCAGTGATCAAGAGGGCATTGTGGGAGGAAAGAGGTTTGAAATGACCCTCCAAGGACTCAAAGTACTTGGACAGATGAGGACAAGGACGTAGAGAGACTTCGTAAAGAAGGCGTGGCTTGGACATACCTGTCTTAGTTAGGGTTGCTACTGCCGTGATGAAACACTGTGATCAAAAGCAACTTGGGGAACAAAGGGTTTATTCGGCTTACATAACTCAAGTCCATTGAGGGAAGTCATGACAGGAACTCAGACTGGACAGGAACCTGGGGACGGTAGCCGATGCAGAGGCTGTGGAGGGGCTCTGCTTATTGCCTTGCATGGCTTGGTCAGCCTGCTTCCTTATAGCACCCAGGACCACCAGGCCAGGGACGGCACTGCTCACAATGGACTGGGTCCTCCCACATCAATGACTAAGAAAATGCCCTACAGACTTGCCTACAGTCTGATCTTATGAAAGCATTTTCTCATTGCGGTTCCCTCCTCTCAGGGGACTTTGTGTCAAGTTGACATAAAAACTAGCCAGGACAGCACCTTTCAAAAGCAAGAAAGTACATGTGGGGAAACACGTACAGTGCAGACTAGCTGGGATAAGGAAATCCCCGGGGGGTAAAGCCGAACAATTCGGGTGATGTGGAAGCCCATGGAAGCCAGTATCACCAATAGAATTTAGTCAGAAATCTATAGGTCTGAAACAGGCGAAATACCAGAGAGAGCATAATAGCACATTGAACATAAGATGGTTGAATAGCTAATGGGGAGATGGTGAGGCCACTTTGAGACTGAAACCATCCGGAACTGAGCCGGACTATGTTCAGGGAGTCCCCAGGGAGTTAGATCCCTCATAGATAATGTCCAGTGAGTGTGGAGCCCATGGAGAGGTCTGAGTGACCAGAGCCACGGCTGCAAGGGACAGCAGAGAACCGAGCCACACTGTCTGTGTTGGGCTTCTGCCTTCTGCTTTCCAGTCTTTCACCAGGACACTCACCAATACAGCAGGAGCTCACTGGCAAGGGATCCTTAGAAATGGGACCTGTATGAGAAGGTCAGGGAGCGGCAGGACCAGACTTCACTCAGCATCACAGTATGGTGGGAGGATGGCAGGAAGACTCATTGTGTACAGGCTAGATGATACCCCAAAGATAACAATATCCTGTCCCTGAAGCATTTACAGGGTTACCTTCTATGACCAAAGGACATTGTAGATATTACTGTCTTGAGATCGGGAGCTCACGCTGCATTATCTAGACGGGCCCAATATAGTAACAGAACTCCTTACCAAAGGAGCCAATAGTCAGACAGAGATAGAGCGCAATGCGGTCTAAAGATGGGAAGGGGCTACAGACCAGGGTCCCAGGCAGTCCCCTGAAGCCGGAGAAGAAATGCATTCTTCTCTAGAACTTGGGAAGGAGCCAACTTTGCAGCAGCTTGACTTCGGCCAGTTGAAAACAGCTTCCGGGATCCAGGACGGGAAGAGGGTACAAGTGTGCTGCGTTATGCCGCCATGTCTGTGGTGACTTGTTAAAACGACAACAGGAAACCAGTCCAGTGTATGGGACGGAATGGGCCTGATGAATAAATTATGCTGACTTCACTGGCTTTCTTTCCGGGATACACAAAAGATAGGTTGTCCCACAGCCTCCCAGAGACACTAGGTTGCCAGGGATGTGAGGGGCTGGGTGCTGGGCATCACTTTCTCCTTACCACGTGGACCCACACACTGGGCAGGCAGCACAGTTGCCTTGTGGCAGCTGCTTGTGAGTTTCTGGTACTCACGTCCAAGACCATCAGAAAATCTTTCCTCCTCTTCCTCCTTCTCTCTCCCCTCTTCCTCTCCCCTCTCCTCTCTCCTTCCCTTTTTTCCCTCCTCCTTTCTTCCCCCTCTCTCATTTCTAGGTTCCTTTTCTCTCCCTCTCCCATCCAGGAGACCAACCAGCCTATGAGGCCTCACTCTCCTTCTGGGCCTCAAGCCTTGAGAGTTCCTGGCCAAGAAAGGCCGTGTATATTTGTCTTGTGCGGCTCTGCCTGTGCAGACTGTCTGAGGTAACCCACAGCGTGTCTGAGGGAATGTCGGGGAGCCAGGTAGGAACCGGCACCACAGCTTCCCTGGCAGAGATCCTGTCCTGGGAAGAACACTTTTGCTTGTGTGAAGGCCTTACCCATGGATTATTTACACTCAAGAAATTAATACTGAAGAACAGGGAACAACCCAAAGCCAGTGGGAATGGAGATGGTGAAACGCGGTGCTAAAGAAGAGTCTGCAATGATTTCAGGAGTGCTAATGCCTGCAACGGAACACTCCTTTCCCCACGGTCCCCAGCAGTGTCTGATCTCTAGGCTCCTACTGTTCGCCACAATGACCGCCCCCCCCCCCCGTCCCCCGCCCTGCGTCTCATGACTGAGCACTTCCGGGGCGCCTTGCTTTGTTCCGGATGCCCCATCAACCCCCTTGCTTTTCGATTCGCTGCACCTGTGGTACAAACTGCGTCACACCTCGGCAGAGTGCTGACCCTGACGTCCAGCTCACATCGATTTGGCCGTGAAGTAGAGCCCTTTCCCACAGCGCCACCTCTACCACCCTAGCTGGGGACGGCTGTCTGCTCATCCTGTAACACACCGCTCCTTAAGCTCTAACTGGATGCCATGCTCCCGTAACACACCAAACAGAGCCTCCCAGTTTCCTCTGCAAAGAGATTGCTTCAGTCCAGGGAGAGGTTCTCACTTGGCATTTTTGACATCCGAGTAGGGGTAGTTTAGAGGGACTGAGGGCTGTCCTGTGTATAAAAGGTTATTTAACAGCGTCCATGGATGCTACTCACTTGATGCCAGCAACAGCTGACAATCAGAACTGTCTGCAGATACTGCACATTTCCGGGGGAGAGGGGGAGACGATGAAGCACCTCTAATTAGGCCCTACTAGTAGTGAGTGTCATCAGACTGGCTACTTCCTGAAAGGAACTGTCAGCTCATTCCAAAAAAAAAAAATGCATTTCAGCATAAACATATCGGTCAACTCGGCAGAGTCGAGACAAAAGACGAACGACTAAGTATAACCGTGAGGGAGTTTCTAGATGGAATTAGCTAAGGCTGGAACGGTACTTGAGTATGGGCGGTACCATTCAATGGCCTGGCATCCAGGTCTGAACGAAAGGAGAGGGTGAGCCTTTCTTCCCGCTCTACTTGCTGACTGGATACAACGTGATCCCAGTGATTCCTCTTCTTCTTCCCAACATGATGGACTGTTGTACCCTTAAGCCATGAGCCCAAATAAACTTATCCTTCGAAGCCAATTTTGCCAGGTGTTTTTGCAGCAGTAATGAAAAAGTTACTAATGCAGCCATTGTCATCTAACCCTAAGGAGAGGTCTGGTACTGACTGAGAAGAAAAAGATCTGTGAAGCTGGTAGGCTGTCAGGCACAGGCACAGTTAAGTCTACACCCAGCCCTGTGCTTGAAGGAGATTGCAGAGGATCCAGCCATGAGGACCAGAGACCACTGGCTGCCACTCTTTGGGCATCCAAGCCCGGACACTCTGCATCACTGTCTAATCTCCTGGGAGGGTCTGGATTCCACACTCCAGAAAGTGTGTGGTCTGTGGTTATGCATAGAGAGGGTGTAGAGGTTTACAGAATGCCGGGAGGTTTTGTTCTGCTAAAGCTGTTCCAGGTTGCCCTGCTATCCTTCACCCTAGTTTGGAGGAGAGCCAGGGATACAGGAGGGGAGTGTTTGTTGGTTGATGTTCTTGAGATTTTAGAAACTGAAGCTTTGCCGGGGTTTGGTGTCCTCCAGCTGCAGACCCTGGAGAGCTGAGCGTGTGAGAAGTTTGTCTAGATGAATCCAGGAAGTGTCCAAAAGTTCATGAAGGAAGGGGGGAGGGAGGGGAGAGAGGGAGAAGAGGGGAGGGGAGGGAGGGCAGAGGAGGGCAGGAGAGGGGGACAATATACAGTGCTTTCAAACCCAGGTACTCAGGATTAGAGCAGGCTCTCTGTTTGCAGTTGTAACTCACAGCCCAGCTCCATCATGGTTGATTCGTTCTCCATGACACCTCTCACTTAATAACTTCACCTGTGTCTAAATGGCTTCACTTTCCCAAGACTCTTGTCTCCTTTAGTCTCGACTTCCTACAGGCCAGGGTCTGACAGTTAATTCTGGGCTGTCAAGGTGGCTCAACAGGTGAAGGCAATTGCCACCAAGCCTGATGACCTGATTTTTAATCCCTGGGACCCACACGGTGGATTGTTCCTACTAGTGGCCCCCTGGTTTCCACATGAGCGCATGGCATGAGCACCCATAACATAGACACAAACACAATTAATGAATGTAGGGGCTGGAGAGATGGCTCAGAGGTTAAGAGCATTGCCTGCTCTTCCAAAGGTCCTGAGTTTAATTCCCAGCAACCACATGGTGGCTCACAACCATCTGTAATGGGGTCTGGTGCCCTCTTCTGGCCTGCGGGCATACACACAGACAGAATATTGTATACATAATAAACAAACAAACAAATAAACAAACAATGAATGTAAAAAAAACCCACACAACTCAAAAAAAAGAAAGAAATTTCAGTCTGAAAAGTATATGTTTACATATTCATTGATACTAAGCCAGCAGTGATGGTATCCTTTTGTGAGCTGAGGCCAAATGTCCAAAAGGCAGCTTAAGAAGAATCCACCTGACTCTCCCTCCTTCCACGCCAGTACGACCATTTTTATGACAGTGGTTCTCAACCTTCCTAAGGCTGCGACCCCTTAATACGGATCTTCATGCTGTGGTGACCCCCAACCATAAAATTATCGTCATTGCTACTTCATAGCTGTGATTTTGCTGCTGTTATGAATTTGTAATGTAAATATTTTTTGGGAGATAGAGGTTTGCCAAAGGGATCATGACCCACAGGTTGAGAACCACTCATTTATGAGATTTTGCCCAAAACAACACATAGCTTCCTGTGGACTTTCTGGAATAGGAATTGTTTGGGCAGTTATCTGGATGGATTTTTTGGCTACATCAACACAGGCCTTTAGCCTCTTGATAGCAGTGAAAAAGTAGGCAACAAATGTAAAACACTACACAGAAAAAGGGGGAAATAACCAATAAAACATCTGGTTGCTTCTATGGGGACAGCTGTGGGTCCCTGAACTCTCAGAAGGACTGGGGAGGACAGACACATCTTAGGTTTGGCCTTTATTTATGAGTTTGAAGGCCTGAGTGTTTATCCACAACTGCCACGCCTCGTTAGCTGAGGGTTGCTCCTGGGATCATTAATTCTGTGGTCCCTCAAGTCTGCTGCTCGTGTGGTCAACCACGACCCTCTGGGCAAAGAACACCCTCTGTGGGAGAAGCTGGCCTCCAGGATACTCGGACAGAGCTGCGCTGGGTACCCTTGACTATCTAAGAAATTCCCCAGAAGTTTGGTGACCTGACGTGACAGAAGTTTGTCACGGCAGAGTACTGTGAGTCAGGAGCCCAACTGAGGCTCAGGGCTGGCTCTGCTCGGGTCTGAGGTCTCTCACGGGCAGCATGGGGCCGTGGGCTAGGACCTTTGGCGTTGGCCTTGCTGGGGTGAGTCCCTGTCCCACCTCACTCAGGATTCTGTTCCTCACAGGTGAACACTCCAAGGACTTCAGGTCCCTGCTGCCTGATGGTCAAAGGCTCCTTCAGTCTGTAGTTCTATGCATACTTGGTAGAGATGCTCACTGCAGGGCCGCTGCTTCCCTGGGATGCGACTCACTCTGGGGACTGTGTCCATCCACCGTCTTTCCTTCATTAGAAACTCCGCTCACTGGAAATGAGGTGGTAAATCCCGTCACTCCAAGAGAAAAGACTGTGTCGGACCCAAGGAACAGGTTCCTTTCTCACACCTATCTCAGGACTGTGAGAACTGCCCACCAAGGCGGTAGGGACCCTGCACTGAGTCGAAGGGTGTGACTCCAGGGCACGGGTCCACGTTATCACTCTGTATACTGTCCCTGGAGGACCGGAGACACCGCAGTTCTTTCCAGAGGCACCTCAGAATAGCGGAATGGTACTAAAAACGGGGTACATCTCATCATCTGGGGAAGTTTGGAAAGAATTCTTCATTTTCTCAGCAAGCCTGAAACCCCCCTGAACGGAATGACAGACAGGTTCTGTGCTAAGTCAGCCCTACAATCCAGCCCAACCAAAGAGCTTCTCCCCCACCGCCAGAAGCATAACAGGATTGGATCCCCCTGGTGCACGCCTCCTCTTCACAGACTGTGGCCAACGCCTTCCCAAGCCTCCCATTTCCTCTGCTGTCTTTCCAACCTTGGTGATTTTTTTTTTTTTTAACGTATCACACCAGCCATATGATACTGCTCTGCCGAAACCTCTCCACTGGTCAAATGACAAACGGAAGGCTGGGGTGGGAACGGGTTTCTGCGCGTCCCCTAATGGTTGGCACTTCTTCCCACTCTTCTGCTCTTTCTGCCACACTGCCCACCCCTTCTGTCTCTTGACTGTGTCCGGCATGGTCTCGGTTCAGGAACTTTGCGTCTCCCATCTCTACCTAGATAGGTACCCCATGGACATGAACATGGCCTCTACGGTAGATAGTTAATCTTGTCAGTCAACTAGGAGACAGGACTCCGAGTGGTCCTGTGAGTACATTTCCAGGAAGGGTTAACCGAGGAGGGAAGAGTTCCCTAGAGTGGGAGGCACCCTCCAGCAGATTCCCGGATGTAAACAAGTCTGAGGGGAAAGCGGTGTTGCTTTTGCCTGCTCACCTCTTCACTCCTTACTAGTGAGTGCACCTACCTTGTTAACTGCTACTGCTGCTGCCCTCCTTCACTGGCTCTAGAACCCAGCTCCTTTAGTCTCCAATATGTGCTGTGGAATATTTTATTTTAAGGTGTGTTACTTTTGTTTATGCTCTGGAACATTTGTTTAATGATGCAAAGATGTGTTTGGTTAAATAAAATTCACCTGTGGTCCAGAGGCTGAGTCAACATCTAGCTGACAGGAAGTGGTAGGGAGGAGCCAGGTGGAGAAAGGTTTATAAGGAGGGATGAGGAAAAGCATGGGAGATGCGAGGAGGCGAGCTAGGTGAGCTGCTTGCTATTCAGCCTCTCTGGGAAACAGGATTCTACCTCAACCTTTGAATCCTGAATTCTTTGGTGGTAGACAGACTTAGATAAGCTCTCTTAGTAGTTTGGAAAGAGTGGGTGCCTGAGGGAGCAGAATTTCTTCAGGCTGCTGCTCTTGAGGCCTAGCTGCTGCTGGTAGCGGCAGAGTTGCGGTTGCTGAGTAGGATAGCGGTAGTTTAAAAGGCAAACAATTTAAAAAGAGGACAACCAACACAGACTATAGAAAGATCAGCAGCTCTCCAGGAACCCACTGGGCTTTCCGCACCAGACTGGGACTGCAGCATCCAGCCTCATGTACTGAGTAGCGGTGTGCAGACACCATTGTTGGACAGCCTAGCCCACATTATACCAGCCAATCTAACAAGCCCCCTTGCAGTACACATTCACCCTGAGTTTCTGTTCCTCTGGAGGACCCTGACTAGTACCTTCAGTCTCGACTTTACTTTGTCATTGAAGCCCCTCTTTAAAATCCTGTTTGGAATTCTGACACGTCACATCTCCAACCCCATCTGAATTTTCTTTTTCTTCAATGTGCCAATCACCTTGAATATACCGTATTTATTATAAGCCTTCCCTACCCCCAAGACTAGGGAGTAATTGATATGCTTACTACTTACTTGGGTCTAGAATTCTTCTCATGGAGGTACTCAATAATTGTTTGATGAATTAATAACTGAATGAATTTTATGCTAATCTCTGCCCTTCCAATGCTGGCATCCATCTTTTTTCCCTTTGCATAAACTGGCATCCTTCTTTGACAAGATGTTGGCTTTTTAAAAAGCCTTAAAACTAAGAGGCACATTGCCCTCAGGATCTGTAGCCTTTGGTCCTCAGGACCTATAGTAGTGTCTCCTTCCTCCAATGAGCCCTGACTCCCTCAATTTTGTCTCTAGGGGATTTTAAAGAATTAACACATGCACTGACATATCGATTAAAAACAAAGTGTATCTGTGCGCTACAATGTCACTGAGCTGTACAGTGGCACCAAGCAAACCACTGCCAGGTGCTCCATCATGGATAATTTTGAAAATATTATGGTAAGTAAAGACATAAGGCCAAAGTTAACCTGTAAGCCAATCCCACTTGCCCAAGGACGGATAACTTCCTGGAATGCTGGGGGCTGTGGTTCTCAGGAATTAACAAGCTACATGCTTTTGCTCCCCTAAACAAGTTGGTTTGCACCTTCCAGAAGTGTTTGATTGGGTGTGGGCAGGAGGTACAAAGGCAGGAAATACGTCAGGATGTATGCTTGCCCCTGATGGGATCTGGTGCTATTAGCCTTCTCGTTTTGTCTTTTTAGGCCTCTGTAAAACGTTACTAGTGGCCATTTTCTGGGAACCCAGAGATGGACCTGGCCAGAGTCCATCACTTTGGCCGGTATTTAATTAAAGCTTGCTTCAAATTGGCTCAAAAATTGTGGAATAGGTCTTTTTCCCACGATTTTCAGGATTAACAAAGACCATGAGTCTTATGATTCCACCGACAACAAATGTCCTGGAGTTGGTGGGTGCTGGGGAAGCAGAGGGTGACTCTTAGGGCATATGAGGCTCTCTGGGGCGCTGAAAACATCCAGCTGTTTAAACTGGGGATCCTGTAGGTCAGTGGTAAAGCATCTGGGAGGCCCTGGGTTCAACTTCGGTGTCATAAAAAAAAAAAGAGAGGGGGGGGGAGAGGAGAGGAGAGGGAATGAAGTCGGGGGGTGGGGGAAAAAGGGAGGAAAAGAGGGGAGGGAGGAGAGGGGAGGGAAGGAGAGGAGGGGAGGAGAAGAAAGAGGAAAAGAGAGGAAGAAAAGCAGAAAGAGAAATGAAGAGGGAGAGAGAGAGAGAGAGAGAGAGAGAGAGAGAGAGAGAGGAAAAAGGAGAGAGAGTTGGTTGGATTATCACAATGGTCAAACAGCTGAGACTATAGAATAAAACCACTGAATGCCACACTTTAATAGGTGGCTTGTGTGGTGGATGGATTATTTTTTAATAAAAGGGGAATCACAGCCCACTCATACAGATGTGGAAGCTTGATCTTCAGCGACCTGGATGTATACATAACTCCTTGTTCTTTTTCTTAAGCACCCCCAGACTATGTAAGCTTTACATTGTGGGTAATCTGGCCATACCTAAGTGGGCATGCATTACCTGTAACCACGCCATAGATACCTTTAAGGGTCAGTGTTCCTCCCCTGAGCAGCACTAGGGCCCCAAGGAAAACAGAGTCACTGAGTCTCTTGGGAGACTTCTCACATTAGCCTCCAATGAAAGTGCAGGAGACTGTGTGGGGAATCTGATCACCGGCCTTGGCTCTAATAATTAATAAGCCCATCTAGGCCTGAGAAAGAGAGAGAGAAGCTACGGGCACAGCCTCCTGACTGTGCAGGAGCTGTCCCTGGGGTTTGGACCCTTCATTAGCCACTCTAGGAGGCTGCTCAGTGGTCGGGAGGGGATCCAGCAAAAATACTCAACTGGACTGTGGCTTGGTTTTCATCTGTGGCTTGACTTTAAGCCCCTGGGAGTCACATTTTCCTTCTGTATTTAAGAAAAGAGAAAGACCACAGCTCCCCAGCACACGAAGGATGGTGGCTCCAGTCCCTTCCCCCGTGGTGTCTGAGGTCCCTGTGCTTCAGGTTTGGAGGAACGAGATTCAGAATTATCCTGACAGAGTTGTGAGCACAGAGCCAAACAAGAGGGGGACAGAGCTCAGCGGAGCCATCCCCTGCTGCCGGCACTCAAGGGCAGATGCCAATGGTCTGGGCAGGCTCCACCCGCACCAAGAGTGGGAAGACCTCCAACCTCAGGGACAGGTGGCTTGTGGGTACAGAGGGGCTCTTCCTAGACCCCAGGAAAGACACAAGGACAGAGTGCAGAACACCTGTGCATCTGTCTTCAGGAGAGAGAACTGCTCTGGAAACGGGCCTGCCTCTCCACCCTCCACCTGCTTTATCTGCCACAAAGAGAGCCAAGCGCACTAAAACCCAGCCTCGGGGAAGATAAAAATGCGTTGCTTTCCACCCAGAAAGGACTTTCCTGGTGGCTTGTCAAGAGATCTCCTTCTGAAGTCACTAGGACGGATCCTTCTGGCTCCAGACTTCTGCCTGTGTGGGCCTCAGCAGGGGGTCAGTTCCTGATGAGAAATCACATTTGTGTTCAAGGTTCATTTCTTTAATCAAAACCTTTAAAGTTATGCCTTTGGGACTTAATGCCTGAGAGTCCCATCCCCTACCAAAACAATGTAAGCTTTCAAAGATTTAAATGCCAAAAACAATCGCTAGACTTCAGTAGTAATATTGCACACAGTGGGAAAGGATGCGGTTCAGGCAGTGTGGGGCGGGACCTACCCCCCACACACACTCAAGGCTCCTTCACCCTAACGAACCTCTTCCACTCCCAGGGAGAAGCTGGTCATTACCCATGAGACTCTTAGCTATAAATACCACCTGGGCAGTCTCTCGTGAGGAAGAAGATAGCACCACCCAGAATATCCCAGCTCTGTACATCAGTCTGTTCACTGTCAGCCTTGAGGGTCACATGGGCTTGCGCAGGTACAGCTAATTACCAGTTTTATATAAGAGCCATGAAGGCCCAGAGACGTTGAGTGACTTGTTCGGAGAGAGAATAGAGGATTCCTACAGGCCTGTTCAGGTTTGAGGCCCGCCTGGTCTACACAGCGAGTTCTGGGCTGGCCTGGTCTACACAGCGAGACCCTCTCTTAACAAATAACTCCCAAAGAGACTGAGTTAGTCCTGACAGGAACGGACTAGCTCACAAGTGCACAGAAAGGAGTCAGCCTTGCCCCTTTTCTTTTTTCTCTTCTTTTCTTTTCTGACCCTTTTCTTATTTTCTAAACAAGTCGCTCTGATCTCTCTCTGCCTTGTGATGCTGTCTGTCCTGAGGCAGATAGCACTGGTGTCACGCTCTCTGACCCCCAAGACTTGTGTGTTGATGTTTAAACCTGTGATGTCCTTCAAACTTAATTCATTATAAATTGCTGCAATTTCATACTTAGGAACATTTTTCAAAAGTCCTATTTTCTTCATGAACTACTTAGCCTCAGGGATTTTGTTACACAAAGCAGATGGGCTAAGATCTTGCTTATTTCATGTTACTGTATTTCATTCAGCACACACATGAATGGGATTCATCTAACATTATCATACATGGGTATCGCTGTACTTTGTCCATGTTACCCCCCCCACTCTGTTGGCTCCCTCTTCTTTCTTGGAGGTCTCCCTCTCCCCTAGACTGTCCCCACTCTGCTTTCATGCCTCATCATCTGTGGAAGGAGAGAGGATGTGGTGGTTTAAAGGAGGATGGCCCCATAGCTTCACAGGTTTGAATGCTCAGTCATTAGGGAGCAGCACAGCTCTGAAGAGATTAGGAGGTGTGGCCTTGTTGGAGGAAGTGTGTCACTGGGGGTGGGATTTGAGGTTTTAAGGCCCAAGCCAGGCCCAGTGGCTTTCTCTCTTCCTGCTTCCTATGGATCCAGATGTAGAACTCTCAACTTCTCCAGCACCGTATCTGCCTGCCTGTCATCATGTTCCCCGCCATGATGATGATGATAGACCAAACCTCTGAAACAGCAAGCCAGCCCCAAATAAATTCTTCCTGATAGGAGTTACTGTTGCCATGGCGTCTCTTCGCAGCGACAGAACACTGCCTAAGACATAGCACGAGGTCTTTTTCTTTTTTCCTCCATCCCCCTCTCTTGTCCTCCAACCTCACATTAGACTTTTACTACTCCCTCGCAGCCCCCTTATTTTCAAGGTGAGACTATTTTGGAGAGTTTCTAACCTCTTCATGTACTCTCTTCCCGGAGGGCATGTTTCGGATACCCCTACATCTTTATTACTTTTCATTATGTGCATAGGCGCACGTGCGTACATGTGTGACTATGTGCAAAGAGGTGCAGGGGCCCATGAAGACCAGGAGGTGGCACGAGACCCCTGAAGCTGTGTTACAGGTGGTTGTGAGCCACCTAATAATATAAACACTCAAGTCCTCTGAAAGAGCAGTACATGCTCGTAACTGCCACGCTGTCTCTCCAGACTGATATGTGGGGTAACAGGATTTATTGAGTAGCATTGTTCTCTCCCTCTCTCCCTCCCTCCCTCTCTCTCTTTCTCTCTCTCTCTCTCCCTCCCTCCCTCCCTCCCTCTCCCCTCTCTCTCTCTCTCTCTCTCTCTCTCTCTCTCTCTCTCTCTCTCTCTCTCTCTCTCTCTGTGTGTGTGTGTACATGTGTTTGTGGCCAGAGGTTAACATCAGAGCCTCCCATCATTGCTCTCTTCTCTGTCTACTGAGGCAGGGCTCCTCCCTGTGTCCAGAACTTTTGGATTTAGTCGGTCTAGCTAGCCAGCTTACCCTGGGATCCCCTGTCTCCACCTCCTGAGCACTGGATAGGAGACAGTGCCATATCCCCTGACTTTTTACTGGGAGAGGCAAGGATGCAAACTCTAGTCCCCACCGACCCGTCCCCCCAGCACCACTCTCAGTGTCACAATCCTTCGTCCTCCTCCTCCCTCCTGCCTCATCCCGTGCCCCGTTACTGTTGTCTGTACACTGAAAATGGACTTGTTTATTGCCTGTCTAACCCACTAGGGCATAAGCTACAAGAGGGCAGAGGATTTCATCAACAACGTATCTCCACAGCCTGGAGGAGTGTCCGAAACACACCACGCCCTTACTAAACGCTTGCTGAGTGAAACACAGACTTCATAATTCCTAAAGATCATTCAACCGGTGTTACAATGACCCCAAAGTCAATTTCAGCCTAACACAGTTTTTTTTAAACACTAGTATTTTGTAAGATCCCTACATTCTTACCAAAGATGGCAAATCCTTCTTCATAGCACTCAACTCATTTGTTGATGGGCACCTAGGCTGGTTCCACACCTCGGTGGATGTTGCATATGGCACAGTAAGAAACATGGGTGTGCAGGTACCTTCTCTCTACGCCGACTCTGACTCCTCCAGGGATACAGCCAGCGGAACCATATGGCTGTTCTATTTTTTGTTTTAGTTCTTCTTTATGTTTCTATTTATTGTGTGTGTATGTATATGTTCAAGTGCACATGCACACACACACACATGTGCACACTCATACCACAGTGTATTTGTGGAGGACAACTTGTGAGAGCTGGTTCTCTCCTTCCACCATGTGAGGCCCAGCTCTGGCCCTTGACTTGGCAGCAGACACCTATTTCTAGTTTTTTGAGGAACTGTAACCATACTGGTGGTTATACCAATTTACGTCATGACCTTTCAACATGGGTCTCTTAATATTAGACTCATCGCATGCTTTAAAAATTAACCGTGGATACTTTATTTTTTTTATTATTTTAGTGTGTTTTTATTGAACTAGGATGCACGCTGTTAGGCTAGTTCTCATTCGGGGGGAATCTGGCCACAGAGCAAGAAGACCACGCACGGGCTTTTGGAGACGGCTGGTTTCCAGCTGGGTCAGAATGTGATCCTGGGCACAGTTCTGAACCCTTCAGATCTAATCAGTAAGAAGAGGACAAACAGTCTTCCCCTTGCAGGGCTTTTTTTTTTTTTTTTTTTTTTTCAAAGAGGAAATGAATTCATGCTTGCCTTCACTCTCTGAGAAGCAGTGAGCGTACCCCAGGCCTACAGAACCTATTAACGTCTGTTATTATAGGAAAGTGTGTGGGTGGGGCGTCAAAACAGGATTAAGAGCTAGGATTCTAAGACGCCCGAGAGATTCTGCATCAAGCCAGTCACTAAAACCGCCAGGCAAATGCTGGTGGCTGGCTTTGAGAATGGACTCTATTGAAATAGCCAACAGCAATGATTGGTTTAGGCTTCAGTCAAGCATGTCATTCAAAAGCATGTGACCCCTTATCATAATGCCAATTTGGATGCCTTAATCGATAGCATATTAAAAATAAGGCTAGACCCTAGTTTAAAACCTCATGTGGCATGGCTGATGGCTAGTGTCGGAGGAAAGGATATAGTCCCGGGGCTGCTTTGGAGGCCAGACAAACTTCAGTGTCTTCATTGCTGATAAGGTGAAATAACAACACACACTGATGAGAAACTTGACTGAGCATCAGTTGAAAGCACGAAAAACAGGAAAAAGTCAAGAGAAAAGTCCAGGATTTCATAAAAGGAACAGAAAGGGGATCTAAAAACAACAGATTAAGTCTGAAGGGGTAAAAGACGCTAAAGCAAATACTCCCTGGGACAGAAAACCACAGGGAGAGAGAAGGCTGAATAAGACCCAGAGGCAGCTGATGGATGTCCTAGGCATGGGGTAGAGAGGGAGGCCACATCTCCCATCTGTCCTTGCACAACAGGCATCCGTGCTGGGCATCCCCTGGCATGAAAGGTGGGGCAGTTGTTTAATTGGCTTTTATCCTTCCTCATTGCATCAAGGATTTGAGTGTCAGATGGTAGGACTGTCATTCCCATGGTCTCTTGGCCTCGAGGCTTGGCACATACCGTTCTTTCTCACACTCCACCTCCTCGGATCCCATGGCATCTCATTGGTTCTGGTTCATCGGGGGCAGCTGCAGAGATACCTTCTGTGGAAAGCCTCTCCTGATGTGTCCAGCCCGGCTAGAGGTGCCTACGAGGCATGCCGCTGGCGGTTCCAACTGCTGTCAGATGGCCCACCCACCTTTCATCAGGTCACTTTTCAGGCACAGACAAGAGGGGCCTGTCTAATTTATAAAATAAGAAATTTTAATTTGGGGGGAAAAAGCAAAAAGATATACAAGGTTTTCATGACAGAAGATCCTAGAGGATGAATGTCCTTTCTTGTGGGATAGACATACCTTCACTTAGACCAACCCTCAGCTCCTAATAAAACTTCTAACTCTGCATCCTGAACACCTAACTGTTGCGGAATAATGCTCTTCTACACTGTAAAGATTTGTCAATCGTATTGGTTTAATAAAATGCTGACTGGCCAGTATCCAGGCAGGAAGTATAGGCAGGGCAACCAGACTAGGAAAATTCTGGGAAGAGGAAAGGCACAGAGTCATGAGCCAGACTCACAGGAAGCAAGATGAGAATGCCTCACTGAGAAAAGGTACCAAGCCATATGACTAACCATAGATCAAAATTATTGATTAATTTAAGCTAACAGCTAGTTAATAATAAGCCTGAACTAACAGGCCAAACAGTTTATAATTAATATAAGCTCTGTGTGTTTCTTTGGGACTGAATGACTGCAGGAACAGGAGGGAAATAAACTTCCGCCTACACCTAACTGGAGCCCATGATTATGTAATTGCCTAAGAGAGATGCTGCTGCTTGCTCCTCCTCACCACCCCACCCATCCCCACCCCTACTCCCATCCCCATTCCATTCCCCTACTCCTACTCCCATTCCCTCCTCCTCTCCCTCCTCAACTTTTGCCTCTTTTTGGGACAGGGTGTCTTGCAATATAGCCAGGCTAACCTCAGACTCTTGATCCTCCTACCTAGGCCTCCCAAGTGCTGGAATTCCAGTCATATGCTGCCACCACCAGTTTAAAGGAAGATTCTTACAGAGACAGTGGCCAGACAGACAGACAGACACAGAGAGAAGGGTTGAGGGATTAGAAATGGCACTGAAGAGATTCCCACTTGCTGGCCAGTTAGTCTTAACCCCTGTGTCTTGCCCAGGTGCCAAGTGGCTGATGAGAAAGTTAACAAGCAACTACAAGGGCAGGAAGAGACCAAGGGACAAGACATGGGCAGTCAGTGCGCTGAGTAGGCCTAAGCAGGGTTTAGCAATAACAGACCCCTTCAGACTAGGCCCTGCGAGACGCTAGGACCACTCTTTGGTCATTTCCCAACAGTGCTGTTCCTCATGAAGCAGGAAGTTTCTAGGAACCCAGGGGGACAAAGTTCAGGGACCTGAACCCCTGGGGTGCTCTGCTCAAACAGCACAAAGCCTGCTGGCTGGCTGTGGGATCCGAGCAAAGCGGGTGTAGCCTTGCCCCACCTCTGTCTCCCAAGCCCGTGGATTTCAAAGGCAGCCCTCCTGGCCACTCTGGGAGAAGGAGAGCCCTGTGGTGTGGTGGGCCTGCGGTCTGAGGAGCTGTACCCATACCAAGTGGTCTGTGGTGGGCTGCAGACAAACATAAACACTCTCACGGAACACAGTAGCGGACAGACAAGGCTGTTCCGTGACTAGGACAGAACGGGAGGAAAACAAGGCCACTCTGTAATCATGAATGAGCTCAGACCGAAGGAACATTAACCACACCGCAACGCTGACCACATTCCCTTTCCCTCTGTCCCTTTCCCGACTGTCCCTTTCCCAATTGCAGCGGGAGCCTTGATTTGTTAAGATATCCAGCCACAGAACTGCCGCTGCCTCCTGCCAGCGTCCACTCAACTCCAAAGGACAGCGAGGCCTCCTAGAACCTTCACAGCGTCACCTGGCATCAGCCCAAATCCTCCGATGGGTCTGATTTACAGAGATTTACAACTCTCTGTAATGGAAATGTCCCAAGGTAAAGAAGAGTCGCCACACCTGGCCAATCCAGTTACCTCTGTCCTCCTATAGTATGCCCCACAGCTATGCTCCAGGCTGTTGTCGCCCATTGTCAAGGTGGGAGACCAGGACAGAGTGTGCTCAACAGTGTCCGTGTTTGCTTTACAATGTTTAAACACTTAGACATACTCTCCAGGTGGACTCTCGCAGCTCAAAGAGACAGCAGGTACCGCACGTGTCTAAGGCAAAGCTTGATGTGACCGTGTGCTGGCAGAGACCAGACGGGGCTGGAGAAAGACTGCTTCGGAAGACCATGGAGAGAGGTGGTAAGAACCGGCTGAAACTGGAGGAGGCGCCAAGGCAGACAAATTGCAACCAGCAACCCAGGGTCCTAGAAAAGCTTTCACAAGGTCAAGTTTAATATGGTAATGACTGTGGCCCTAGATGCGTGCCCATTTGGAGATGACCAAGGAGAACAACAGACATTTTATATAAGAATGTTTTCATGGTCACTGTGGGATGGGAGCTGAGTGTCCTAGGCTGCCAATATGGAAGCACTCGGCATACAGAGGCAATGTCAGGGTATGCCAGCAGAACCCCTCACCCAGTGCCCCTTAGCCTATACCAGTTCTCCAACTCCTACCACCAAGGGACTTTTGGCAATGTTTAGAAACATTTGGTAGCTGTAGCAAGAGTGGAAATTTGCTTCTGGTTTGGGGCGGAGAAAGTCAAAGTTGCCATAATTCCATATCCCATAATGCCTAGGGCAGGCAGCCCTACATCAGAGAATGTTTGGGCCCTAAAAATGGGGGTGCTGAAGTTGAGACGCTAGCCTAGACACTCAAGAGGACAGTCTTCAGAAGGCAGAGATGGAGACACCATTTTTAAGTGATGTCACACATTTTCATTAAGGTTATTGTAGCTTTACTTGATTAGCTCCTTCCTCTGGTTGTCTTGGAAACGATGACTTAGGGAAAGCACTCTAGTAGTCTGGGTCATGTGAACTGAAAAGAAAGAAACTTTTGAAAATATCGCACTCAAAAATTTCAGGAATGAGAAGGCCAAATTATTCAAGGTGCTTATGAATTCCATCTAAGAAGCACATGCTAATCAGAAACCCTGCTGAGAGCCAAGGGCAAAAGGACAGACCCTCAGCCCTTCCTGTTTTGTTTGGTAACTCAAAGGCCTGCTTGCAGCTCAAATGAGCAGCTCACAGCCCGGGCCCCAGGTCCTCCTCAGCCAAGTTATTACAAAGAGATAAAGGATCTTGTGTATTTATCTCAGCCCAACACGATCTGGTTACAGGCTCCTCTCCCTGGCTTGCCCCCCTCTGCCACACAGAACGTCTGCTTATGTTAAAATATAATCAACAAAGCCTCACAAAAGCTTTCTTGTCTGGTGGAGTGGAACAGAGACCACAGGCTTCACCCCAAAACTCAACCGGGCTTACGTGTTCTTGCTCAGACAATTAACTCTCCAATTAAACTCAGATCTGGGAACCAAGGCCACAGAGTCCTCTGAAACGCTGGAGCCAGGAACAAACAGACATGGAGTCACAGGCAGAGAACGCTGCGTTCCAGAACAGTCAAATATAGAAGCTCTCAGGGCCAAGGAATTCAAGGAACCTCCAGGATGATTTATTTTACCATTCAGACACGTTTTAAGATAAAGATTTCTAAACTCATTTATTTTTAGGTAAGCCTCCCCCCTTTCACAAAGAAATAGTCTCTACCTAGTGACCAAAAGAGGAGGTCGGACTTGCCTTAGGACCAGTGATGGCGAGCCAACCAGAGACTGTTTCCTAAGCACAGTCTCCAGGGTGGGTGTTGGGACACAGCTGAGAGTCACTATTAAAAACAACCTTCATCGCAATAATCAGAACTGCGATCTTCATTGGAAATGAAACTTCAATTCCCAGACTTGAGAAATCAGTGCAGGGTGGGACAGACCCTTCTTTACTATCGAGGAAATGCTGGTCCCCTGTGCACCGTGGGCTCTTCAGGGGTCTTTCTCGCCAGGCATGCAAATTTATTCAAATAAACAGATAAATGATTTTTAAACCCCAGAAGTAAGAGCAAGCAAGGCAGCACAGTTTCTACAGCCACAGAGAAGTGCCCCATTGGGATGGGTTCTAAGCCTGTTTTCCTAAGTGTGATCAGTGTGTGCATGTGAGTGTCAGTGTGCTGACTCAGCCACACTGCTGGCAGCTGGTCACACACAGCTTTCCATGGCAATCTCTCCTCTGGGCAGCTCAGAATCACTCCAGTGTCAGGCTTGGTGACTCAAACCTGTGACTGCAGCTACTCTGGAGGCTGAGGCAGGAGGACCTCAAGTTCAAAGCCAGCCTGGACTGGCAAGTAAATGAAAGGGTAAGCAACTTGGTGAGACCCTATCTTAAAATAAAATGTAACATCGGAGCTGGGGATGTAGCTCTGTGGTAAGATGCTTGCCCAGCGTGTGCAAGCTAAGGTTCAGTTCCTAGAACTGTATATTAATAATTTTTAAAATTAAGAAATAGGGGCTGGAGAGGCGGCACATAAGTAGAGAGTGTTTATTGCTCTGGCAGACATCCAGTTTGGTACCCAGCACTCACATCAGATCACATCACATCTCACGAGGACCTGCAATTCCACATCCAGGGAAGCTGACACCCTCTGGCCTCCCAGGGTGCCTGTTCACATGAAGTGCACATAGCTCGTGCATGCATACATGTATCACATAAGAAAGAGCTAACTAAATAGATCCTTAAAAATGTTTTTAAAGATGAAATAGAACAGATTAAAATAGGATAGAGGAGCGCAACTTTCCGATCTCCCTGCCTCGGCCTTTCCAGAGCTGGGATTACAGGTGTGCATCGCTCCATTCTACTTTAGGTGATGTTGGGGACAGAATCCAGGCCTTGAAGAATGCAGGTGGACACTACCAACTGAGCTACCTCTCCAGGACTGCTATCACATTCTTTAAAAAAAAAAAGATTTTATTTATTATGTATACATAGCATTCTTAAAAATCTTCAGTTTAGTGGTCACTGCCTCTGCCTCCCAAGTGCTAGGCAGACTAAAGGCATGTGCCACCATGTCCAGTTTAACAGTAGGGTTTAAAATACATTTACACATACCTCTACCACAAACCCACTACAGTTATTATCCTATTTTACAGATGAGGAAACTCAGATACAGAGTGCTTAAGTAATCTTCTTAAGAGCAAGCAATTTCTAAGTTAATTCAAATTTTCTTCATAGCCATTCTTCACAGTAGAGTAAACATTGGCCACACAGTGCTACCAAGCCCTTGAGATTGTTTTGCTTAAAGCATGTGGCATGTGTAAAATACGTATTTTGAGGCTTTTATAGAGAAAAGGATGTAACATGCCACACTAGTAATTTTTAATTGTATTTATTTGTGTGTGTATGTGTGTGTAAGCAGGCACCACATGAGTGCAGGTGCACACGGAGGCCAGAAGAGGGCATCAGACTGCCTGAAACTGGAGTTACAGAGGTTTGGGAACCTCCCAGTGTGGATACTGGTAACCAAACTGAGATCTTCTGGGAGCGGAGCAAGCACTTCTAACCATTGAGTCACCTCCCCAGTCCAACCCTAACGATTTTTAAAACATCAGTTATGAGCTAGTGAGCTAGCTCAGCAAGTAAAAGTGTTTGCCTTGCTAGCCTGGTAGCTTG